>NC_139892.1:5749619-6349619 GCF_905171665.1 Trachurus trachurus
CAATCAATCAATCAATCAGGCTAATATACACATGGTTAAACTTATGATGTCCTCTGCATCATGTTTTTATTATACATATTGTTTTATTGTGTTTAATTTTCTACTTATTGATTTATATTTTCTGTGTTTCTACTTAATAATTGCTGCTTAAAGGAATAGTTCACCAAAAAATGAAATTCAGTCATTAGTGACTCACCCTCATGCTATGAAATTTTATATGAGAGTAATAGGGCCCGACACAAAAACTCAGTCCATAAAACTACACAAAAACCATTTAATATCCCTCCACACTGCTCGTCCACTGCAATCCAAGTGTCCTGAAGGGAGATAGTCCAGAGTTTACTGGAAACAACATCATTTAGGACATTTTTACAGCCTAAACAGTCCTGTATTGAATTTGCCTGGGGCGCGCTCTCGTGTTCATGCGATGCACGCACGTGACCGGACTTGCCTCAATGACGTGGTATCGGGTAAACTCTGGCCTACATCCCTTCAGGACACTTGGATTGCAGTGGACGAGCAGTGTGGAGGAATATTTCAAGGTTTTTGTGTAGTTTTATGGACATTTTTGTGTCGGGCCCTATTGACTCTCATATAAAGTTTTCGTTGGACTACGAACTGGCCTCCCGGCTCTCCAGATGCACTTCGAGGAATAATTTTCTTTCTGTTGGCGTATCATATCGTAACTGATCGTCCTGACCCTGTTTTCCTGAACTCACTGTGTGGTTGCGTTTACAGAACCAACCCGATCGGGATGCGAGGTCACATGGCCAAGTGTTACGGCGACCTGGTGTTGGAGCTGTGGAGCGGGACCCAGAAGAACGTGGCGCCGCTCAAACTCAGAGTGAGTCGCAGGATACGTGTTTCTCTGCTGTATCAAAGCGCCTTTAAAATAAAAATAAAAGATAAAATTAAAAGAAGCCTGTGAAGTTTAGTATTGTTGATTGTGATGTCGTTTTCCTGTCCAGTGGACGATAGCAAAGTACGCGCCGCGCTTCAACGGCTTCCAGCAGCAGGACTCCCAGGAGCTGCTCGCCTTCCTGCTGGACGGGCTGCACGAGGACCTGAACCGAGTCCACGAGAAGCCGTACGTGGAGCTGAAGGACAGCGACGGCCGGCCGGACTGGGAGGTCGCCTCAGAGGTCAGAGGGTCACACCGCTCAATGCACACACACATTGTGTACAGATTAAATGAATAAAGTAGAGTTCCCAACCTTCTCAGACTCCTGAAAAACTAAAAGATGTAGGTGGCCCATAAAAACATAACTTTTTAATCACATTCAAACATTCAGAGCTGAACTGAAACCAGGGGGAGTTTGTGTTTTTCCTTTTTCCTCTGAGGTGACTCATTCACTCTGTCAGACTCACTCTTTCCATTCAACTTAATTGAACCATTGGTTTGTCAGTAAAAGGCCTTAATACAAAAAAAAACATAAAAACATACTACTGCTGGTTGGGAACCTACGGTGGCTCTGAGGGCTCAACACACTGCAGCTTTGGAAAACACACAAAGACACAAATGCAGGGCTGCAACTAACGATCATTTTCATTATCGATTAATCTGTATTTAAACGATTTATTATTTAAACGATTAATCATTAGTTGTTTGGTCAATAAAATGTTAGAAAATGTTAAAAATATCAATCGGTGTTTCCCAAACCACAAGACGACGTCCTCAAATGTCTTGTTTTGTCCACAAACCAAAGAGAGACTCAGTATATTGTCGTAAAGCAACAAAGAAACCAGAAATATTCACATTTAAGAAGCTGGAATCATAGAATTTTGACATTTTTTTGTTCAAAAACGACTCAAACCGATTATTCGATCAAAATAGTTGACGATTAATTTGATAATTGATTATTGTTCGATTAATCTATTAATTGTTGCAGCTCTACACTAATGTGCTACAGATTCAGAAAATCATTTTCATAAGTTAAAAAAAAACCCTCCGAACACAACAGGAAGTGTTTCTGGGGACACAATAAAACGAGGGACTGGTCTGGAGCCTTTAGTTGTTCTTCTTCTTGACTTTAGAAGTTGTGCAGGCAGGTTCCTGTTAGTGGGTTTGACAATAAGATGAGTTTGTTTGCTTTATTAGTGTGTGTGATCTCATTACTCTGTGTGTGTGTGTCCAGGCGTGGGAGAACCACCTGCGCAGGAACCGCTCCATCGTGGTCGACCTGTTCCACGGTCAGCTGAAGTCCCAGGTGAAGTGTAAGACCTGCGGACACATCAGCGCTCGCTTCGACCCCTTCAACTTCCTGTCGCTGCCCCTCCCCATGGACAGCTCCATGCACCTGGAGATCACAGGTGAGGACGCCGCACACCTTACACTCACTTACTGTTGTGTGTGTGTGTGTGTGTGTGTGTGTGTGTGTGTGTGTGTGTGTGTGTGTGTGTGTGTGTGTGTGTGTGTGTGTGTGTGTGTGTGTGTGTGTGTGTGTGTGTGTGTGTGTGTGTGTGTGTGTGTGTGTGTGTGTGTGTGTGTGTGTGGTTGGTGACCTCAGAGCCTGACGCCCCAGTTTGTGTGTGTGAATTGAATTGAATTGATATTTATTTAAGTGTCATACACCAATTAAGGCACCCAGCCTATAAGGGCCTAAAGACACATTTCATATTTAGACAACAAACAAAACCATCAGAGCACAGACAAAACAAAAACCACATGGAATTCACATAAATAATTCACTTTTTCTTATTGACCAGGCACTTTTTATGAAAGTAGCTATAGTAAAGACTTCTTTTCTGAAGAACTATTCCAACTTTACCTCATCATCAGCCCAAAACAACTCAGGCTTCACATTTTACATTTTCTGAAACAAAAACTGGCTGGCTTCGTCATATGACGGACAATGAAACACAAATTGCAGTTCATCCTCGATTACATTTAAATTACATAATGTAATGTACTGAGTTAAACCTACTTACTTCTATTGCCAGAGGGAGAATCCCAGCCCTCAACTGGGCACATAAAGATCTCTTGGATCTATCCAGTGGCAAAGTCACATCGGGTTCTGAACAATATACATTTTTCAACTGGCAATAAGTTCTGAGCTTTGGTTTAACCCAGATATCATTAGCCCATTTTTCTTTATACTCAAAATTAAAGCAGAAGTGAGTGATCCGGTCGTTTTCGCTAATGCTGCGTTCCAGGCAGGCTTTTGAAATCGTAAATTACAGCTTCAAGTCACAACTTACGACTTTGTAGCGTTCCAGGCAACCCACTCGTGTTTTTCCGACCTGTTTTACCGGTGAAAGTCACTATAACGGCCACTCGTAACTTCCGACCGGTGAACTCGTACCAGATCGAACTGGTACCACTTCACGGTCGGAAAAATACGAGTTTCCTTGAACGCACCATAACAGTCCTCGTCGCTACGTCACCACATTCACGGCGTTCCTTGGCTGCACACACAGCCCTGCATGCCGTTCTCTCTCCTCATTGGATAAAAACTGTAGGATACGATAAATGTTTTCTCTTCGGCTCAGAGCAGAGCAGAGGGACAGAGAGACCCGTGTTTCAGTCCAAACACTCTATGTAAGTGATTGCTGTCGGAAGATATAACTATTTAAGACTTATATTAACACAAATATATCACTCACTTCTGCTTTAACATTACAATGCAAACCATTAGTGAAAATATGCTGTTGATCGGCCTCGCTAAAAATAGCTTTCATGTCACGGTACCAAGGATAGTTATGTGTGTGTGTGTGTGTCTGTGTGTGTGCAGTGATCAAACTGGACGGCTCCACGCCGGTGCGTTACGGCCTGAGGTTGAACATGGATGAGAAGTACACTGGACTGAAGAAGCAGCTCAGTGAACTCTGCAGCCTGAAGCCTGAGCAGATCCTCCTGGCCGAGGTCCACACCTCCAACATCAAGGTACTGACACTCATCAAGGTCCTGGTTCTGGCTCTGGTTCTGGTTCCACAGTTGAAGCCACTGACTGTTACTGTTCCTCTGTTCAGAACTTCCCTCAGGACAACCAGAAGGTCCGTCTGTCAGTCAACGGTTTCCTGTGTGCATTTGAGGTCCCGGTGCCGGGTTCACCCACCTCCCTCTGCTCCCCCACCCTGACAGGTCAGTCTCCCACACACACACACACACACACACACACACACACACACACATGCGAATCGTTTTCCTTCCACTTAACAAATGATGCTCTACTTCAGTGATCATCAACTGGCGGCCCGCGGGCCGAATCCGGCCCGCCGAACCTTCCAATCAGGCCTGCGACTGAGTTCTGATAGTTAAAAAGTAGCTATTATATTTCTCCGTCTCTGTTGGTGTGCGCCTGTAAGTCAATGCGCTGGGACACGGAGACACGCAGACACGCTCAAAGAAAGTGTTAGTGTGTGCCTGTAAATCAATGTGCTGGGATTAGGAAACGCCGCGGTACTCAAAGCCCCGTGCATGAAAGTTTAGGGAGCTGGACTGCAGGTTTTCCCTGCCTGTCTTCAGAGGTGAGCTGCCTGGGTGGTTTTGGCCGCCGCCTTGGTTAAACTGGGTGAGCACGGGCCGTTCAGATGTAGCGTCTTTTGCGCACTGAAACCCATTCAGTGTAGATGCGCGTCATGCATGCTCACAACCCAAAAACGATGCGGTAGCGGCGCGTGTTTGATGCCACGCGGTTGTTTTTTTGTGCACGTCCTGCGGCGCACGGACCTGCTTCTCCCTCCGGTGTTGTGTCCCGGTTCCCCCTCGGCCTGTGTCTCTCCTACTGTTTCCCACTGAGCTCTGCCCGTGTGTGGAAAAACGTCGCCTCCGAGATGTAGAATGTGTATTATAGAAGAGAAACACTACTGACTACTCAGGGCTACTGATTTGTATCATCAGAACCGATTGTCAGCCTCCTTTCATATTTAGGCTGAAAATCACAGGGCAAGTCAGGTCAGCAGTGTAAAGCTCCAGCATGTCGGAGTATCTGAAAGTCCAGCTGTCAAGATTTTTCATTTTATATCATACCAAACACCAAAGATATGTATAAATTAAAATTATGAGCTACAGGTAAAACAGAATATAAACAAATAAATTAGGCCTATTAGGCAAAAAGGTGAATTTAATTTCAATCTCTGCCTATTTGAATGTCCGGCCCCCGAGGTGTCTGTTGAGAAAAATTCTGGCCCTTCAACAAATATAGTTGATGACCCCTGCTCTACTTTGTGTTGGTCTGTCACATAAAATCCCAATAAAACACGTTTAAGTTTGTGGTTGTAACGTAACAAAATGTGTAAAAGTTCAAGGGGGATGAAGACGTTTATAAGGCGCTGTGAACAAACGTCTCCTCCTCCTCTTCTTCAGACATCACCCCGATCGCCAACGGCTCTGCTGCTAACGGACACCTGAGCACCAAGCCCCCCCCCATCCCTAACGGAGGCCCCTCCTCCCTGGTGCCGTCGTCCCCGGATACGCCGCTGGCCAACGGCGTCTCCAACGGTCACGTGACCCCGTTGCAGGACAGCCCCTTCATCGGCTACATCATCGCCATGCACAGGAAGATGGTAGGTAGGAGCCGACTGGTGTGAGCCGGACCGGACCGGCGCAGCTCGGACCTGACCTCCGTGTGTGTGTGTGTGTGTGTGTGTGTGTGTGTCCTCCAGATGCGGACGGAGCTGTACTTCCTGTCGTCCCAGAAGAACCGGCCCAGTCTGTTCGGGATGCCGCTCATCGTCCCCTGCACCGTCCACACCAGTAAGAAGGATCTGTACGACGCCGTCTGGATCCAGGTGTCTCGGCTCGCCAGCCCGCTGCCCCCCCAGGAGGCCAGTAACCACGCCCAGGACTGGTAGGAGGCTCCGCCCCCCCCAAACACACACACACACACACACACACACACACACACACACACACACACACACACACACACACACACACACACACACACACACACACACACACACACACACACACACAGGAAACTACGTTTTCAAGGGGTAAAAACTGGTATTTTTTGGAAACGGCGTTGAAAAACGCCGCCTCAGCGTTTTCCTGTAGACGCCCAAAACGGATCTTTTGTGAAACGATGATGTCATACCCCCCACCACTCTAACTTGTAACCTGGGCAAAAACAACAGTCGACTACTGCGGCTGAATCTCTCCCGTTAAATCATCATCATCGTCATATTTGCTCTGACTCGACTCCCAGTCGACATTTAATCCACTTCTAATGTTTGGAGTTTGAATCCAGCGGAGAAGCTTTCTGTCTTCTTCTATGTTTCTGGTGTTGATGTGTGGTAGAGGGCTGCACGGGCCTGGAAATTAAGCCCGTACCCGGCCCGAGCCCGAGACTCTCAAACCCGACCCGAGCCCGAATTAATAAATTAAAAACCAGGCCCGACCCAACCCGTTACCCGAAGTGTTATTATGCAAAATGCACGTTATTTTCAATGACATTTAACAGCGCGATGCTCGTCAAGCGGCTCGGAAGTGAGACGACTCGGTAGATAGAGAGAGAGAGAGAGAGAGAGATAGAAAGAGAGAGGGAGAGAGAGGTGGACACGGCCGTGTGTGTGTGTATGTGTGCCAGAGCACCTCACTCATACACGACAGGAAGGATCGTGACGGATGATTGGCTCACGGATCCACCTGAAGTGGCACCAGTCTGAGTGGCACTAGCGACACACACACACGCGACACGCGCGCGCCGCTCAGAGCGCTCGCGACCAACGACCAAGACCAGCTGTCCGTGTGCAGCCCGACCCGACCCGACCCGGGCCTGAATTAATTAATTAAAAACCAGGCCCGGCCCGGCCCGATACCCGTCGGGCCTCGGGTCGGGTAGCCATGCTCTAATGTGTGGCAGCGTTACAGCGCCACACACAGGCCTGGTGGACACACTACAGCGTTACGAAGATACTTCTTGAAACGATGACGTGTTTACACAGATTTTTTTCAAAACGAACAAGGAAAAGATCGTTTTGGGTGAAGCTTTGTTTTTGTGTGGACGAGGCCACAGACACACACACACACAGCTTCCAGCGTGTTATGTGGTTTCAACAAACACTTATTGTGTGTTGTGTGTGTCCTGCAGTGACGACAGTATGGGCTACCAGTACCCCTTCACCCTGAGGGTCGTCGGCAAGGACGGGAACTCGTGTGCCTGGTGTCCCTGGTACAGGTGAGACATGGAGGCAGAGACGCACCTGGTGGCGATGTCACACTGTTGGGGTTTCATTCTGAGCAGCATCAACATACTGTTCTTTGTGTGTGTGTGTCCAGGTTCTGTCGGGGTTGTACGATCGACTGCACTGAGGACAGAGCGTCTGTGGGGAACGCCTACATCGCGGTGGACTGGGACCCCACGGCCCTGCACCTCCGCTACCAGACCTCCCAGGAGAGGGTGAGACATATGACACAGGAACACTTTTGATCGTATTGTGTGTGGTATGCTGCGATATTCCCAATACAGCACCACACACATAACTATTTGTCTTCACGACACACTAGAGTCTCGTCTCCCCAAGCCAGAAATCCCACGTGATCAAACGTGATCTGAAGTAGTACCCTGACCGACCTGTAGGAGGCAGTTAAACCAAAATAACCGTTAAACCAAGAAGAAGAACGTTTGTTGATGGTAGCAATGGAGATGTGTTGGCGCAAAAAATTAATGTCAATAAAACCAAATCACAGTCTCAGCTGATGTTCACAGGTTACAAAAATCAGCAAATGGCTTCTCCAAGAAAATGGTCAGAATAGTCAGAGCAAGGTGCAGTAGAGCAGTGGTTCTCAAACTTTTTTACATCAAAGACCCCTAAACTGACACAAATTAGACCACGGACCCCCCATTGGACAAAATTTGGAAACAAACACCAGAAATACACAAGTATTTGTTCTGAGACTGAATATTGTTACTTTTTTAGTCAATGTACGTTCAAATTAGGGCCAATGGTGTGAATTTGGGGAAAAATTTAGAGAAATTTCTGGGAAAAAATGAAATCTAATGTAACATTACATTTTTTTCCAAAAAGTGATAACATTTTGAAAGATTAATCGTATCACGTTTTTTCAACACGTTCAGTGTTTTAGACTAAGTTTCACATTTGTGTTGATTCTATTATTTCTTAGCTAAGTAGAAGCTGTTGTATTTATATATATATATAGTTTACATGATAATTTATTTCATTACATAGAATAAACGTTGTTCAAGTGAGTGCACATAGTAAACGCACTGATTCTCATTGCTTTTGTTTTCAACATTCGTAGCAACTGCAGGTGTCAGGTGCCTTTTGGGATACGTCGGCGTTTTCTCTGGGTACTTTTCAGCTGTTCTGTGTCTGTATCTGTTTTGGGTTTTTCCCAATACTCACACACATACACTTTTCGGTGATTTCCCTTTTTCTGAGCTCAGCATTATTTTTTACCCAACAGACAGTAGCCATAGTGGAGACTTGGGTAAGTTAAGCATAGGGGCAAGTTGAGCCACCCCCTAGTTGCTAGGGAACATAACAAAAATTGAGCATGTGACCAAATATTTAGGAGGAAGTCATCATTTAATGGAGTCTCTGAAAGTAAGAACCAGATCAGTAAACTGGTTTGACATTTATATCCCCCAAAAAAAGTGAATTCAGTCGACCTTAAGTTTCATGAGAATTGTGTTTAGACCAAAGGAGACAATTATAAATTAGTTTTTTACATGATGAAAGTGCATCATTTTAGCTGTGGGGACCAACAAAGTCAATATGGTAGCTCTTGGGTAAGTTGAGCCACCTGCCTTATACACTTTGTGAGTGTATTTTCTCTGTATATGTCCTAATTATTAACTCATGATGCTGGATGTTTATGATTACAGTAAGTATGTTCCTGAAATCAGGCAGAGCTGTTTATGGTGAGGCAAAGCTTTACTTTTAAAGAGAAAGATGAGGGATTCTTCCCAAAATGCAATGAAATCACCTGCAACCTGGACAGGTGGAATATTGAGTAAAGGGGAAAATTGGAAATGGATGGAGGGGAAGGAGTCGGTGGCTCAACTTACCTACTCTTATGCTCAATTTACCCCGCTCCATACACAGGATAAGTTGTGTCACGAGACCACTTTTTTTGGGGCATGCTATATTATTAACACCTCTGTTTACACTCATTCTGTTTGTAGAGATGCTTCTGTGTTCTTCAGTCAGCTCGCTTCTTTATTGGCTACATTCAATTCCAATTCCACGGAGTCGGTGACTCTGGATTGCCGGCTTCCCCCCCACACACAGAAGGACTTTTGATCATACATATTGAACAGGTTTAACATTTACAATTGTCGGTCCCGACCACTTTCCAAGTAGATCATCAGGAGAAATTGACTCTTAACACACCTCACACCACAGGATCACCTGGTAGGATAATGTTTAGAGCCATCAGATAATCGGGCGTTTGCTGTCCTTGGTCGGAAGGGGGGAAATCAGGCCAAAATCAGCCAGATTATCTTCATGTGTGAACCAGGCTTTACTCTGCACCTCAGTCAGTTGGTATTTGAAGCCCTGTCACTTCACCTGAGCGGCGTCCAGGTGTTTGAGCTCCCTATTGCTTCCCCCTTGCAGATCGTGGAGGAGCACTGCAGCGTGGAGCAGTCCCGCCGGGCCCAAGCCGAGCCCATCAGCCTGGACAGCTGCCTGAAGGCCTTCACCAGCGAGGAGGAGCTGGGCGAGGACGAACTCTACTACTGCTCCAAGTGCAAGACCCACCGGCTCGCCACCAAGAAACTGGACCTGTGGAGGCTGCCGCCCATCCTGGTCAGTGGTCCCAGACCCCGTCGGACCCGTGGTGAGTTTGAGGACGCCTCAGTCCACAGTCTGACGTATGTCATGTGCTGTCTCCTCTGCAGATCGTCCACCTGAAGCGCTTCCAGTTCGTCAACGGTCGCTGGATCAAATCCCAGAAGATCGTCAAGTTCCCACGTGAGAGTTTTGACCCCAGCGCCTTCCTGGCCCCCCGAGACCTGGAGCAGCACTGCCTCCACTCCCGCAGCGAGAGCGAGGACCTGCTGAGGGTCAGCGGGGAGGACAACCTGTCCTCCATCTCGGCCCCCGCCGGCTTCTGCAACCTCAACAAAGGTATTGATCCTGCCTCTGACAGAAGGTGGAGTTTAGTTTAGTTTAGTTTATTTATTTATTTTGCACCAATACAGAATAACAAGAATAGGACACATTAAAATACATTGACAAAAAATAATAGGTGCAAGCCGAGACAAGAGACCCAAAGGGCCTATACAAGGCCTCAGCTCAAGAAAAAACAAAACAATTACCAAAACAAACAAACAATATGTATACCCATGTATACACATACATACACAGACACACACATGCATACATACTAGACAGTGAGAGTAGAAACACTACTCATCTTAAAAATAATATACTAAAAAATCACAATGCTAACAATAATATTAATTAACGAGACTACTCAAATCACTCCAGTATTAACATACAGTCGCTTAGTAGAACATTTTTAATTCTACATTTGAGCCCTGAAATAGACCTACACTTAGTAATTATATGAGGTATAGAATTCCAGATTAAAGGACCTCTGAATTTAATACTAAACTGCCCTAATGTTGTACGAGAAAATTTACGATAAATATGATTAGCTTGTCTGGTTGGGTATGAGTGAATAGTGGAATTTGCAACAAAAAAGTCACCAATAGGAAAAGATGCAGCATTTGTAGTGCAATTAAACATAAAAATACATATTTGATAAGTGTTAATTTCAGAAATGGTCAAGATTTTAAGTTGCTTAAACAAAAAAGTAGTTGGTGCTAAGTAACACGATGCAGTGGCAAGTCTAACAAATTTCTTTTGTAACAACAACAAATTGTGAAGAGATGTTGAATATGCTGGCCCAAACAAGGTTGCAGTATGATAAATAAGGGTAAATCAAGCTCTTAATACAGTGTTAATAAACAAAATCTATTTATAAAAGATGAAATTCTACGGATAACACCATAAGATTTAGTTATTTTCTTGTACACCAAGTCAATATGGTTTTTCCATGAAAGGGCTTCATCAACTATGACACCTAGGAATTTGGTATGCGATACTTGTTTAATTTCATTATTGTTAATAAATAATTTAGCTTCCTCAATAGCATAGTTTTTGTTTTTGTGTCTGAAGACTATATAATTGGTCTTGTTGATGTTTAACGCAGCTGAAGGTGAAGTGGTGTGAGCTGTGTCTTTAACCCTCCGTGTCCCAACAGCCTCCCCGGCCTCCAGCAGGAAGTCGGCGCCGTCTCTCAGCCGGAGCAGCAGCCCCTCCAGCAGCCCAAAGAGCAGCGGGGGTCGCAGGCCGGGCCGCCTCCGCCTGCCTCAGCTGGGCAGCAGACACCGGCTCTCCAACAGCAAGGAGAACCTGGACGGAGCCGCGAACACCGAGGGCGACAACGCAGCGCAGCCGGACACAGAGGGGAGCACGGTGGCGGCGGTGACAGCGGTTCTTCCCATATCAGGAGAGGCGATGACGTCGGAGTCGTCGTGCAGCACGGAGGCGTCGAGCAGTCACTGTGACGTGGTGCTGGTGAACGGAGACAGTAACGGACTGAGCTCAGACTGCAGCCTGGAGAGCGGCATCGACCCCGACGGATCGCTGCTGCAGCACAGAGACAACATGTGTCTGGACGCCATCTACAACCTCTATGCAATATCAGTGAGTCTGTCACACAGCCTGACCTCTGACCTCAGCCTGACCTCAGTCTGACCTCTGACCTCTGTGTCTTTCCTCTCTCTCAGTGCCATTCAGGAATCATGGGAGGAGGCCACTACGTGACGTACGCCAAAAACCCCAAGGACAAGTGGTACTGTTACAACGACAGCAGCTGTAAGGTGAGAAACTGTGCAGCCCTTCGTAGAGTAGGCGGTCCTCCAGCGGAATGGCCGATACTCCTGTAGAGTGGGTGGTCCTTTAGTAGAGTGGGTGGTAGGGCTGTCACTTTTCATTCGACATTAGAATATTCGTTAGAATGTGGGGTGAAAAGTTCGTATTTGAGCAGTGCCCAGTGCCTGCATAGCGCCGCGGAACGTCCACCGGACGTGGAAGGGCCGAGAACAGGCGCGAAGAGCCGAGAAGCGGAGCCAGTTTACTTTCTGTGCCCATATTAACCGCTGGTGTGGTGTCGTGGCGTGCACCTCCGCGGCCGGCTCGCGCCCTGCAGCGATCGTTTCGGCGCCTGGTCTATTTTGTGCGAGAGCCGCGAGCGATCGCGTCAAGCTGGGCATCAAGCTGGGACGCCGCTCAGGTGAAGTGACAGGGCTGCAAATACCAACTGACTGAGAGAATCCGGTCAATTTTCAAAATAAAACACTGCGACTGTGTGTTCTGTGGCGGCCCGCGGGGGGGGGGATAATATTTGAATATATTGAATATTGAATATTTGAATATATCCGAACAAATTACAGGTCATTCGATATTCGTTCGAACCTCATTTTTCTAAAAACTGACAGCCCTAGTGGGTGGTCCTGTGGTCAAGTGGTCAAGTGGGTGGTCTTTCAGTAGAATCATCTTCTACATGTTTTATTCACATTTATCACATTTTTGTTCCGTTGGCTCTGTTTACTGTCGATGAGTCCACCTCAGTGTCATCATCATGGACGATGGCACTACTCCTCCTCCTCCTCCTCCTCCTCCTCCTCCTCCTCTTCTGTACTGATGTTGTTTTTGTTGTTGTTGTTAACCCACAGGAAGTGCACTCGGAGGAGGTCGACACTGACTCGGCCTACATCCTCTTCTACGAGCAGCAGGGCGTCGACTACTCCCAGTTCCTGCCAAAGATCGACGGCAAGAAGATGGCCGACACCAGTAGCATGGACGAAGACTTTGAGTCCGACTACAAGAAATACTGTGTCCTCCAGTGACGGCGTCGTCTTCCATCAGCCGGCACTAAGCCCCGCCCCCCACTCCTCCCTCCTCCTCCTGTCACTCAGAGCGGGAGGCGGAGCCAGACGTTCAGATCCCTCTAAAGGGGCAGACTCTTCTTCTCCACAGATTAGTGCAAAGGTTGCCAAGACGACGACGAAAACAACAACAACAACAAAGCCCCGGTGAAACTGGTGCACTTTGCTGAGCCCGACAAAACAAGGCCACCCCCCCCCCTCCCCCCTCTTCCTCGCCATAACATACGTGTAACATGCGTGCAGACAAACATCTCTCTGATTGTTCGGCGGTTGCGGCCGAGCGACGACGTGACGTTGCTTTGTTGTTGTGCATTTATCACCTGTGATGTCAAAACATAAACAAAGAAACAAACAGCTGGAGTGAACATGTGACCTGAGGAGGAGGCGGGGCTTATCCCCACCCACCTGAGGTCACGTGATCAGCTCCAAGGTGGTGCAGCTTCGAGGCCAACGATTGGACACAGATTCAGATCCAATGCCAACTGATGTAAACGGGGGCCCAACAGGTGTGGGGGAAGGAAAAAAAAAAAAAAGCACCTGTGTGATGATGTCATGTGTGAAGCTGCAGGTGGACGTGATGTTGAAATGATCTTTTAACGAAGGTTTTATAAACGACGGCCGGCAGCGCCACAAAGTTTCAGAGGAAAGTCTCACGCTACCTCATCGCTTCTCGCAGTCCGTCGGCCAACACACACACACACACATTCAGACAGTATTATTATTGATAATAATGATAATAATAATAATAACAATGATAATTTAATGCTTCCTTCCTGTGTAGGTCACATGGTACACACATTTCACAAACCCCGCCCCCTCCTCCGCCCCACACACACACTCACAGGTGTCCATGTGAAATTAGACTTTTTTTTTTGTTGTTTGCCAAAACTCAGATCAGAGGTGGTTTGTGTCCACAGCTGCTCTGGGTTAGCGTAGCTTAGCTTAGCATGGTTAGCTAGCTTAGCTTAGCTTAGCACAGGTGCCATGACAGTAACACAGTGAACAGGTGACGCTTGCTCTTTTTCTTCTTCTATCGACTCTTGTTTTTATATTAAAAGAAATATATTTTTATTGTTTTAAGGCGACTTCAGGAGCCGCGGCAGGTTGGTGGAGGGGGAGGGGCGAGGGGTTAGCCAATCAGAAAGCAGTCAGGACGCTGGTGATGCCTTCACTGTCCCACTTCACAATACGACAAGGATTCATGCACTGGTTTATAACCCGGTGATTAATCTGAATGTTTATTGACATAAGTAATACATTGATGCAGGCTCACTATTTGGCAAGATCAAGTTAATGTGTAATTGATTAATATAGTGAATTTATAGCTGGTAAAATGAGACATATTGTAATTTTAATTGATAAATAATAATGATTTGAATAGTGAGCCTGCACCAATTTATGAAAACATGTGTAAAGCGTCAATAACCTGATTATAAACTGTTAATTCACATTTGAAGAGAACCTGTACGCCCCCTGAACGCAGCACGACGGACAGAATCAGAACCAAAGATGTCTAGATGTCTAGATGTCTTCTTTACTGTCTGAACCTGGCTCCTACATTTCCCACAATGCATCTCAACTGCCAAAATCAGGAAATCCTGTAGATACCCCCCACCTCCCCCTCCTCTTCCTCCTCTTCCTCCTCCTCCGCTCTGACCTAGTCGTTTCCTGGGAGCAGCTGATGGAGGTGAGACTTCACTGTAGGGAACTGTGTGGTTTATTTATTCTTCGGTTGCCGGGGAAACGGAGACTGTGTTCAAATTCAAACGCACCTTCTGTTAATTAATTGATTAATTAGTAAATTTACTCCTGAAACCGCTCAAACATTTCACGTTGTGTGTAGGACATTTCCAGAGTTAAAACGATCGGTGATGTCACAACGTGCCACCGGACGGCTTAAATTCACTGTTAATGAGATGCGTGACATCACTGGACCCATGTGACATGTTTTCTGCTTCGTGTTTAATCTGAACTCAGTTCCTGTTTAATTTGAAGGTGTGTGCATGTGAGTGTGTGTGCGTGTGTGTGTGTGTGTGTGTGTGCAGGGCTCAGTCTAATCACTGTGAACGGACGCTCGGCTGCTCTGATGGTTTTTTTTCCCCCGCTCTGTCCTCTTGGCCCCGCCTCCTTTTTAGCTGCTGTATTTATGAGGAGGCGGTGTCATGGCCGACGTCCGTCACTGAATGAAACTTTATTTTGCAAAAGAGTACGTTTGTTGAACAAATGGAAAATGTACATAGGAGTGATATTTATGTTTGCCCGCCCAGCTCTGAGTCTCTTCCTGCTCCATCCTGGCAACGACCTCCGCGGTCAACGGCGTCCGGTTTTTGCGTTCGTGTTCGACGTCGTGTGGCTCAAAGGGAAACTGTTGGTTTAAAGGTGCAATAGCCGTCTACTTATTTTCTTCTTCTTCTTCATCTTCTTTCGGCTGTGGGCGTGGCCTCAGACGGCTACGTGTGTGATGCTAAGCTAACCACACCTGTAGCTGAACGGTCGCGGTTGATTTCAGCACAATTCTCATGAATCCAGGAACAAAGATTTTCTGAACTGAGCTGTGGGTGAACATACGTCCTGTAAAATGAAAAAAATATATATATCTAAGCCCCTCCCACCCGTCTCCAGAAGCCCCGCCCCCTCTCCACCCACCCACCAGAGGAATAGTTCAGTGTTGCAGGCGATGCAGTCGACTACTGAGCTCCGTCAGTGTCTGTAGCCTTTTTATTTAAGTCGGAACCAGACGTGTTAATTTAAAGAACTTTTTTTTTTTGTAAGGTGTTTTGCTGAGAGGAAGTGACATTGCACTGACATGAGAACATGTACATACAAATGTGTTTTGTAAATAAGCCAATGAAAACTATGTATTTGAATATGAACTGTACAAAATACTGTACCTGTAGTTGTATATGGAGTGAAACCGTTGATCTGTAACAAAAAATACCCCCGAGAAGCAAAATTAAATTCTGCAGAGGAAATGACGACGATGACGAGAGACTGGAGCTGGTTTTTATGAATGTACTAATCCATGCAGGTCGTGTAGTTTCTGTGACCAACATCGGTTCATCTGATTGACTGCACCGGAAAAGAAATGCTGAATCAATCCTCAAAATCCTCAAACAACAATATAATATACAGCCAGTACATTTGGGTAAATTTGTTCTTAAGTCCCACTCACACAGTTTTTACGAAGGCTGTGGCATTCACAAATGTTTTCTTATCCAGGATTTGTTCTTAGCTAAAAACAAAATCTACACACACTTAGGAGTAAGAGCTCTAATCTTGTTGTATTAGTGCAATGACAATAAAGACTTCTACTCACACATTTTAGAGCTTACACTTGCGCAAAAAAAAATAAATGATTATGTTTTAGTCTGTTCTGCATATGTATAATATTATATGTTTCTAATAATAATAATAGAATAATTAATTTCAATTTTTCTTTTTTAATTGATTTGTCATTACGGGGTGGTGAGTGTAGATTGATGAGGAAAATAAGAACTGTATTGAATGGTGAAACATTGAAGGGGGACTGAATACTTTGTGTACCCACTCTATATTATATAATAATACAAACCCACACATTCAGGATATAGAAACATTAATAGGAATAACTAACATCTTTCATATCTTCTCCTACAGACTTTTCAAAAATGATCAACTCTGCTCACAAACAACAGGATAATGATTGAACCTAAATTAAGCTTCAGGATAGATAGATAGATAGATAGATAGATAGATAGATAGATAGATAGATAGATAGATAGATAGATAGATAGAACTTCATTCATCCCGAAGGAAATTATTCAGCCAGGCCGCTCCAGAGGAAAATAACTTGGTTAAAGAAAATAAATAGGATACAAAGAGGAAAATATATGATAAAATATACCCTGCATTCTCCTTAATTCTCATATTTGACTGGATCTGTTTCTGTTTTCATTTACTCATTCTATGATCAATTGACGGTCGTCTACGATCATTCCACATCTGAAGGACATGCAGAATAACATGCAGCCGTAGGGATTAGAGCCAGGACCTGACCAGATGTGTGGTGTTTTACAGGCCAGACTGAAGGTTTGCTTTTGCACCTGTTGTTCACTTTACCTCCTGAATTCACATAAAATCATATCACAAATGTGAAGCTCATAACAATCAAACTGTATCATGAGCAGTTTGATTTGATTTTATTAAGATCCCCATTAGCTGCTACACCTGGTAGCAGCTACTCTTCCCGAGGTCCATTAAAAGCCACATAAAATAATCAAACACACATGAAACAAGATACAAAACGTATCTATACTTCTAGCATTATCAGGTAGTTTGTGCCAACAAGATATGGCTCTATATAAGACTGTTTTTTGCATTGAGCTTGATTTCACAGTTATTGTTTGGATTCAATTTTCATTATCAAAGGGAAAAGGATTAGCAGATGTCGCAATGCTGAAATGCTACACCAGCCCAGTGAACCCGACTGTGACACCAACACTGCTGCCTCTGCCTCTGGTTAAACTAGTTTCTGTTTCCCCCCCCTCGTGTGAAGCATCTTCGTGTCGGAGAACAGAGGAAACCACAGTCAGGGTCTCTGCAGCCACTTCCCAGAATCAGCTCCTGCTCTGCTGCTGAAACGAGTCTGTGACCTATGAAACAATGCAAACAGGTTTTTCTCTGAACCCGCACCAGCACAGTTTAACCCTCCAACAACAAATGCAAAAAAGATCTTACAATAATAAGAACATGGGTTGTGTGTTTGAAGATCAGCCTGCAGCAATCTGTGCTCCACACTAACATTAGTCACCACACACACACACACACACACACACACACACACACACACACACACACACACACACACACACACACACACACTTAACTGTTGTTTCTTTACTATTGTGTTCTACTTTAATTTATTATAATACACTGCTCAAAAAAATAAAGGGAACACTTAAACAACACATCTTAGATCTCAATTAATGAAATATTTTAGTTTAAATGTCGTGAATGTCCACACGATAATGTACGCAGACGATGTAGTGATCCTCAAGGAGGCAAAATCCATCACAGAGGCCTCATCTTCCCTCACATCAGCTTTATCATGTATCGAGAAATGGCTTACTGCATCCTGTCTCTTGCTTAACACCAAGAAATCTGCTTGTATGATGTTCAGCAAACGACAAACGAAAATAACCAACTCTAACGTGTTTGTAAATGGTGTGGAACTTGACATAGTCGAGCATTTTAAATACCTGGGCGTTACCCTAGATTCGACCCTAACATTCAAAAAACATGTCAGTATTCTATCTAAAACCACCAAATTTCACCTGCAGAACTTCAAGCAGATCAGACACAACCTGACGGATACAGCAGCCCGAATGTTTTTATTTTCTGTAATTCTCTCCCGCATATCGAATACTGTCTTACAAGTTGGTCCCTTACAGGTGTAACCACCCTCAAGTCAGCTGAGTCACTTTACAATAAAGCTCTAAAGGTATTCGATAAAAAACAAACAAGACACCACATCTGTAACGTCCTTGACAGACACAAACTGCTGAGCTTCAACAACTTAGTTGATTTTAAACGAGCCTGCCTGGTACACAAAACCTTACACAACCTGGCTCCCCCACCCCTGAAAGATTTTATAAAACGCACTGATTAGTCATAGGCTGAGTATGTGTATGTATGTGTATGTGTATGTGTGTGTGTATGTATGTATGTATATGTATATACATATATGTGTGTGTGTGTGTGTGTATGTATGTATGTGTATGCATATATATATATATATGTGTGTGTATGTGTATGTGTATATATATATATATATATATGTGTGTGTGTGTGTGTGTATGTGTATGTGTATATATTCAATAGTATTATCACTTATATTATTATATAACTTTTAGTTATTCATAGCAGTGCAAGTGATTAAATTATATCCTTAGACCTATCATTGAGACACAGCTCAATTAGACATCAATTAGACCCTCTAAGCACTTTGATGATTGTAAGCACTTTATCCCATGACACGGTTGCACTTTTGTAAGTACTGTCGTACTACGGCACCAAATCTGTATTGTTATCTATTGTACTGTAAACTGACTGCTGCTATTTTATAACATGCTTTTGTTTTTACCGGTATTTATTGTAATTTGTACCAGGGAACATCTATGTAGTGGACACCGGATGGAAATTAGCCTGTGGCTACAATCCGGCTTGTTTACGATTTTATGTTTCGTTCATGAACTTGCACTGTCCCACTTCAAATAAATTGAATTGAATTGAATTAAAATCGTTATTCAATATATAGTAGAGTGTGTTGAGAACATAAAAATTATCAATGTAAATCAAAATGATCATCCCAGGTTGATTTCACACGGGTGTGATATACTTGGAGTTACAATGTGTTGTTTAAGTGTTCCCTTTATTTTTTTGAGCAGTTGTATATTGTGCAACAGGAGCTACACTTAATGAGCTGCAGAAAGATGTTGCTTCCACTTGTAAGTTCAATACACTTTTAAGATAATATTTATATTCAAGCTCAGCCACTTAGAAAACAGTCAGCCAATCAGTAGAGAGGTTCAGAGCCTCCTCTCTTCTGATTGGTTGACACTGATTTGTTGTTACTAGAGCCACTGTAAAACTATGCTGAGATTGTTTGTTTTTTTGTTTTCTGGGTGATCCAATAATGTTTCAGGGTGGGCGGGGCCTTTAAGGAGGGTGAATGCTCTGTTGTGACATCACAAAGTGACAGGAAGTCCTGACGGCTGGTTCTAAGGCTCAGTTTCTGAATACAGGCTGTGTGCATTTCTCTGTGGACTGAGGCTTTGATACTTTCACAGTAGTAGTATATCACACCTGTGTGAAATCAATCTGGGATGATAATTTTGATTTACATTGATCCTTTTTAAGTTATTTTGTTCTCAACACACTCTACTATTGAATAACGCATTAAACTGCAATATTTCATTATTTAAGATCTAAGATGTGTTGTTTAAGTGTTCCCTTTATTTTTTTGAGCAGTGTAGAACCTAGAGCTGCTTTATAATCACATTACACATGGACATCTACCTTTATACTGTATGGAGCTTTAATACAAACATCTACCTTTATACTGTATGGAGCTTTAATACAAACATGTACCTTTATTTTGAAGGAGCTTTAACACAAACATCTACCTTTATACTGTATGGAGCTTTAACACAAACATGTACCTTTATTTTGAAGGAGCTTTAACACAAACATCTACCTTTATACCGTATGGAGCTTTAATACAAATCAATCTTTATACTGTATGTATGTATATTTTAATATCTTCGGTCAGTCTAAAGCAGCTCCACCCAGTCGCTTCCTGTATTTAGTAAGTGTGAATGTCTAGTTTGGGGGCAGTCGGCGCGTGTTTGTCGGGTCAATTGTGCTGGATGTGTATTGTGGCATCGTGCAGCTCAAACCACCAGCTGTACGTCTTCATTTCCTCTTCTTGATCTGTGGTTAACACACAATGCTGCTGCTGCTGCTGAGACGTTGTGAGGTCAGAGGTTTGTACTAAAGATCCAACTGTTGAAGAGTCAGAGCAGCAGAGCCAGAACAGACCGACACAGAGCTGGTTCCAGACCAGTCAGGATGGATTTATTAATCAACCCGGAGCTGATCAGGAGTCACAGGTGAGACACAGACTCTGAGTGTTCAGACATTGTTGTTGTTGTTGAAGTTGTTTATTATAGTAGGATAAGCCCCTTGAGTTGTCACAACTCGTTTACGAGGGGGTCCTACACAAAAAAACATCAAGACATAACACAACTCAGCACAATACAATGAAAGGAAACAAGACAATACAATACAGACAATAAAACAAAATAAAATATAAAAGACAGATATATACAAAAATCACAAAATTGCAACCAGAGTTTGAACAAATATTAGATGAAAATAAAAATATGGTGACAGAGTTAATGAAAGCAGGAGCAGGGTGTTTCAAAGTAGGAGGATAGGACTTGATTAAAACAGATTAGTGATTGCGATGATCTAATACCCACAGATAGATGGTTCCAGTCGTTTGGACCTTTGAACATGAATGCTTTTGTACCTATTGATTTCCTATTGTGAGGCACTGCAAAGTAAGGATAAGTAGATTGCCTGGTTTGATAGTTAGATGTAAGTTGCACAAAATACTGTTTTAAATAAGGTGGGTAATCAAATATACATTTAAATATAAATTGAAACCAGTGTATCTGTCGTCGAGTATGAAGAGAAGAGAAGTGAAGAGACTGGTACATTGAACAATGGTGAGTATGATAAGGACAATCCAGTATAAATCAGCAGATTCTATTGTACACTTTGTTAAGAGGAGCTAAAACTGCTACAACATTCACCGTGTTGTAATCCATCATTTATCAGAAGCTGATTCGTCTTATTATTGATTAATTTGATCTGATCTGATCGGCGTCTTGTTGTTTTTCCTGTCGCCTCAGTCTGACTTTCCCCTGCTGACTGACCTTCACCTCCTCGTATTGACCTCAACATGTCGTACGTTAACGCCACCTCTGAGGTCTTCTATCCAGGTGAGCAGAGATGGACAGAGTTACACAGTAACGGAGTAAATTTACTTGAGTACTGTACTTAAGTACATATCCACAGGATTTGTACTTTACTTGAGTATTAGATTCCTTTGGTACTTATTACTCTTACTTGAACATTTCCAAGACAAATATTTTTACTTTTACTCGAGTTAATTTCTAGGAAGGCTGAAAAGTACTCGTTACTTTCAGGTCTGATCTTTTTTAAAAATTCTAAAATACTACTGAACACAAGCTGTGTTTGTCAAAGAAGGAAACCCTGACCCCTAAAAGCAGCACATTAGTGCAGGTGGATTCGAAGAGTTAATTCTGAGAAACAAGAGTTAAAAGCTCCTTAAATTCATTTAGAAAAAATTATAGTAATTCATTGATGTGAAAAATAAGAAATTTACTCTTACTCTGGTCAAAATTTACTAACTCCGTTACAAGTAAAAGTAGCTCAGTCGACATGTTACTCGAGTAAGAGTAAAAAAGTACTTGCTTTTAAAGGTACTTAAGTATCCCAAAGTACATGCTTTTAAATTTACTTTAAGTAAAAATAAGAGTAAGAGTAAATTTCTTATTTTTCACATCAGTGAATTACTATAATTTTTTCTAAATGAATTTAAGGAGCTTTTAACTCTTGTTTCTGAGAATGAACTCTTTGAAAGCAGCTGCACTGATGTGCTGCTTTTAGGGGTCAGGGTTTCCTTCTTTGACAAACACAGCTTGTGTCCAATAGGATTTTAGAAAAAGACCTGAAAGTAACGAGTACTTTTCAGCCTTCCTAGAGATGAACTCGAGTAAAAGTAAAAATATTTGTCTTGGAAATGTATTCAAGTAAGAGTAATAAGTACCAAAGGAATCTAATACTCAAGTAAAGTACAAATCCTCTGGATATGTACTTAAGTACAGTACTCAGGTAAATTTACTCTGTTACTGTCCACCACTGCATGTGAGCTCTTAATCTTCATCGGCCTCTCTCACACTGCAGTGTGTTGTACCTGAGTGTGTTGTCTTGTTGTCTCGTCTCGTCAGGTGAGTCTCCGTGGCTGCTGGTCTTCATCCTCACCGGGCTCCTCTCCTTCGTCGTCATCGTCTTCACGCTGATTGGAGTCGTGTGTCTCAGGAAGTAAGAAGTTAAACAAACCTGTTTATAAAGATACAACATGTGAGAGCTTTGTTTTCAAACGTCAACACATTAGTTTCACACATCTGATTGAAATTATGCAGCTGCTTCCTCCAAAACACCATCAAGTGTGTGTGTGTGTGTGTGTGTGTGTGTGTGTGTGTGTGTGTGTGTGTGTGTGTGTGTGTGTGTGTGTGTGTGTGTGTAGACTGAACAATAAATAGAAGACCAAGATTCTGTAAAATAAAAGTCTCAATTAAGGTCGTAGAACAACTTGATCCATTATACTCACCCTAATCCAGATCAGAAGGTCAAAGTCTGGATGAGAACCAGAACTGGGATCTAGATCAGTATCTGGATCTAGATTATGACCTGGACTTAGATTTTAAACTAGATCAGAATCAGGATCTGTATCAGGTTCTGGATCGGCATTGGGATCTGGTTCAGCATAATGTATCCGGATTTGGATCAGAATCGGGCTGTGGGTTTATGGTTAGGAGAAGGATCTAGATAAGGCTTAGAATCCATCGGGATTTGGATCAGGATAAGGAATCTAGACCAGGATCCAGTTTTTGATCTGGAACAACTAGATCAGGATGTACCTACAGTATATCAAAATTGAGATTGGGGTCTATTTTAGTATTATTTATCTGGATCTGAATCAGGATTAGTATGAGAGTCACAATGTAAGATTAAGGTTAGGATAAGGATCTAGATCAGGCTCTGAGTCCAGATAAGGGAATTAGATCAGGATCTGGATCTGGATCAGATCTGCAGCAGGTCCAAAGTTTTGACTCTGAATGGTCTGAATGGTAACAAACAGTCACTTCCTGTTGGGATGAAAAGAAACTAGTTCCTGCTGAACAGTAGCATGTAACACCATCAGTACTAACAATGAGATTCTTGTCTTATTGTGAAGATGAAATGGTTTTACCTGCCACGTCATGTTCTTGCAGGTATTATTCTTTGGTCCGGACCGTTCGGGAGCTACGGGGGAGGAAGTTGATGCTGAATCCTGCTCCTCAGGTGGAAGCTCCCATCCGGCCCATGAGGCCGGTCCCAGTGGTGGAGCACGTGGAGCAGGTAGAGATGGAGGAGGAAGAGGAGGAGGAGGAGCTTCGTCTTCAGGCGCCGCTGCAGAAGAGCAGCACATTCAGGACCTCGTCCAAGAGGCTGTGGAAAGGTCTGCAGCAGGTACTGGTGGATGGATCTGCTGTGGGAGCGTTTGATTTCTGTCTCTAGTCGGCTGATCGTGGTCTGTTGTAGCTCGTCCCCTCTCCTCTCTGTCTGATGAGATTAAAGGGGACATATTATGGAAATATCACTTTTTGAAGGCTCTTTAACATATATTTGGGTGTTTGTTTTGCCTTCCGGCCCCCAAAATGTGAGAATTGACAAAAAATCTGTAATGTGCAGGTTCCCAAGGTTGAAATCCATGTGGTTTTACATGATTACTTGCATAAACCCACCCCTACCTGGGACCGGTAGAAGGGGCGGGGCAAGCAGTGGTTCATTTGCATTTAAAGGGACAGGCACTGAAACCAGCTGTTCTAAACAGGGATGTTTTGAGAGGATGAAAAGAGCTGAGATGTTTGATCCTTGGGGTATTTTGACCAAAGCATGTCACAGACATGTCACCTGGGAACAATTTCAATTTGTGGAAAGGGGGCATCATATGTTTCCTTTAATAATTCATGAATGTTTGCATCGTCTCTCTCAGGGTCCTCGATTCACCAAGTCGGACCTGAACCTGCTGCAGCTCATCAAAGCCGGGAAGGAGGGCGTCTTCTACCAGGCCAGGATGAACAGGGGAACGTGCAAAGGCCACAACATGTTCACCTGCAAGATCAGCAAGGAAGGTACAGCTGGACTGGGTGTTCGTTGTTGTGGAAATTTTTTGCTGTTTGCTGTTGGTGAATAATGAAATAGATACTTCTGCTGGCGACATGTTTTTATTTCCTTGCAAGGAAAGGTCAGTTCTAACCCGAGCGGTGATGGTAAAGAAAAGACAAAGAGATATGGGGAGACCTAACATTTACAGTATACCTGAGGAACACCCCCCTTGTCTGCTGCAGGGGTCGACCCTATACTCAGACAGTGTTTTCAACACTATTTTGTCTGCTGTAGGTATCTCCACCGACCCCCGAGGGTGTGTTTCACACCTGGGGCATCCTGCAGGGTGAAGAGGTCTGGGTTAAAATACACATACACATGATTTTTGTTTTGTTGTGCAGTGCGCGCCTACATATACGTATGTATGCGTGCGCTGCACGTGCCTTGCTTTTTAGTGTGGTCATTCGTCTGGTTTTCTTGTGTTGTGCAGTGCATGCCTACATATACATGCACTGCATTTGTCTTATTTTTCTATATTGCAATTTATCTCTGTAAGTATGTGTGTGAATGGCACTTATATAACTGCTGCTACTGTAGTCTCCAATGTCTTGGTCCGCCCCAGGCGGCGGGTGCGGGCCATCACATTCTGGATCCATCCATTTAGACTTGCACTTTACCTATTTAAACTTGCACTTGCACTTTAGAAACTGGCACTTTATACCAGGCACTTTACAGATCACATGCACTTTATGTATAGGTATGAATGTGTATATGATTGTGAACCACTGTATAATTCTTGTGCATTTCTGTCTGTTTGTGTGTTACCTGCCAAGGGACTACGGATGCAAATTAGCAAGTTGCTAACTCTGACGCATTTACATTTGTGCACACGTACGAATGTTCATTAATGTGTATTGTCCCTTTTAAATAAATAAATAACACAAATGGGTAACAAAAAAAAAGGAGTTCTGATACCTTGGGGGGAAAGCAGGGTGTGGGGACATCTCAAGTGATTAAAACAAAGGAATATTCAAATTTACCATTACATCGTCTGGCTGTCCCCCCAGCTACCAAAAAAAGATTTAAGCACTCCTTTTTGCCCCTCTCCATCCAGGCTTTAAATGCCACAGAGAAGAGGAGGTGATTTCCCTGCCACTTTGCTGCTTTTTGCATTTCTTGTATTTATACTTGGAGTTATTGTTTACTATTTATTATTTCTATTTATATCCATTCGTTACAAATGCACTTTACTGCTGAACCTTTGCTGCTTACATCGTGAAATGTTTTTCTTAAATGTTTTTACTGTGTACAGTATGTCCTATGTTGTTTAAATGTGATGCCGAATGTCTGTTGCAACCAAATTGCCCTACTAGGGACATTTAATAAAGTGACTTGACTTGACTTGCAACACAACTGGACCATAGCTGGAGCACAGCTGGACCACACCTGCGTGAACAGGCCTCAGTCTCAATAATTAGTGACGGTGTTTTAATTTGTCACTAAGTTTCATATTTGAGGAGATTTTCCAGAAAAACGTTGTCCCAAAACAATTCACATCAAACCGTGTCTTACTCTGCTGGTGGTTGCTATAGCAACTTGAGTTTGACTTCAGTGTCTGTCTTACGTGGCTTCAGGATCAGTGTCAGAACCAGGATCTGGTTCAGGATAATGGATCTGGATCTAGATATGAATCAGGATCTAGACTGTGATGAGAACTGGGATCAGGATAATGGACGTGGATCAGGATCTGAATTGGGCGCCGTTGTTCTCCATTGATTGTATCAAAGTTTATATTTTCTTTAGGACTCCGGTTTGACCTCTGACCTTTGCATGTCTCCTGCAGGAGTCCGTCCCAAACACGTGGACATGGAAGTTTCCATCATGAGGAAGCTGATGCACCATAAGAACATCCTGCAGCTGCTGGACTGGAACACCACAGAGGGTGAGAGGCTGCTGTTAGAGACCTGCTGTCTGACTTGGAATCACTTTAGATCCTACCCTATCCTACAAAAAGCATGTGAAAAAAGTAATTAAAACAGTTAATGTCAACCTGAGCAATTTCAGGCAAATAAAATCCTCATTAACTGAAGAAGCAGCAAAAATATTTATGCACTCTATGATATTCTCACATATTGAGTACTGCTTCACAATCTGGTCTTTAACGGGAAAAACCATACTCAAACCCATTGAATCTCTCTATAAAAAACCCCTGAAAACTTTAGACAAAAAATCATTCTCTTATCATCACTGTGACATCCTTACACGCCATAATCTTTCAAATATTTTTATTAGAGCACATTGTAATATTGTTACATTATCTACATCATACACTTCCAAGAGTATAATGTATATCCGTATAGAAATGTGGGCAGTTAGGACATAATGTCCTCTTTTAGTTTTTTAGAACATATAACAATGGCAAATGAAGAACAGATAAACATGTATACAGAGTACAGAAAAATAAACAAACAAAAACAAAACCTAAATAAATATCCCTACCCAGCCTTACCCTTCCGTCTAAATTCTACTTTATTATAGTAAGGGGGAAACATTAATTTCCACTACCAGGTGTGAGATGATAGTGAATGAGAGGTGACCAAATTTTTTCAAAGTGTGGGAGTTTATCCATAAGAGTATATTTTATTCTCTCTAAGTGGAGAGTGTTAGTAAGATCACTAAGCCACATCTTTGTGGTGGGTGCTTCTTTCTTTTTCCAATGCATGAGAAGTAGCTTCTTTGCAATGATGAGACTAGAGGAAACATTGTTGGTAGTTGTTTAACCTTTTAATATCGTCATCGTCTTATCACCTTCAAACTTGCATGCTGTGTTTATAAGATTTTGAACGGACTTGCACCGCCACCCCTGAGTCAGTTTTTTGAACGCAAATCCACCAACGGTACAAACACTAGAGCAACTATGAGAGGAGACTGTGCAATTCCATGTAGGCCTACCTCCTTCTCACAGTCTGCTATATCAGTCAGAGGTAGCAAAATCTGGAACGGCCTGCCAGCCTCCATAAGAGACTGAGATGATAGTGATTCGCCTCTTTGCTTCCACAACATCTCCAACATTCTGTCTGATTGGAACATGATCTCTTTTGATATGGAGTGCAGAAATAACGGATTACATTTTTCCATGTATATTCTCTCCAGAGTGGAGAATTTGTTGTTTTCCATTGTTGTTTGATAAATTTCCTTACAGTTCTCCTGAGAAAATATGATGTTGCCTTCAGTTTCCCATCTTGATTTTACATTAGCTGTATTTTTTTTGTTAAAAGACTGAAGACTTGTGTATCATTTTGAAATTATCTTCTTATAAGGGTCGTCTCTATAAGCTTTTACAAATACCTTGTAAGCTTTTACAAATAGTCAATATGTTTTTCATTGTCATAGTCGCCTTTTTGTCTTTTGTATTGTCTACATTATTATGTGTACTGTTATTTAACTGTTTTTATGTTTATGGGACTCCGGATGGAAATTAGCACCTTGCTACAATCCGGCACATTTACATGTTTTTTTGTCCATTAATGTGCACTGTCCCATTCAAATAAACAAAAAAAAAGACTGTTGAAGACCTGTTGTCTGACTGTTGTTCTCCATCCAGAGCCGTTCATCCTCATCATGGAGTACGTGAGCTACGGGACCCTGAGGACCTTCTTGCAGACCAACAAGGGGAACCTGAACTCAGACCCTGAGCTGCAGAGCCTCCTCACCATCGCCTCCTACCACATCGCTTTGGCCATGCAGCACCTGCGCTCCAAGATGGTGAGGGCTACTTTCATTATGTCACTCACCATCCTCCCTGACCAATCACAGTCCTCCATGCTAAATGTGGGCGTGGCTCCCCTGCAGATTGTCCACTGTGACCTGGCCCTCAGGAACATCATGGTGAACAGGTTTCCCTGGGAGGTGAAAGTGGCCGAGTTTGGTTTGGCCCGAGACCTGGCGCGTTTGACAAGTCGCCGCAGCAACCGCTGGAGGAACCCCCGGGTCAGACACACTTCTCATTATTTCTCTTCTTGTTTTTCTTCTTTAGTCTAAGTTGTACCTAGAGCACTGGAAAAGAGAGTAATGACACCACCATTGACTCCCGTGGTAAGGGTTTTGGCAGGATATGGGTATTGCAAAAGCGCCCAGAAAACCCATTCACTCCAATGTATGTGTGTGTGTGTGTGTGTGTGTGTGTGTGTGTGTGTGTGTGTGTGTGTGTGTGTGTGTGTGTGTGTGTGTGTGTGTGTGTGTGTGTGTGTGTGTGTGTGTGATGTGTGTGTATGTGTATGTTGTGTTACTTGTAAATTGATGAAAACGGCCGTGTTTTTGTTTTTAAGTGTCTTGGTCATATCAAATTATACTTATAATTAATATAACTGTTTTTTTTCACCAACAATGCAGAGATGTCAGTTCTTGGGCGCTTTTGCAATACCCATATTCCACCATCAGGAGGCGCTTCCATTGAACCAATGCGTGTCGTTACTCTTTTATTCCAGTGCTCTAGTTGTACCCAACTGCTCCTCAGTTTTTGCTTCCTGACTGTCTCTCTCTCTGTTTCTCTCTGAGCAGCAGCGAGTGCCATTGCGTTGGTATCCACCTGAGTACTTCAAGAACAACTACTACAGCTTCAAAGGCGACGTGTGGGCGTTCGGCATTGTGCTGTGGGAGATGCAGATGTTTGGTGAGTGCAGGATCAGGCTGGTGAAGGTCACAGAGCTGATCCATCTGCTGGACTTACAGCTGCTGGTCTGTCAAATTAAAAACACTTTTAAACTGAGAGAACAGACTCCACCAACTCGCTGTGGAGAAAAATCCAGGAAGCTCAAACTTCCTCTTCGTCATGGGAAAGTGGAAACACATTTAAACATTTTGATTTCAGTGACAAACATTTAATTTTTCTATTAAAAGCCAAAACAACTTGAGAGTCTCTGTGTGGCCACAAGGTGGAACCAAAGCCTGACTCTGAGGTCACTGAGGTTCATTCTGATGACATAATGAAGAGACTCCTAAGTCCTAACTCATATATTATAAAGGGCCTCACAGTTTAATGTTGAAAATCAATCTAACTGGTGTATTTTATTTTGAAATGGATATTTTCAGGAACATTACCGTACCCGGACCTGCAGACCTCGGAGGCCGTCATCTACCACATCTGTATCGGACACAAAAACACCAACCCTGACGGCTGCCGACCAGAGATGTGAGTTAAACTGAAGAATCGCTCACATTTAGATTCATCCAACGTTTCTGCAGTGTTTCACTCACTGCTGTGCTGAGAGAATAAATACATGAATAAACTTTATTTACACATCACAGCAGCTCAAAGTGTTTTACAATAATAATAATATAAAATGGTTTAAAAACAGTGCTTGAGTTTAATAAATATTAAACTTCATGTTAAAGTCAAACCTCCAACAGTCTGTGATATCAGAGATCGGCCTTTACACTGATCGATCAATAATCATCATAATCAATCGGTGAAACATCCTGTGAAATGCGAGTGAGACTTTTGGGTCCAGTTCCAGGTGACCTCTTCTACAGATGTGTTCTCACATACAGTACATGTCTGTTACCATGACGACACTCAGCTGGTTCTGAACTAAACCCCACAGGCTTCACATCATGCGTGACTGTTGGCTGGAGCCGTACACACTGAGGCCGTCCTTCAGCGACATCGTCCACCTGCTGGAGAACATCATGGAGAACGACGCGGTGAGAAACACCTGGAGACACCCCGCTTTACATTATTGATTCTTCATAAGCGTTGTTGTGTCTTTGTGGTGAATCAGAAGCTAATAGTCTTTTGAATTCAGTTCAAGTCCACCTGTTCATCCCTGTACAATCTATAAATATGATCATGTGACTTCCTGGTTGTGTGTTTGGATGTTTGTGCGCACGACATGCAGTCGACTGTTGTTGAAGCAGTTTCCAAGACACAGATTAAATCTAGTTCCAGACTGAAGCAGACTTTTAATGCTGATTTCCCCCTCATATACATAAAGTAAAACCTCTGGGCCCAGTTGTTCAAAGGTAATCCAATCGGATTTTGGATAATGGATTGGATCAAATCTTGAAAATGGGTTGTTCAAAACCAAAAACGGATTCTGAGATCGGATTAGATCACGTAATCCAATCTTGGTTTTGATCTGGATAAAACCCTCAGTTTGTGTTGTTCAAAACTTTTCAGTAGGATCGGGATAACTTTGATCCAAAAAATCAGGATTATTCTGATCCCAGCAGTTGGGTGGATTCAGGGGGGATTACATGAACAAAATGTGATTTAAATTAAATTCAAACTGGTCAAATAAACAATATTTATAAAGTAGTATTATATACAGTTCTTGATTTATATTTTGCACCTAATTTTAAACCACAACAGTGATTAGTAAATAATGTTAACTTTTGAATATTCTACAACTGAAAAACTTTTCCCCAACTACTTTTCCCCAAACTAAATTTAATGAAATTTGAAGTTTGAATTTTAAAATTTGAAGTTTGAAGTTTAAATTTTAAAATTTGAAGTTTGAATTTTGAATTTGAAACACATGGGGAAATATTCACAATTTCACTAATGAACTGTATATTTGCTTTTTTAAATTTATTTTAACAGCCCAACCAGATGGAATCTGGCTGTTTAAAAGACATTGAAGAAACAAAAAAGAGCACAGAAAACAATACACTCCGTTTTCAAATAAACACACTTTGAGAGACCTCATGCTGCTGTTCTACCTGTTGTTAACAGACCAATCAGCCTTCAGTGTGATGCACAGTCCCATCTAGAGCACTCATTATCCGGATTTGGTAATCTTGAAAATTTGGATTTGGATCAGACTGATCCAATCCAACTTTGCTTTGAACAACTTGGATAAAAGTAAAACAGATTACGTGATCCTGGATAGCAAAAAAGGGGATTTCAAAATCCGGATAATTTTTATCCAGATTACACCTTTTGAACAACTGGGCCCAGGAGATTATTTCCCATGATGCACCAGTTTGTTCTGAACAGCTTCAAGCTTTTCTGGCTCTGCTCCATGTTTTATATGCAACCTCAGTCCAGTTCATTGAGACCAGCACAGGTGGATTTAAATTCATCTTCAAGAGCCCGGGTGTTCTGACTCAAGGCCTCATTGAAGCTCTGTGATGCTCAGTTGTCGTGTTTAACTGACAAACGTCTGTGTCTCTGCAGGACTACGTGGACGTCGAGAGTCCTCAGCTGCTGGTGAAGGACGAGCCCGAATATCACGAAGCTAAAAGCCTCCGAGTCGCCAGCGTCACAGAGGAGGAGAAAAACACTGTTTAAACTAATTAATTGTTCATGTTCAACTGTACAGGCAGAACAATAAACACAGCTGGAAACTATGATGTTGAATGGACGGTCAATATACAGTAATGAACTTACATGTGGTTTTATACTTTGTGTTTTTACTGAATCCAATAAAACACAAATAAATGAGATGTGCATTTCGTACTCATGTCATGTTATATATTATACAACAAGTAGTTCCGACCAAGCAATCTGATTGGTCAACAAGACATTTAGAACATGCTCAAATCAGCATGACAGCACGCCTAACTCATCACTAAAAATATTACTCCGCCAAGTCTGTGGCAACATTGTATCCATCTCCATGGCAACATTGTAACTGTCAGAGCTGGAGCAGGAAACGGCTGAAAAATACGCTACAAAATGGATCCGTTTGTTGTTAATTTTGATTTATTTGGCGGTCTCAGTTTGGATGAATGGTTGGAGGAGGATGAGAAGAACCAAATGACAAAAGAAGAAAGATTTGTGCCCATGTCACATGAAGAGCTCAATCAACTGGAATTGTCCAGGAATGAACAGACCACGTCCCGATCAACGTCTTGGGCTGTCAGATGTTTCCAGGAATTTCTGAAAAGCACCAAGCAGGACGTAGATTTTGTAACTGTTACAAAAGAAGAACTAAACAGGATTCTTCGTGAATTTTATGGGTCAGCAAGAAACAGCCAGGGTCAGCACTACTCTATCAGCAGCTACGTCGGATTGAGGGCAGGCATCAACTGGTACATCAACGACCCTCCTCTCAGTCGCTCATGGTGTCTAATGCAGGACACTGAGTTCACAACGTCTAACAACGTGTTTAGTGGACTCATTAAGTCTCTCAGGAGAGCGGGCCACGACAAAACTGAACATCATGCCGCGATCACCGAGGAGGACCTGGTCGTTTTAAGAAAATCGGAGGCAATGAATCCAGACACAGCGCGGGGCTTAGTAAACAAAGTGTGGTTTGACATCCAGTTACATTTTGGAAGGAGAGGAAAGGAGGGTCTGAGAAAACGCCTCAATCCTTCGAAATAAAACGCGATTCAACAGGTGGGTTTCTCAAAGAGCCACACATATTATGCATACCGTAATTATTTTTTTTATTATGTTGTTATTATGTGGTCAAACTTACCTGATAATTCATATGCTTTTTTAAAGGCACCAAATATGTGACACTCGGCTTCAACGAGGAGACAAAAAATCACAAAAACCACCATGAAAGGGACCGTCAAAGCAGGAGAGGCGCAATGTTTGAAGACCAAGGGAATGAATTGTGCCCGGTTTCATCATTTGAAAAATACATTTCAAAAATCCCCGAAGAAGCCAAAGCGTTCTACCTCCATCCAAAAAGAGGACAAAGGTTACGGGACGTGTGGTACTCGTTGGAGCCGATGGGCGTTAACTACCTGGGTTCAATGCTGTCGCGTATATCCAAAGAGGCAGGAACATCAGTGATATAGGCTACACAAATCACTGCATCCGAAGTACCACCATCCAGAAACTGGCAGAGGGTGGACTCGAAGCCAGAGAAATAATGACTGTCGGTGGACACAGGTCTGAGAGTTCTCTCCAGAGCTACTGGGCACCTTCTCTGGATAATAGGAAACGGTGGAGTAACCTGCTGTGCGCTGGCCAGGAAAACAAGAGACCATTGGAAGGTCGCTCAACCACATCACCTGCTAAACGGCAGAGCTCCAACATGGACTTTATGAGTTACTTCAACAACTGCAATTTTAATGGCAGTATGCAAGTGCATTTCTATAATAATAATAAATAAAGTGATAAATCTGAAACGTTTTAGCCGAGAGGGTATTCCCTTCGGTGTGAGAGACACGTAGCTATATTGTGACCGGTGAACATGTTTTTTTATTTTTTATTTTTTTTTAAATATAGCCTAATAGAAAAAAAAATCATCATCTTTGTTATAACTGTAAAGTTGGGATATGTCTGGGTATTACATTTAGTGCATATGTCTAATGTATTAATAGTTTTGTTATTTTGTAGCCTGTATTTGTGTAGTAATCAGCTGTTTCCCCCTGCCTGTGATTGGTTCAGTGTGTGTGGTAGTGGTGATTGTTTGTGGTTGTCATGGTGATGATGCCGGTCAGTAAAGTGGAGTGTAAACAAAGTCTGTCTCCGTTTCTCCGTTCCTGTTTGTCTGTTTTCCTGAGCATCAAGACTCTATACCACCACAACGAACCCTCATTCTACATAATCTTGGCTATAAAAATAAGCATTTTTTGTTTATTTGAGCAGTATTGATTTAGTTAGTCCGTTAGTCCGTTGGGGAAAGTCCGTCAGAGAGACGCTAGATGTAGCCTAACAGCGGTGAAAATAAAATATGGCCTGGAGCTGAGTTGGATATCTCTACGTTTCTCTCTCTCCCTCTCTCTCTTTGCAACTTTTGGGCTTTTAAATAATCTGGAGTAATTGAAATGTTTGGCTTTCCCCATCAGCTGTGTCGGCGAAAGTCCGCGACCGCGTTAAAACATGAACGCCAGCTCAGAGTTCACTCATCTGGGACTAGAAAATCATTTCTGTTGCTAGGTCGTTACTAAGATTCGGACTATTTGCTGTAGAGGTGAACTAGGTTCCATTACACATAGGAGTCTACTGACGTGACTGATTGTGTTTCAGGTATTAGTCAGACCCCATTTATTTCCATGGAAACGGGAAGCACACTCGCAAAAAACTTTAAAATTTGAGAGCAAAACGTCCATCAACATGAATATATTTTGATGATACATTTTATTTAGTTGGTAATAGTTGTATAATCGCAATATTACCCTCGAGGGTGTGCTTTAACGTCATTTGAGCACTTCGGTGATGCTTGCGGACCTCGGCGCAAGCGCCTCGGTCCTGACCACATCACCGTCGTGCTCAAATGACGTTAAAGCACACCCTCGAGGGTAATATTGCTTAATTAAACACTGTTAAAATTGGGGGGTGGGTGGTGAAATATGGACAAAGGTGGAGAACACCAGAAAACCTCTGAATTTGCACAGCAGAGCCCATGCCAACACTCTGGGCCCTGGGAGTCATGTGGGAACCAGCTCCTCCAGAAACAGAGGAAAATGAAGCAGCAGATAAAATTTCAAAACCAGCAACTCTGAGGGAAAACACTGACATATCCACAGCACGTGGCACATTGGGTGAAGACAAGTGAAGGTTTTACTGTAACATCCAAACTTCAGTGGGGAAAGCTTGTGCAGATGAGGGAGAAGGTGGAGACATACTGAAGAATAAGAAGAAGTGTGCCCTTCTCCTGTTTCCTGTTCCTGAAGTTGCCTTCCCTTTTTCACTTTGAACCAGTGGTTGTGTTGCAGTTTTTTTTTCTCATGTGAAGGTAACGTAAACAGTTTAGATTTTTCCTTGTTAACACCTGTTGTTACCTGAGTTCTCTCTCCTTCAACTTTTTGTTGTGTTGTTGTGTTATTATAATGTTACTGTAGCTGAGTCTGGACCGACAGAATCATGTCTGCCATGTTGTGTCGAAACGCTGGAATAAGAGCAGAAGCTGCCTATCACTGACTGTTACTAAAGAAATGTAGGTGCATCTCTCCCTTAATCATTTTTTTTATATGTTTTTTTGGGGTTGGGCTTTTTAACCTTTTGATAGTGTAATCGAGAGAGAGGGACCGGAAATGGGAGGCAGAGAGAGGGGGAATGACATGTAGCAAAGGGCACTTCTAATAATTTAAGAATTTAAGAAATATACAAAGGTAGGTAGAGAACAAATATTAAAAAAAAAAAGTAATGTACAAATATACTTTTTTTTTTATTTATTTTTTTATTGGTGATGAAGACACATGATAGACAAGGTGACGTGAGGGACAAGGTGACGTGAGGGACAAAAAACGTTATAACCACATATAACCACATAGACAAACATACGAACAATTGACATAAGTACAGACAACAACAGGAAAAGACATGCCACGTTGATACATGAATGTAGTGTTAGGTGTATGTGTGTGTGCGTGCGTGTGCGCGGATGAGAGGTTAGTGGAGTGTTATTACTTATATACAATATGGTATATTTAAGCAATATATCACGACAGGCCGTGCTCATTATACCACGGCTAAGGGGCGTTGTTCGGCCCGACGCGAAAACGGTTACGAATAAAGGCAATATAAAAGAGAGATACGCAATCAATTTCATGTAGTTTTATTCAACCAGAAATACATATTATCCAATAAAATAGCCTCACTGTGAAAAAATAGTCCCAGCTCTCCAGACGTTAGCTCCAAGTAGCTCTGCAGCTCGTCTTTTCCTCCGCATTTTTTCAGGTGAAAGTCACTGCTCAGTCCCCTCTACCATTGTTAACCCTCCCCGGAGGTGAAAGTCAACCTTAAACATGTGAATTCAACTACTTTAGTCCGTTTTTTAACATCGTAAAAACATCAGCTGTCTTTTGCTACGGACGGCAACAGTCCGTTGTCATGGATACATGACAACAACTTCCATTCATACCAGTCATACGTGCCTGACGCGGAGTGATAGCCTGCGCTGTGATAAGGTTTTAGAATAGTAGCCGTGGTATATGCTCAATATACCACGGTTAACAACCAATCAGATCGCCGGATTTCACCTTTCCATTTTATAAAGTACGGTAATAATAATAAAGAAAAGAAACAAATAATGATAATATTAGGGATAATAAATAGATAATAAGAGAAAGGAGCAATACATGTATATAATAATGAAATAAGACTTTGAAAATAAAGGGACAAAAAATAAATAAATAAATAAATAAAAGAAAAGAAAAAGAAAGAAAGAAAAAAAATATATATATATTATAATTTGTAAAAAAAAAAAAAAAAAAAAAAAAGATGCATGTAATCATTTTCCTTTGTGTAGATTAATTTTCATGATAGTGATAAGTTGCAATGAGAGGTGAGGTCAGGTCGTGCCGCCGGAAGGAGGGCAAGCAGGGGCCCGCCCCGGAGCCCAGCCGGGAACCCCAGTAGGAGACCCACAGGGTGAGAGGATCTCCCATCTCTCCTCCCCCTTCCCCACTTTTCGCCCCATCTTTGATTTAAATTTGGGTGATGATCGTGCCCTGGACCGCAGCCAAACCCAGAGGTGGGTGCTGGTCCACTGCATATCTTCACTGAGCCTATCCCAGTCGAGGCAACTCCCAGGCCCTTGGGAGGGGGTCTGCCCACTAAAGGGAGGCTTTACTTATATATATATATATATATATATATATATATATATATATATATATATATATATATATATATATATATATATATATATACACTGAGGCTACTGCCTGTGGTCAAAGGCAAAGCCTTCAACAAAGCTCTGTAAGTGTAGAGATAGTTGGATTTATCCATCATTATATAAAAACACTTCTGTTTTTGCAACAGGACAGATAATAAAATCCTTTCTTCTTTAACTCCTTCAGACTGAGCAGCTGTAACCTCTCAGAGAGAAGCTGTGAAGCTCTGTCCTCAGTCCTCAGCTCCCAGTCCTCTAGTCTGAGACACCTGGACCTGAGTAACAACAACCTGCAGGACTCAGGAGTGAAGCTGCTGTCTGGTGGACTGGAGAGTCCACACTGTAGACTGGAGACTCTCAGGTGAGGATCCATCCAGCTGTTTATCTGATAACACTTGAACACAGCAGCAGGTGTTGACAGAGGATTCCTGTGTGTGTTCAGTCTGTCAGGATGTCTGGTCACAGAGGAAGGCTGTGCTTCTCTGGCCTCAGCTCTGAGCTCCAACCCCTCCCATCTGAGAGAGCTGGACCTGAGCTATAATCATCTAGGAGCCTCAGGAGTGAAGCTGCTGTCTGCTGGACTGGAGGATCCAGACTGGAGACTGGACTCTCTCAGGTATGGAGAGGCTGCTGCAGCCACACACACTGTCTGATAGAGGAGGAGGAGCTGGAACATTTTCTATGGCCCCGTTCACACCTGGTCACACCTGGTATTCTAACCTTTATTTAACCAGGTTTGTCCCATTGAGATCCAAGATCTCTTTTGCAAGAGAGACCTGGCCAAGAATGACAGCACATAGTTTCAACACATCTAACATCTGTCTCAGGCCTTGTCCACACGAGCCCGGGTATTTTTGAAACCGGAGTTTTGCTCCGCGTCCACACGAGTGGTGTAATAAAAACACTCCGTACACACGCAACCGTGGAATCCGCTACCAAGTGACGCAATGCACGTGTGGAAGGCTGTTTTAACCAATCAAAATACAGTGGAAACCGCTTATGGATCAAAAGGCTTGGGACGGAATCATTCCTATACAAATGCTGTTTAAATAATTTGTTATCAAGAAATCTGCTTATAGTGTTTATTTTTGGTCATTTTATGGATGAAAACATGCGCAAAAACAATTTCAAAACTATGTGTAGCCTATTTATTTTATTTTTGGCGGTGTCCCTTTGACGAGCACTGCTGCAGCAGCCTGCACATGTTGCTGCGCTGTGTCTTGACTCTTGTGCTGTGTGCATCACCTGGCTGGCTGAGCCACATGACTGTCGGTGCGGCGCAACTCATTATCACTGGCTGTTGTGTTGTCTGTCAAAACATGGATGAATGAAACATATCCACTTTATATCGACCGCGGACGTCACAAATAAATTTTCGGCTTTTGGCTCGTTCCGTTCATCTCCGCATAGGCTCTTTTTTATCACTGCATGACAGCAGTGCGACCCCCCCTCCCGTCGCACCCGGTCTGACAGTGACATAGGCTATTGCCTGTTCATTCATGAAAATCATCCCGAAAAACTCTCAATCAAACAAGGTGGGGAATAAGAAACTGCGGCGCTACTGTAGTAGTTCTGTAATTTTAAAAACACACCGGCAGCGGCCCCCGCTGATCTGTAGCGTCACTTGTTACTGTAAATGATGCTGTGTGGAAAACCAGCTGTGGTCTGTGATTGAGGGTGAGTTTGGAGCTGACAAGAGGATCGCCCTGACGACCGTTTCGTTATATTTTTCTCATCGAAAAACTATACAAATAGCATTTAGATGATGAAGAAAAAAAAAGTGAAATAATAAAAATCCACTTTGTCACCTCCATTTTTGCGAGCTCACGTCAACTTCTGCAAACCGCTGCAAACAACCTCTGCGAGCTGGCAGTGTTTACATCAGCACGTGTGCAGCTATGACGTAAACGAGAAAAACAATCACGGCAGTGGACATACAACCGGGAACATATGTTCACGGTTTCAAAAATACCTGGGCTCGTGTGGACAAGGCCTCAGGTGATCCATGCATTGATGACATCAGATCTGATCACTCAGACCATATCCAGAGGTGGTGTAGGCCACAGTGAAGCTCCGCCCACTCCGTCCTCTGTCACAGTCTGACTCGTCCCAACACAGTTTATACTGAAGCCAAAATCTCAGAGTGTTTCAAACATGAGCTGTGCAGCTTTCATCAGTCACAGTGATGAACTACTGGGATCAGGAGTTTCTCCTCATGATGACTTCAGTGTCTCATCATGACTCACTCTGTCATATTCAGGAGAAGAGATGTCAGTGAGGAAAGCAGCTGTTGGCAGCTGTGCTCTGAGTCTCTCCATATGTTTGGATCAGACTTTATTTAAGAGTGTTTCAGGAAACATTTCAGCTGCAGCTGGTTGAACTGCTCCTGAACCAACAGAGTGTTTGACCTGAACAGTCCCAGAGACTGTAGACACCTGTTGAGTGTGGACACACTAATAACAACACAGCAACAAGAATCAAGCCATGTCCACTGCTCAGAGACATTCGTCTCCCAGCGCGTATTTACAGTGAGTACTCATGTACTCAGTGTCCATTAATATGCAGTGTCCCGTCTAAATAAACAAATAAATAAAATACATACAAGCCTCCATGTGAACACAGTGATAAAACAGTGTGTGTGTGTGAGAGCCGTGTAATGTCCATGTGTGCATGCTGACAGAGAAGGTGCTGCTCTGACCCCCCTCCTCCTTTCAGGGTGGAGCCTGCTGGAGTCCCATGGTTGACACCAGGTCTGAGGAAGTGTAAGTGTGTTTTTACTTTGATTCATGGAAACAAAGCAGCACATTCAACCATCTTCACACTGTCACATCACTGACCTCATGAGTCTTCATCAAACTGTCAATAACTGATCACATGATCAATAACTGCAGCTGTGTCTTGTTCTCTCCATCAGATTCCTGTCCACTCACAATCGACACAAACACAGTGAACACAGAGATCAAATTGTCCGACGACAACAGGAAGGCGACACTTGTGGAGGAGGATCAGTCATATCCTGATCATCCAGACAGATTTGACCTTCAACCTCAGCTGCTGTGTTCAACTGGTCTGACTGGTCGCTGCTACTGGGAGGTCGAGTGGAAAGGAGAAGTTGAATTATCAGTGAGTTACAGAGGAATCAGAAGGAAAGGAGACAGTAGAGACAGTTGGCTTGGCATGACCGATCAGTCCTGGTGTGTGATCTGCTATGATGATGGTGATTACAGAGTCTGTCACAATAACAGAGAGACACATATCACCTCCTCCTCCTCGTCCTCTAACAGAGTAGCAGTGTATGTGGACTGTCCTGCTGACTCTCTGTCCTTCTACAGAGTCTCCTCTGACTCAATGATTCACATCTACACCTTCAACACCACCTTCACTCAACCTCTGTATCCTGGGTTTAGACTCAGGTTTCCTGGTTGCTCAGTGAGTCTGTGTTGAGTGAATCAGAGTCTCCTTCCGCTGCTTAGGCTGTTTACAGCCCTCAAAGCCGCATTTTTTTTCCACAGACAGCGTCAGATGGCTACTCAAACATGCACCGAGAAGTTTATTTACTTCAAGCAAGCCGACATGTAAAACTAGATCTAATTCAAAGTCTCCCGGAGTCTCGCGCGAGCCCGAAGTTGCAGTGCTGGTGTATTCAGGTGCAGTGGGAGCTACTGTTTGTGTCATAAACACAGGAATATCAACTCTTGACTTGCTTGCTCCAGTATGCCAGATGCCAGGCTGCTGTATGGAGCCAGGCAGGCTGCATATCACATCAAAAGCATAGATCTATGTGTGGCAAGGTGAAGAGGGCCCAGGCGGGGATTGAACCCACACCTCCTAGGTAAGAGTCATGCACGCTTGCCAGTCACCCAAAGAGACATCCCCTTGGCCAAGTAGCCAGGGCACATGATCAATTGGAGGCATAGTGACAGGAACCTCAACTGTCACATATGCATTATATGAACTAAGTGTTCACTGATGAGTGCTCACGTAATGAGCACTCAGCTTAACCAGGTCTCGAGCGCCAGTAAAAGGGGAACATTTACATTACACAGCAAGATCTTCCTACTTCATGTCTGCTTCCGACCAGGCGTAATGAGAAGAAGGCTTAAGACCAGCTGGTGCAACTGGCGTAACTGTGCGACTGGACTTACAACGCCAAGTTAGGCCTGGGACCAGGCTTAAAACCAGTTGGTGCAACCGGCTCCTGATGTTCCTGTCTTTTCACAATAAAAGCATCAGTCTCAGTGTTTGGTGTTTCTGAATGTGAGGACGACTGAGCTGATTCAGTTCAGACTAAAGTCAATCAGATATATTATATTATATATATCAGAATATTCATTAGAGGCTTTTCACCCGTTTCTACTGATTTTATATTAAACTGTCACTTCACTGACACTATGCAACCTTTTGTTTAATGAATGTGACTTTTGCTTCGTCTTCACTTTGACTTCATCTACTGTCTTTGTTGTGGCCTTTGAACCGGTTGTATATTGATAATGTTTTGTGTTTTACTCATTTTAGATAAAGCCTTACATCTATATTCACCACCAGGGGGCAGTGGTTTTCATACCCTTGTGTGCACTCACATCAAACTGTAAACACTGATTCTGATTTAAAAATGTAAAGTTTGATAAACAACTAATCCAGAGGGGTGGATGAGTGTCTCTGCTCTTGCTTTGTAATTAAGCTCCACTATCATATAACCCAGCTCCATCACCTTTCACACAGTCCAACACGTAAGTAAAGTTGGAAAGATCTGGACAGATTCAAACTTCCAAGTTCAATAACATTTTTCATAGAAACGTTATAATAACACAAACAGTGGCTCTTTCCCTCCCTGTTACAGTAGAGATCCAGTCTGGTTCTCTAAGAGATTTCATTATTTTCCTTCAAAATATTAGTGAAGCAAGAAAATGTTGTTAAATTGAGCAGAACACAGATTTTGTACGGATATGATTAAGTAGGTTCCATGAAAAAAAAGTATGAATAAAAAGATTTTTTGGACTGGATGTCTGGCTTGACTTTGTGTTTTTTATCCAATGCATTTTCTGTTTAATAATTACTTTATATTTAACATTTTTCATCTAAAAAATATTGAAACAAACAACAGGAGGTTATAACAAATTAGAGTGTGTTTCTATTACATAATGTTTAAAGTTGTATTCAATTAGTTCTGAACTAATGGAATTAGTTCACTTTTTTATTTTGTAGTCAAGTTGTAGTCATTTTCAAATGACGGATACGTCTTTTCGAGTCATTCTGAATCCTGCTTGTGTACATTTTCCTAAACAAATGTGCAAATAACCAAATTTCCTTTAGGTGTTTGCTTGCTGCTGTGATTACCTAATGTTTCTTGTGATAGAAAGATTTCATGAAAGAGTGATGTGTGGTTAAGTTAAAATAAATAGAATAAATACTAATAAACATATAAGTGAAATTATATTAAAAAGGGTTCAAATTCATTACAAGGCATTCATGGTGTTAAAAAGATGTGTTTGATGATTGATTAGTTTTGCCTGCAGGCCTGAAGAGGGAGCCCTCGCCACGCAATGCTTCACTCTCAATGAAGCTGACAAAGGGTTCAACACTGTGTCCGTTTCATCATTTATATTTCCTTCTTCAGGGTTATTACAATCTCACCTGTGTTGATTCCCTCACCTGTGCTTGGTTTCCCCCTGTGTATTTAACCTCTGTGTTTTCCATTGTCCTCTGTCGGATCGTCTGTGTTGTATCCCCTGTTGTTCATGCCATGTCCGACCTGTGTTTCTACCCAGCATTCTTGCCTGAGTTTCTGAGTTTCTTGTGTGAGTTTTAATAAATAGTTTTCTTTCACCCTTATTTGAGTCTGCATTTTTGGGTCCAGTCCTCCACACATCCTGACAGATACAACCTCACAAATACATTCACCACCAGGGGGCAATGGCTTGCAGACTTTCTTTTTGCTCATGACCTCTAAAACCCTTGTGTGCCCAAGGGTAAACAAACTGTAAACAGTAAACACTGATTCTGATTTAAAAACATAAGGTTGAAGAAACAACTTATCCAGAAGGGAGGATGAGTCTCTGCTGCAGTTTCTTCTCCTTTGCTGGCAAATTGACAATAACACATTCTCAAACGTACCTGTTGTTTCTGTGTCTACATGATAATTGAGGCATGAATAGAGGTAAATGCATCTGTATCACCCTCTGTCTATTGTAAACTAGGGATGAGGACAGTTACAGGTGGTTTTAGGGGCCGTGTCCACCAGACGCGCTTTCAGCTCTGACAGCGCTCTCTCTCTCCCTCGTCAGAATGCCGCTGTTGCTAGGTTACAAAACGAGTCCTCTGACACTTCCGTGTTCCTGCCTTGTTTAATGTAAACACTACAACGAGTGTCAGAAATACACAATAGCATTAGCGGCAGCTTTTGACATGGACCCTGAGGTCGGCCTACCTTCAATACAAGTGTGGGTCATGATATAAACCGAGCCACGTCTCCGGTTGTGTTGCTGTCGGTAACGTATGTCCCGCCCCTTCTTGATTCTGATTGGTCAGTGCGGGGAAAAGTGACATTGACGAGCGTAGCGCTGTTCTAAAAGTTGAACAGATTTCAACTCGAAGCGCTCTGAGCGCCGCGACAAAAAGAAGCAAGCGCCCAGGGCGTTTTACCGCTGAGGGCGCTGAGCGCTGTGAGCGCCCAACTCAATAGGGTTTGAATGTAAAATAGACGCCCAGAGCGCTGAAAACGCGTCTGGTGGACACAGCCCCTTAAGCTGCCACATTGACGACTTTGACTGTCACTGTATAATATAGTATAATATAATATAATATATAAACCAGTGTAAGTGATATTTCAGACAGACATGGTCAAAGTTCCTCAGCTGGAGGTGAAAGTTTATAAAACTGCTCCCTGCGAGTCAAAACCCAGGGTTTAGTCTCCTCTGAACATATTGATCACATGACCACAAACAGCTGATTGTGGTCATGTGAACACAGTTTTTATCACAGTCACTGTTTGAACACATAGAAGAGCTGTACTCTCATCATTTGTTTCACTGTATTATTCTGATGATCTTTGTGATGTCATCTTCAGCCATGAGGCATCTCACACCAAACAGCTTTTCACACATAGCAAGTGCGTTGCTGCGATTAGCCTCTGATTGGTTGGAACGAGCCACCCAGGGGAAGTCCCGCCTCCGTGTTGCAGCTGTCACAGTCCGCCCGGTGAAGGGTAACATCAACAAACAACAACAGGAACCGAACCATGGATCTATTATACATCCGTGTCATGAACTGAACAGAAGAAGACATCCATCAGCGGTTGCCAACCGCCGTTAAACCGAACAAAAGAATAAATATCTGTCAACGGTTGCCGACCGTCATTACACCGCGGACCCAAATCCAGTTTGCAACCGGCAATATTTTGTGAGCGCACCGTTGCTACGGCGCCGACCACAACGATTGTGACTGGTTGAAAAAATTCCAAAAGGCCGGAGCGTTTTTTTCTCTGATCACGGAATCATAGGCGGACCAGCCAGACCCTTCTTCTCTGGAGGAGGATCTGGTGAGCGAGACTATTTCACACATGACCTGCAGCTCACAGCAGAAACTAATAGGAAAACACCTTGTGATGTCACACTGACATCACACCAACATTTAACTGACACCTTTCACTAGTTGTCAGTGTCTCAGCTGAAGGTGAAATGTCACAGACAGGACAGAATATAAATATTTGTTTTAGCTGCTGAATGTGGAGACAGTGACGTTTTCTGTCCACAATAAATCAGAAGTTAATTTGTCCTGAAAAGAGACCAAACACTGCACTCACCTGGAAACTGTGTGTAGAGACAGAAGTGCAGCAGCCACCATGCACACACACACACATACACACAACACAGGAAGTGTGTTGTCAGCGTCACTCTCATTGGGATGTATTGAGTCTTTCCTCCTCCAGCAGCGTCTCATAATGAGCTTCCTTCACTGTTGGTTTGGCTGCTGCAGATGGAGTCGGTGGACTGGCTGGAACTCATCAGGGAGGCAGCAGATCCATAGATGGACTTTACCTGTCTCTCATTGGTCACAGATGGCTCTGCTGTGGCCAACACTGATGATTTCTGTGCTCACTGATTCACACATGGACTCGTCTTATTGTGTCACAGGAAGGTGACAGGGAGTTTCACATTTTAAAATAAAGGTGGATTAATTCTTCCTTACCTCTCTGAGGTTCTTCTATCTGTGGTTTATGTCTTCACTTCATCTCTTGCTGTGTGTATGTGGAGTTTCCATTGCTCACACATACTCCTCCATAGTGACCTTTTGAGTTCACACATCGTCTCCATGGTGACCAGAGCACGTTCAGGAGGTCGTCATCTCTCTGAAACCTTGGAGATCAGTCAGACTTGGTTATTTCACTTCAGTGGTTTCGTCCTGATGGATCTACTTGTATTAAACCCCCTGCTGGACAATAAGTGACATCACAGCACTATTATAGCTGTTAGACTACCAATTACTGTTTATAATAATAATTATCATCTGATTCATTCAAAGTTATCCCCTGAGTGTTTGGTGTTAGTGACAGATAATTGTCATAGTGTATGGTTCAGTTCACCTGGGAACATGTTGATTGTTGTTACTGTAGCTTACCTCCCTTATGTTACTTTGACCAAATGCCTGTAAGTGATTGACGTTGTTTGTCCATTTGGATTTTATTTCATGGAGCAAAGTCCAGCGGAGCAGGTTAATTATTCCAGGTAAGATAACAGCGTCACGTCCAACAGGTGAGACACAGTTCAAAGTTTTAAAGTTAAACGTTGTCCCAGCAGTTGTGTCGCAGTTTATTTTCTTGTGTGAAGGTAAGGTGAACAGTCTGAATGTTTTTCCTCGTTAACACCTGTCGTTACCTGAGTTCTCTGCCCTTCAACTTGTCGTTGTGTTGTTGTTGTGTAATTATAATGTTACTGTAGCTGAGTCGGAGCTGTAACTGTAAAGTCTGGACCGACAGAACCGCGTCCGCCATGTTGTGTGGATGTTGTCGGTAGAAGCGCTGGAATAAGAGCAGAAACTGTTACTGCCTATCACTGATCAATACTGACAGTTTTCTTTATTGATGATTGATTTTTCAGTGTTGATCAATGTTCAGCATCAGGTTCTTCACAGTAACTGAGTACATTTAGTGCAGTACAGTTGTGAGTTACTTTTACTCTCCTTGAGTAATTCCTTGTTGTGCTACTTCCTGCTTGTACTGCAGGTGAATTGGTCACTTTCCAGCTGCAGGTTGTAGATTAAAAACACCTGATGAGCTCAGAAACACACGATTAAAGATGAAACCACATGTTTGTCCTGTGACTCTGTAGGTTACATCAGCTCACTGACTCATTAGAATGAATGAGAAGAGGAGCAGCTGGACACTGTCTCTGTGTCCTCACCATTCATGTCTGTGCTTACACACAGCAAACACTCTGGGTTATTAATTATTGGACACAAATGATCAATATTGGTGTGGAGAATCTTTTAGAGCTGCAACAGTTGTTCAATCAACATTTTTCGGTAACACTTTACAATAAGGGTCCCTTAATTAACGCTAGTTAGTACATTATTAAGCATTAATTAACTGTTTAAAATGTATTAACAATCATTATGTAGTATTACTTAGCATTAGGAAACACATTAATTAATGTAGCCTATTAGTAAGCAGTTAATTAATGTTTACTACTCAAAGTTAGTTCATAAATTATTAAGCATAATAATGTAATTAGTATCATTATGTATGCATTACTCAGCATTAATTATACATTAGTTAATATATTAATGCTTAATAATGTACTAACTAACATTAATTAAGGGACCCTTATTGTAAAGTGTTACCCATTTTTCAAGCAGAATATTTCAGTTTTCAGCCTCAAAAACGGAAGATTTCCTCGTTTTCTCAGTTTGATTCGACTGTAAACTGAATATTTTTGTCTCTTTGATTGTTGCTGTGACAAAACGAGACATTTGAAGACGTGGCCTCAGACTGACTATTTACAAATTACAGACCAGTCTCCTTATTGCCACAATTCTCCAAGATACTAGAGAAGCTCTTCGCTGCCAGATTAAATATTTTTATAGAGAAGCATAATTTGTTATCAGATAGTCAGTATGGGTTCAGAAAAAACAGATCTACTTCACATGCACTTATTGATTTAATAGAAGACATAACTACACACATAGATAAAGGGAGGTTTGCCATTGGAGTTTTTATTGATTTGAAAAAGGCCTTTGATACCATCGACCATGACATTTTGTTAAAAAAAAACGGAGAGATATGGCACCAGGGGGACTGTTCTGAACTGGCTGAAAAGCTATCTAGGTAACAGGAAACAGTCTGTCCAAATCTGCAATTATATTTCTATGGATAGAAACATCACATGTGGTGTACCTCAAGGGTCAATATTGGGGCCATTACTCTTTATCTTGTATATTAATGACATTTTTAAAGTATCAAAAATCATGAAATTTGTTCTTTTTGCCGATGATACCAACATGATATGTTCAGGTGAGGATTTGCAGCAGCTTTTACTAGAAATCACACAGGAAATGAATGAATTGAAAAATTGGTTTGACCTAAACAAATTGTCACTTAATTTGGAAAAAACAAAACTCATGTTATTTGGCAGACGTAAAATTGACATCCCGGTTCAAATAAGAAAAGATAATGTAAGTATTGAAAGAGTGGACCATACCACATTTTTAGGAGTGATAATTGATGAAAAAATCTGCTGGAAAACTCATATTGGCTATGTCCAAGATGGCAAAGAGTGTGGGTGCTATGAGGCGATCCAGGCACATACTTACTAACCCTAACCCTATACAACAGTCTCTACTTATTTTAGGGGCTGTCAAGCGATTAAAAAAATTAATCTAATTAATTACAGGATTTGTAATTAATTAATCTAATTAATCGCATTTTAATCTCATATCTGATAAATGTACCCAAATAAAGAATTCGAATTCTAGGACATTACAAAATTGTATTGCATGACTAATCAATTGAACACACTAAGAAGAGAAGATTTGAAATCCACATTTTTATTGGTGAAGTGCGTTTCATAAATGAAATAAAGAAAAAATAAACTGGTCAAGCACATCCCGCAGCGCCCTGGAGCGGAGGCAGTTTCTGATCGGCGCCCATTAACCTATCTGACTCGTTGTGGGGCGGTGTGCCCGCGGAGGCTCGCGTGCTGCAGCGCTTCAGTTCGGCGTCTGTTCTATTTTTCACGTGAGCCGCGAGCGCCGTTGTCAAGCTGGATAGACCAGATCGTACCAGACAGGAAGTCTAGCACAGAAAAGGCAAGAGAATCCGGTCAATTTTCAAAATAAAATAATTAAATGCTGATTAATTACAGTAAGTTGTTGCTTGTCCATCTATAAATATTTGTCAGTTGCGTCTGCACACGAGACACACACACGTCCATTCATACAGAGCTAGAGACAGACCTGTGCGAGTGGAGTCATGTTTGACCGGCGGAGAGAGCAGGAGAAGCAGCTCCCTGTGCGACCAGCCAAGCACCTACGAGGACATGGACGCGACTCACAGCCCGGACACACTGCCCGCGGAAGCGGAGCAGGAGCAGCGTGTGTCCGGGCTGTGAGTCGCGTCCATGTCTGTTGTCACCCTGCTTTGACTAGCGACGCAGGTGGTAAGTGACTAACATGTCCGGACAAGTTCCTCAGTGCTAGTGCTACCGTGACGTGCCACTGCCAAGTAGCCTACGGGTCATTCACTGGGCCAAATTTAAAATGCTCGCGCATTGAATTGCCTCTCAGAAATAATTGCGTTAATTTTTATAACGCGTTAAGTTGCAGTGTACGAGCCTATTTTTTAGGCCTTGCATTGCATATCCATAATAAAATGAGTATATCTCTGCAACCACAAGGTCTATTTGAATACTTTTGGTGTCATAGTAAAGGGAAAAAAATGAGGAATTGCTGAGATGTGTAAATTTCAGTATATCTGTTACTGGTGAAGAGTAAATGAAGATGACACACAGAAAAAAATTAATAAAATTAATATTCGCCTAAAAAAAAATCATATTTTTGATGAGTGCCCTTTAGAATAATGCTGATGAAGCTCAAACTCTCTATAAAATCATTGTACAACATGTGAACATTGTCTCTGCAGTGGTTGATTCTGATTAATTGAAGCAGGACAAAATTATTGAGATTTTACTACAAAATATCCAGGCGAACTTTCCAAAATGTCCATTTTTGGCACAGCTTGGAACCACCTGCTACTATAAACTATTGTTTAATCTTTATTTTCACACAATTTGGATAAACTAACTGAAAATAAATCTACTAGAACCGATTGTAAATAACTAACATAGTAGATTCAGTCTCTCTGCGTCCTGCTGCTCAGAGCAGCTTGTTTGGGTGGGGGTTGGGCTTTCAGCCTCTCTCTCTGCCGCGCATTGGTCGATTCGAGTGAGTGGCGGCTCATTCGAACCAATAGAGAGAGAGGAATGACGCTAGACCCAGGTCGATGTGATTGGCCACACTGGCAGCCATGTGACAGCCATGAACCAATCAGATCAGCAGATCCACGTGCAGGCCAACGTGGGGTTGTGTCATGGGTTGTGTGCGCGCGCACCAGGCTTCACCAGCCGTCGGATTGCGGTCCGGCTGATTCAGATGTAAACACTAGGCACAGTAGGCAGAGTTCAACTGGAAATATTGTGGATTTAATAACACAACCTTTTCACGGCAAAACAGCAAAGGTAAGAGCAAATGTACGACCATGTTTTGGCCACGCAGCGTCTGGTTTTGCTCGACTTTGTTCGTTGTTGTCTTCTCCCTCTGCCGTGCTGCTGCTAGCTGCTGTGTTAGCCGCGGTTGTTGAGGGACGCCCCAGTGTTTACGTTCAGATGAGCGGTCGCTGATGTGTTTTGCATAATGTACAGTAGTATAAGAGCCAGAAATGTGGCGACTGGGTCCACACAGAGGTGCTTTATGAAGTTTGATGTCTAGTTGTTTGTTTGAGTAGTGTTTGGGCTGTGTTTGGGTCATATAAACATGTTTTTTTACACGTTGTAGCCCAGCTTCTGCTGTTTAATTTGACATATAATATGACCATATTCTTTCATAATCAGTGCACTGGGGGCTCTGTTATTGTTATGCATGTCTTCAAGTCCCCCATATGGGGGACTCTGGATTTTAACAGGTTTAGCGCGTTAAACTGACAGCCCTAATTTTATATTATTCTCTGGTCTTGCCATATCTGTGTTACTGTGTGGAAGTCTGGGGTAATGCGTATAAAACCAACCTGTTGCCTCTGTACATATTACAAAAATGAGCCATAAGAACAGTTTTTAATGTTAGGTTCAATGATCACACTAGGCCACTTTTTTTGAAGGCATCTGCATTAACATTTTTTGACTTGGTAAAATTTAAAACTGCATTAATCATGTATAAAGCAAAAAATAATCTTCTTCCTTGTATAATCCAAAAATTATTTCATGAGAGGGAAGGTTGTAAAAGATATGACTTAAGAGGAGAACTCAAATTGCAACAGCAAAGTGTAAGATCGACTCTTAAAAGTATGTGCATTTCTGTCAGAGGGGTTATTCTATGGAATAGCTTGGATGTAGAGACTAAACTCAGCAAAAGTGTTAATCAATTTAAAAGTAAGTTTAGAAAAGGAGTGTTTGAAATGTATAGCAGAGAGGAGGAGAGATAAATTGATGTAAACTAATGTGATGACTGTGGGGGGGAGGGGTTTTGGAGAGTGACTTTGTGTTTTGGTTGTGTTGTATGTGTGTTGTCTGGTGTTGGAAACTGATAAGCTCTGCTTCTTCCACCCCCATTTCAAACAGTGTTAGATGTTGTTAGTGTCTGTTGTTGTTGTTGTTGTTGTTGTTGTTGTTGTTGTTGTTGTTGTTGTTTGTCCTGTTTGATATTTGGTTATATGGTGTCCCGTGGCCGTGGATGTCTTTGTTGTTGTATGTGAGATATAATTTTTGTTTGGTTTGAAATAAATATGATCAATCAATCAATCAATCAATCAATCAATCAATCAATCAACTTGAACGCATCATTTGTCTGTATTTTGTGACATTTGATGGAGCAGACGATGAATGGATGGACAGAGACAATAAGTGTCAGTGGCAGCTGGAGAGTGTTTTTCTCTCTTTGAATTTCCAGTGTGAGTGAAATGACTGAATGTTGTGATAGTGGAGCTGTGAGGTGAAATAAGTTGAGGCCCAGTTGTTGTGTGTGTAACAATCAGCTGTAGCTTGTTTGATCCAGTGGTTTTCTACAGGGACGCTGTCCACACAGAGACTGTGTCACATCAACTCAGTGGATCTCAGTCCTTGTGTGTGTCAGTGGATGGAAACAGTGGTCCATGGATCATGTTGTTGGGCTGCTCTTCACTTCACTGCAGCTTCATGACGCCATCTAGTGGACTGATAGTAGAAGTACAGCAGCTGATGGCAGCTTCCTCTTCCTCACTGCTGTGTGACTGCATTCAACTGACACTGATATGAAGCAGAGAAGAAGAGCCAATCAGTGGAGGAGCAGCTGGAGACATGATGGACATGTGAGCTGCTGTGCAGATGAATGATGTGTGTTTCCTCTGCAGGTGAAGCTACAAACTGTGTGTGAGCTGATGTGGATGTGACCTCAGCAGCATGGATCAGTGTGAGGACAGAGAGGAGGGAGCCCCTCCCTCTAAAACCACTCCGTGTGGGGGACGTCAGAGCCAGACCACAGGTCAAAGGTCAGAGTTTAAAACAGTCAGAAAGACTTTTCTCTCTAAAAGTTTATTAAAAGATTGAAGATATTTGTCATCAGTTTTTTCTCCAACATGCACATTTATTAGTTGTGTTGTTTCAGGATCCAGCAGCAGAGACCAGACTCTCCTGAACCCAGCTGTCTGTCTTTAAAGAGCAACGACTCAAAGGACTTGCATATTAAATTTAAAGGAGGACGTGGATCAGCTGATCAGATGGTCAAAGGTCAAAGGTCAGAATTTAAAACAGTCAGAAAGACTTTTCTCTCTAAAAGTTTATTAAAAGATTGAAGATATTTCTCATCAGTTTTTTTCTCCAACATGCACATTTATTAGTTGTGTTGTTTCAGGATCCAGCAGCAGAAACCATATTCTCCTGAACCCAGCTGTCTGTCTTTAAAGAGCAACGACTCAAAGGACTTGCATATTAAATTTAAAGGAGGACGTGGATCAGCTGATCAGATGGTCAAAGGTCAAAGGTCAGAATTTAAAACAGTCAGAAAGACTTTTCTCTCTAAAAGTTTATTAAAAGATTGAAGATATTTCTCATCAGTTTTTTTCTCCAACATGCACATTTATTAGTTGTGTTGTTTCAGGATCCAGCAGCAGAAACCATATTCTCCTGAACCCAGCTGTCTGTCTTTAAAGAGCAACGACTCAAAGGACTTGCATATTAAATTTAAAGGAGGACGTGGATCAGCTGATCAGATGGTCAAAGGTCAAAGGTCAGAATTTAAAACAGAAAGACTTTTCTCTCTTAAAGTTTATTAAAAGATTGAAGATATTTCTCATCAGTTTTTTCTCCAACATGCACATTTATCAGTTGTGTTGTTTCAGGATCCAGCAGCAGAAACCATATTCTCCTGAACCCAGCTGTCTGTCTTTAAAGAGCAACGACTCAAAGGACTTGCATATTAAATTTAAAGGAGGACGTGGATCAGCTGATCAGATGGTCAAAGGTCAAAGGTCAGAATTTAAAACAGTCAGAAAGACTTTTCTCTCTAAAAGTTTATTAAAAGATTGAAGATATTTCTCATCAGTTTTTTTCTCCAACATGCACATTTATTAGTTGTGTTGTTTCAGTTTCTGTTGAATGTTCTTCCTGTGGAGTCACATGACTGACAGCATCCCATACATCTTTTTTGCTGTTATTGCATCCACTGCTGACGGCAGCTGCTTTTTGTTCACTTCCTGCAGAAGTCGCTCCACTTCAGCACTAAAGTTCTTTTCATGTTTGGAGTCTGATGCTCCCTGTAGATTTTTGTTTGGGCATTTTAACTTTCTTTCTCAACTCACCTCCTCTGGCATTCTTGATTTAACAACACGTTCATGTACTGACGTAGAGTTTGCATGTTCTCCCCGTGCATGTGTGGGTTCTCTCCAGCTTCCTCCCACAGACCAAAGACATGCAGGTTAACTGGTGACTCTAAATTGCCCATAGGTGTGAATGTGTGTCTGTATATGTTGGCCCTGTGATAGACTGGTGACTTGTCCAGGGTGAACCCCGCCTCCTGCCCAAAGTCAGCTGAGAAAGACTCCAGCTCACCCTCGACCCTAGTGAGGATGAGCTGTATAGAAGATGAATGAACTTGTTACAAAATGTAGGAAAAGGAAGTCATTCACATTTGTAAGCTTTAAAATAACTTTGCAGAGAATTCTTTTGAAAACCTAAAACTGTTAAACATGGGTTGTGTTACACACACACACACACACACACACACACACACACACACACACACACACACACACACACACACACACACACACATACACACACACACACACACAGGCGTACGCACACAAAGTAGCCATAAACGCACCCACAGAAGACGTACCTTTTCCATATGTTGTAGGCTTGTGTAATTGACCCTTCGCGTAAGCCCCGCCCCCTTGGTTACTGTTGCTACGGCGGGCAAGCTTTCACTCCCAGCCATGCTCCTGGCAGTATTTGGTATCGATTTCAAAGGAAATATCAGCAAATTTCTGGATAAACTGTTCTAAGATAATAGAGAGAAGAAGTCACAAAGATCATTCAGAGTTTTCAGTGACGTGACTCGCGCAGGAGGATAAAACATCTGTTCAACGACACGACTGGACAATGTACAGAGCAGCAGTAAGGACCAGTAATTTTACCGTCTATCAACCAGCTATCAACCCTCGAAGACTTACGTCATCTCACTGGTCATGAAACGTTGTCAAACTGCAAGTTTTTGGGCGATTGTGAACCACATACAGCTTTCGCTGCTGTTTTTTTTTTCTCCCACCGCTGTATCAGTCAGTGAAAGCAGTCCCTGCCTAGAGGATCCCTCGCCTAAAAGCCCAGGTAAAAGCCCTAAAAGTACAGCTGTCATTTCGGAGGTGAACATATGGTTATCCCCATATTTACACTTGCTCAAGTCGAAAAAAAAGTCTGCTCGTATCTGAACATCTCTATATTGCTGCTGCCGCCGCCGCCACCGCCGTAGTAGCAGCAGCAACAACAACATCCTTCTCTACAAACAAATGTTTTTCGTCCTAGTCTCAAAATGCGTCCACAAAAGCAAACGTAATGACTCACTGCCGAAAGCTTGCCAGGCCTATAGTTACGGTTGCTAACGTAGGATTGGACAATAGCCGTTTGTGGGAGGAGTTGGCGAAGGGTCAATTGTATGTAGTTAGGATTTCGGCAAATACGATTACAGGCTGTAGGTGGAGCCAGAGGAGTTGGATTTTGTCCTAAACACCCATTTAATGTCAGACTATCAGAATATAGTGACGGTTCCATCAAATATGACTGAATAATTGTTACCAACTTAAGCTTTAAACTGAGATGATTAGTGACAGAGTTTGATTTAACTAACATGTCCGAAATGAATAAATAAATAGCTGTAACTGAGTCAGACTCAGGCTATTGTAGAAAACAACCAGTTTGTACGACTTGTTGTTGGACCAGGTCTGACATAGACTGTAAAAAGAAAGGACGTATAGCACCCGTGACGTCACCCATTGGTTTGGGGGAGTCTGTTTTGTGATCCTACTACGGGCATTTGAACTGTGCCATCTTGGATTTTAGTGTTTACTTTCCATATTTGGAGGAGATGCAGCAGTTAGCCGGCTGAGAAGCCGCCCACTGAACTCGAAACAACCAGCTAACAGCCGGAAACTGTCTGTGAACCTGTCACTCAACGTAACCAGCCCCAATTTATCTCCGTATTTTAAGTCTAACAACACTAAAACGGTACAACCCCCCCCCCCCCACAGTGTTCACGGAGGTGGAAAATATCGGTACAGACCAAAAACAAAATATGTGCCAGGCTGTAAATATGTATCTTTAAGCTATAAAGTCGGCTATTTTAACATGGGGTCAATGGAGAATTGCTCACTTCTGGTCCCAGCCCCCAGTGGCAGCCGGAGAACTGGGGGACATATAAAGTCCATCTTGTACTGATGTTCACTTGACACTGATTCCTCCACAGAGTGGACCAGGAGAGCTCAGAGGTTCCCAGTGGTCAGTCTGCCCAGCAGCATCAAACACACCTGGACTCCATATTTATGGTGAGGACATGTCCAACAGCTGCGGTTACATCTGTTGTGCTCACAATCATCTCCATGCTGCACTTTGACACCACTGGATTTTCCAACATGGATGTGATGTTTGGCTCCATGGTTTTAGTTTGATGCTGTCACTCATAGAGTTTCTGTTCCAGCTGCTGGAGGAGAACATGGTCACTTTTGTGAAGAACGAGCTGAAGAAGATTCACAAGGATCTGAGTCCAGATTTCCCAGAATGCCCAGGGAGTCAGAGGGAGGATGAGGAGGTGTTGGACGGTGAGGATGAAGAGCAGAGGAGGAGCAGCAGAGAGGCATTAGTGCATATCACAGTGAACTTCCTGAGGAGGATGAAGCAGGAGGAGCTGGCTGAGCGTCTGCAGAGCAGTAAGAGGATTTCTCTAAAGATTCAACATGATGAACAAATGAGACGTTCACTGACATCAACACATGGAGGGAAACATGTTCATATAGTTTATATATAATGTTATATTTTCTTTCTGTATCCTGTTTCTTTTATGTTCATTTAGAATATTTTGCTCCAGTTTGTGGACGTAAACTCAAATCTGTTCTGAAGAAGAAGTTCCAGTGTGTGTTTGAGGGGATCTCTAAGGCAGGAAACACAATCCTTCTGAACCAGATCTACACAGAGCTCTACATCACAGAGGGACGGGCTGGAGGGGTCAATGATGAACATGAGGTCAGACAGATTGAAACAGCGACCAGGAAACCAGACGGAGCGGAAACAACCATCAGACAAGAAGACATCTTTAAAGCACCACCTGGAAGAGACCGACCAATCAGAACAGTGATGACAAAGGGAGTAGCTGGCATTGGGAAAACAGTCTTAACACAGAAGTTCACTCTGGACTGGGCTGAAGACAAAGACAACCAGGACATACACTTTACATTTCCCTTCACCTTCAGAGAGCTAAATGTGCTGAAAGAGAAAAAGTTCAGCTTAGTGGAACTTGTTCATCACTTCTTCTCTGAAACCAAAGAAGAAGGAATCTGCAGGTTTGATCAGTTCCAGGTCGTCTTCATCTTTGATGGTCTGGACGAGTGTCGACTTCCTCTGGACTTCCACAACACTGAGATCCTGACTGATGTGACAGAGTCCACCTCAGTCAACGTGCTGCTGACCAACCTCATCAGGGGGAACCTGCTTCCCTCTGCTCGCCTCTGGATAACCACACGACCTGCAGCAGCCAATCAGATCCCTCCTCAGTGTGTTGACATGGTGACAGAGGTCAGAGGGTTCACTGACCCACAGAAGGAGGAGTACTTCAGGAAGAGGTTCAGAGATCAGCAGCAGGCCAGAAAGATCATCTCCCACATCAAGAGATCACGAAGCCTCCACATCATGTGCCACATCCCAGTCTTCTGCTGGATCACTGCTACAGTTCTGGATGAGCTGTTGAAGACCAGAGAGGGAGGAGAGCTGCCCAAAACCCTGACTGAGATGTACATCCACTTCCTGGTGGTTCATCTAAAACTGAAGAAGTTCAAGTATGATGGAGGAGCTGAGACAGATCCACACTGGAGTAAAAAGAACAGGAAGATGATTGAGTCTCTGGGAAAACTGGCTTTTGAGCAGCTGCAGAAAGGAAACCTGATCTTCTATGAATCAGACCTGACAGAGTGTGGCATCGATATCACAGCAGCCTCAGTGTACTCAGGAGTGTTCACACAGATCTTTAAAGAGGAGACAGGCCTGTACCAGGACAAGGTGTTCTGCTTCATCCATCTGAGTGTTCAGGAGTTTCTGGCTGCTCTTCATGTCCATCTGACCTTCATCAACTCTGGACTCAACCTGATGTCACAACAACAAACAACCTCCCGGTTGTCTAAAGTGTTTGGAGACAAATCAACACCTTTCTACCAGAGCGCTGTGGACGAGGCCTTACAGAGTCCAAATGGACACCTGGACTTGTTCCTCCGCTTCCTCCTGGGTCTTTCACTGAAGACCAATCAGAATCACCTACGAGGTCTGATGACAAAGACAGGAAGTGACTCGTCCAATCAGAATACAGTCCAATACATCAAGAAGAAGATTGAAGAGACTCCCTCTGCAGAGAAAAGCATCAACCTGTTCCACTGTCTAAATGAACTGAATGATCGTTCTCTAGTGGAGGAGATCCAACTGTCCCTGAGATCAGGACATCTCTCCACAGATAAACTGTCTCCTGCTCAATGGTCGGCTCTGGTCTTCATCTTACTGTCATCAGAAGAAGATCTGGATGAGTTTGACCTGAAGAAATACTCTGCTTCAGAGGAGGCTCTTCTGAGGCTGCTGCCAGTGGTCAAAGCCTCGAACAAAGCTCTGTAAGTGTAGAGATAACTGGATTTATTCATCATTACATAAAAACCATTCTGTCTTTTCAACAGGACAGATAATAAACTCCTTTCTTCTGTAATTCCTCATTTTTCATGATCATCTCTTTAGACTGAGCGGCTGTAACCTCTCAGAGAGAAGCTGTGAAGCTCTGTCCTCAGTCCTCAGCTCCCAGTCCTCTAGTCTGAGACACCTGGACCTGAGTAACAACAACCTGCAGGACTCAGGACTGAAGCTGCTGTCTGGTGGACTGGAGAGTCCACACTGCAGACTGGAGACTCTCAGGTGAGGATCCACCCAGCTGTTTATCTGATGACACTTGAACACAGCAGCAGGTGTTGACAGTGGGTTCCTGTGTGTTGTTGTTGTGTGTGTTCAGTCTGTTAGGATGTCTGGTCATAGAGGAAGGCTGTACTTCATCCATCCGCCCGTTGTTGTAGGCCAATATCTAATATGGATGAGGGGGGTTGGGCCGTATGAGTTTCACTTCTGCCGCGCGCTGCTGTCATGCAGTGCACGCCTCTCTCTCTCTCTCTCTCTCTCTTTCTCTCTACCAATAACGGGAAAAGAGCGCTATGCGGAGATGAGCGGAACGAATCAAAAGCCGAAAATCTATAGGTTTCATTCATCCATGTTTTGACAGACAACACAAACAGCCAGTGATAATGAGTTGCGCCACACCGACAGTCATGTGGCTCAGCCAGCCAGGTGACGCACACAGCACAACAACACAGCGCAGCGACATGTGCAGGCTGCTACAGCAGTGCACGTCAAAGGGACACCACCGAAAATAAAATGAATAGGCTGCACGTAGTTTTGAAATTGTTTTTGAGCATGTTTTCATCCATAAAATGACCAAAACTGAACACTATAAGCAGATTTCTTGATCACTACAACGAATTATTTAAACAGCATTTGTATAGAAATGATTCCGTCCCAAGCCTTTTGATCCATATAAGTACTTGGTTGATTAGGCTACTATATCCGTGATCACTATAAGCGGTTTCCACTGTATTGTCATTTCCATGAAGAAAGTGTTGACTGTTGTTGCCAATGCCCTCAGATCAGGAGTGTGTTTGTTTCTCACAAAATCAATAAGGTGTTGCCATCTCTCATGCACTATTTGTTTTTTAGTTGTAAATATAACTCATGTCTGTGATTCTTCAGGTTCATTCATTCATATAGTTTGTTAATGGCAGTGATTTAATGCTGGTGATGGAGGTAGAAGGAGGTTCTACTGAAAAACAAAAGCGGATTATTTATTGAAATAAACAGAATAAATTAACATTAATTAGTTTATTTTTCATCTGTATGAACTGAACTTATAAGGAATTCTTTTGAAGTGTGAACTGACACAAACACTGACTGAAGAAACTAAACTGCATGTGGTGGTGGTGGCTCACTGAACATCTGGTGTGAACATTAAAAAACTGGTTTGAGGAATCTGCTCCAATATTTTATTGTTTGGAGAAAACAGGATAGATGATAGTTGGTGTAGGTAGTGGATGATTTGTTCTGTACAATGAAATAATAAAGGAACATTACACATTATGACATCAAACAAATATTTAAGATAAATGAAGTTATTTTTCTTAAACTTAATTAACACATCCACAATTTTGGTGATTCACGTCAAGGTCAAACTCAGGTCTCTGGTATGAGATAAAAATCAATATGATAACATTCAAACAACATGTGCAACTTAAATCAGTAAACAAAGGAAGTGAGGTCAGTACAGTCATGTTGTTTTCAGGCAAATATTTGGAGGTAAAGAGAGGGTCAAAGGTCAGAGGTCACTTTCGGGTGTGTGGTTAGGTGTGACTGGTGATGCAGGCAATGACTGTATATATGCAAACAACGAAACAAATACATGATTATACAAAGATTATACAAATATGAGTGAGAGATCACAGTATATTTAAATCTATCTATAAATCTATTTATACAAACTGGAACATATTGAATAAGAAACACGGTAAACTCTCAGGTTTGTGTTGAAATGTTGTGTATTTATGATTCTAACCTGTTATTTCTTTCATATTGAGTATGTGAGTGTTTTTCCTTGAATTCCTCTTCAGACTGAGCAGCTGTAACCTCTCAGAGAGAAGCTGTGAAGCTCTGTCCTCAGTCCTCAGCTCCCAGTCCTCTAGTCTGAGACACCTGGACCTGAGTAACAACAACCTGCAGGACTCAGGAGTGAAGCTGCTGTCTGGTGGACTGGAGAGTCCACACTGTAAACTGGAGACTCTCAGGTGAGGATCCACCCAGCTGTTTATCTGATAACACTTGAACACAGCAGCAGGTGTTGACAGAGGGTTCCTGTGTGTTGTTGTGTGTGTTCAGTCTGTCAGGATGTCTGGTCACAGAGGAAGGCTGTGCTTCTCTAGCCTCAGCTCTGAGCTCCAACCCCTCCCATCTGAGAGAGCTGGACCTGAGCTACAATCATCCAGGAGCCTCAGGAGTGAAGCTTCTGTCTGCTGGACTGGAGGATCCAGACTGGAGACTGGACTCTCTCAGGTATGGAGAGGCTGCTGCAGCCACACACACTGTCTGATAGAGGAGGAGGAGCTGGAACATTTTCTATGGCCCCGTTCACACATGGTCACACCTGGTATTAACTCATTGAGTGCCGCGCTCCTTTCCAAAGTTTTAGTCAAGTGTACCGGCAATTTAGACCATTTTTGACTTTTTATGTAGAGCCACAGTGTATTCTATATTATTGCCACCAACACATACTGTGGCTCAATTGAAAGGTTTACCTTAATGCTTCAAGTGGCCACAAACCGTTTGTTTCTACGTGCCTCTGTTCCTGAGAAAAGTCAAGCTAAACATGGCTGGGTTTCACCAAAATCCCTCCTTTTTTTCTAGAAAAGGAGATAGAGCGTCTTTTATGAAAGGTGCGCTGTTTGTGTCTGTCGCTCTTCTGACACTCACATTTCTGGATCAAAGGGCTCGTATAAGATAAATATATACAACAGTTGTTGTTCTATTCACAAAACCACCATCGGGGGCGGGGGGGGCGCCACTAAACAACAATAACACAGACGCACCGTGCCGTGTCACAGCTTCTCCCCGCGGAGCGTGAGGGTCAGTCGGCCACCGCGGCTCGGGAAGACCGGTCCCGCCGGTGGTCGCGGTCCTTCTGTGGTACGGGTCGGTGATGCCGGTCGGCTTTGGTCCAGAGACCATCAGATTTTACCGCGGGAGGACTTTGGGGAGGACACGGTGTTGCTCCAGCTGAAGACCGGGCGGGACAGTCGGCTGAGAGCTTCCTGGTTCAGCTCCGAGCAGCTCGAGCAGCTGGAGCAGCAGCGCGGGTGAGAGCAGAGCAGCTGCGCTGCATCTGCATGCAGAACTCGTTTGCAGAAGCCGAGTTATGATAAAAACTTCCAGATCATGAGCTGTCATGTGACTTTGATCGTCATCTATTTCAGTTCTCCTCGTCGTAGAGTCCCCAAATTTACATATAATGTGTATTAAAGTGTCTATTTTCATAATTTAAAAAAAAAGCAAAAAACGTAAAATTACGTTTTCGGCACTCAACGCATGGGAACGAAAAACGAGAAATTACGTGGTTGGCACTCAATGAGTTAACATCTGTCTCAGGTGATCAATGCATTGATGACATCAGATCCCATCACTCAGACCATATCCAGAGGTGGTGTAGGCCACAGTGAAGCTCCGCCCACTCCACTGACGTCCTCTGTCACAGTCTGACTCGTCCCAACACAGTTTATACGGAAGCCAAAATCTCAGAGTGTTTCAAACATGAGCTGTGCAGCTTTCATCAGTCACAGTGATGAACTACTGGGATCAGGAGTTTCTCCTCATGATGACTTCAGTGTCTCATCATGACTCACTGTGTCATATTCAGGAGAAGAGATGTCAGTGATGAAAGCAGCTGTTGGCAGCTGTGCTCTGAGTCTCTCCAGATGTTTGGATCAGACTTTATTTCAGAGTGTATCAGGAAACATTTCAGCTGCAGCTGGTTGAACTGCTCCTGAACCAACAGAGTGTTTGACCTGAACAGTCCCAGAGACTGTAGACACCTGTTGAGTGTGGACAAACTAATAACAACACAGCAACAAGAATCAAACCATGTCCACTGCTCAGTGACATTCGTCTCCCAGCGTCTCCAACCAAGGAGGAAATAAGAGACAGAAATCAGGCGGCACCATCAGGTCTCTGTCTGGTCAGATATTGATGATCAATAATCAGCTCAGTCTCTCTGAGATCCTGATCTTGTCCTGATGAGATGTGTTGTTGTGTTGAGGAGACAGTAAATCACAGTGTGACATCCAGATGTCATCACTGTCCAGAGGCCTGGAGCTGTCAATCAGAAGAAAGTGAGTGTAGTGATCAGTGTAATAATCAGTGTTTGTGGCTGAATGTGTGTGTGATCAAACAGCTGTTTTCAGACTGTGTGTGCTGCTCCAACACGTCTGACTCCAGATCAGGTGAAGCCACAAAGTGACTCTTTAATGAAAGTCTCCAGCAGCTGGAGCTTCACTTCCTGTCTGAGTCCATGTGCTCTGAGCTGAGCCTGGTTCTCTCTGCTCTACAGTCTCTCTGCTTCCTCTGGACTCTGACTTCAAGTCCAGTCAAAATGTGTGGACAGGTTTGATGGAGCTCAGGACTGGTCCTGAGGACGGCTGCTTTGTTCCACATGATGTGACTTATCACAGTGAGTCAGTGTGTTGCAGCTGATCTGTGTGAAGAGCAGAGAAGAACAGAGTAATTGATCATGAGATCCTGATCCGTCCTGTCACTGTGATCAGATGGTTTCTATTAGAGCTCCTTCATCCACTCACTGCTGCTGTGCCACCTGTGGAAACCTGCTCACAGCCTCATTCTTCAGCTTCCTGTGGAGTTTTCTTCAAACAAACACAAGTTGTGTTTACACTCAGTGTTTCTCACTAAACTCACTGTATTTCACTGAGCTCTAACAAACGTGTTGAGTGTTATTCCTTCCTCATCAAACACTGAAACCATCCACTGTTCACAGCTGGACTCTTCTTCTTTCCTGGTGCATTGTGGGATATCTGGGCTGGTCAGCGCCACCTGTTGTGTCTTCATCTTCTTTGCTGTGACGTGTGTTTGTGCAGCTTGAGAGTCAGAGAGTGAAAGTGTGTGTCTCACACTGAAGTGACATCACATGGAGAAAACACATGATGAAGTGTTTCCTCCTCGTCTCCTCCTGCTCTTTGTCATCACTAGATAAAGACTCCAGCTCCTTCTTCTCTGTGCTCAATGTTCATCCATCCATACAAGCCTCCATGTGAACACAGTGATAAAACAGTGTGTGTGTGAGAGCCATGTAATGTCCATGTGTGCATGCTGACAGAGAAGGTGCTGCTCTGAAACCCCTCCTCCTTTCAGGGTGGAGCCTGCTGGAGTCCCATGGTTGACACCAGGTCTGAGGAAGTGTAAGTGTGTTTTTACTTTGATTCGTGGAAACAAAGCAGCACATTCAACCATCTTCACACTGTCACATCACTGACCTCATGAGTCTTCATCAAACTGTCAATAACTGATCACATGATCAATAACTGCAGCTGTGTCTTGTTCTCTCCATCAGATTCCAGTCAACTCACAATCGACACAAACACAGTGAACACAAAGATCAAACTGTCTGACAACAACAGGAAGGCGACACATGTGGAGAAGAAGCAGTCATATCCTGATCATCCAGACAGATTTGACCTTCAACCTCAGCTGCTGTGTTCAACTGGTCTGACTGGTCGCTGTTACTGGGAGGTCGAGTGCAGAGGAGACGTTTATATATCAGTGAGTTACAGAGGAATCAGAAGGAAAGGAGACAGTAGAGACTGTGTGTTTGGAAAGAACGATCAGTCCTGGAGTCTGACCTGCTCTGATTATGGTGGTTACAGTGTCAGGCACAATAACAGAGAGACACCTATCACCTCCTCCTCTGTCTTTTCCATCATCTCCGACTATGTCTTCTCCTCCTCCTCCTCCTCTGTCTCTAACAGAGTAGCAGTGTATGTGGACAGTCCTGCTGGCTCTCTGTCCTTCTACAGAGTCTCCTCTGACTCACTGATCCACATCTACACCTTCAACACCACCTTCACTCAACCTTTGTATCCTGGGTTTGGACTCAGGTCCAGTCCTGTTTCCTCAGTGAGTCTGTGTTGAGTGAATCAGAGATCTGAAACCTTCTCTCTCTTTTTTTTTTAAAGGGACATTGTATAACTTCTCCTGTTATCTATTCACGAAAATCAATTATTTCGTTCAAAAGTATGTTTTTCATTAATCAACAATTACTCCCATCAACAAACTGAAGTGTTCCTTTCAGCTCTGAATTTGCCGTTCATATCATTCATATCTACATGGAGCGGGTAAGCTCGGTGCTGGCTGCCATGTTGTGTCGCCATGTTTTTACGTTCAGTGGCAGCGTGACGGTAGGAAACCACAGAAACTCAGCGGAGACACCGGGGCTGTCGGCTCAGGTCGAGGTGGCGTCTGTGAAAAGTCACCACGGTAACGCAGTGAGGAGGAATGGAGCGTTACACTGATGCTGCATTCATGTGCAGTCGGGCAGACAGCCGTCGGTAACAAACCAGATGTCATTTTAGTCACAGAAGTCCAGAGAAAGCCGGTAAAACGTGGGTCGGGTAAACAATACCACATTGCCATGACAACATATTGTCACGTGTATTGTTTTGCCTCGTGCTGCCGGACCACTTGTTTACATAGAGGCTTGTTTATGCCGTTACGTGCAGCGGCTGTCGTCCGTCTGCCATCTGCCCAATTTCACGTGAATGCAGCATGAAAAATACAATTGAGTTGCTTGCGATATACAACCTTAGATAGGAGTAATTCCTACACAATGTCCCTTTAAAGGTTCATGAGGCAAGAAATGCACATGCGTTTTAAGTTTTTTACTGCTAGTGGGCGATGAAGCGTTCAAAACCAAAAAGAATGAGCCCACTCGCGTATCTCTCCGTTGCCTTGAACAGGCTGTGTGCTGCATAATGCGCTGCAATTCTGGGTCCGAATTTCCCGCGCTGTCCGCGGATGTGACGTCAAATGACGCTGCATGCGCGTCCTCGACAGCTTCGGCTTTCCACCGCTTGCGACCAGCGGTCGGCGGATGTCTTGCAGCCTGAACAGTAATGTGAGCAGCGAGTAGAGAAATAACGTCACTTTCTTAAATTTTAATATTTTTTCATGCGAGAAAGTGACAGTTTAGATTCCCAATCTGTTGTCAGTTTATCCAAATAACGTCTGTAAGTAGATTTGCTCCGACATTTTTCGGAGGAGTGCAGAGCCACACACACGCAGCAGCAGCAGCTCGTCACAGAGGCTGCAGCCGGGGAGCTGAGCTCATCAGCCGGGCAAACTTTGTCCTCCTCCCAGGAAAGAAAACGAGCCGAGTAACTTCCCCACAGGTTTTTAGACGTTTTCTGCCGGCTGGTTGAATTGTTTTTAGGAGATAAATGCTGGTCTCATTGATGAAATCTAACAGTGGCACTGTGGCAGTCGCATTAGTTCATTTGAATGAAAAGTGAAGCTTCAGGTGTGTGTGAGCAGCGCAGCCTTGGGGCTCTGTACGTACAAAAATCACCATATTTAGGCTACTTCAATAAATAAATAAATAGTTTTACAATGAGCCGATTGATTCATCCGTGGTCAGTTTATCCAAACAACGCCTGTAAGGAAATTCTCCGACGTGTTCGGAGGAGTGCAGAGCAGCCGAGGGGCAGTAGCGGCTCAGCGGCGGCGGCGGCCGGTGTGCTGACCTGATGCGTGGGCGGTCAACCTCCCGGTGTTGCGGTAAATTGAGCACTGTACAATGAGCGCGGCATGGCGCATTACTGTTTATTAACAGCCAAGCGCAACGTGTGTGTGTGTCGTGACTCGTGAGAGAGACAGCAGGTAGAGGGGCTGACTGGCAGAGATGCGAGATAGTGAAAGCTGTTCTTTTTTTCTGTGAGAGACTGCTGCGGCGGACCCAAACTGGTATAGTTTGCCGTTTCCAATTCAGCCACAGTGTCACTGTCACAGCATCAGCTGCACTGCTGTGGAGAGTTCCACCAGCTTGGCTGATGGCTGCAGTAACCCTGACGGCCGCTACGGCCGTTGTATCGCTAATGAGTTTTATTCCTTGATCTTGCCTCAAGCTCTTTTAAGTATATTTTTGGGCTTTTTTATTGCCTTTAATCGATAGCACAGTTGAGAGAGAGACGGGAAATGGGGAGGCAGAGAGGGGAATGACTGTAGCCTCAACATGGGGCGGCAGCTCTACCAAGTGAGCTAAACACCACCCGTGAAACCTTCTCACTGTTGAACAGACAGTTCAGTCTCAACATGTCTGTCTCTGTCTCTCACTCACGTTTTCACATTCATGGATTAAATCAGTTGATTTAAAAAAAAAAAAAAACCTCTTCTCAATGATCCTCTTCCTTTAAAGATGCAAGCGTCGATTATTACAGGATAAAACCATGTTAACTTTTACTTTGGTAAGAGTCTGATGTTCCTGTCTTTTCACAATAAAAGCATCAGTCTCAGTGTTTGGTGTTTCTGAATGTGAGGACGACTGAGCTGATTCAGTTCAGACTAAAGTCAGTCAGATATATTATATTATATATATCAGAATATTAGAGGCTTTTCACCTGTTTCTACTGATTTTATATTAAACTCTGTCACTCCACTGACACTATGGGGCCTTTTGTTTAATAAATGTGACTTTGGCTTCGTCTTCACTTTGACTTCCTCTACTGTCTTTGTTGTGGCCTTTGAGCTGGTATATCGAAGATGTTTTGTGTTTTATTCATTTTAGATAAAGCCTTACATCTATATTCACCTCCAGGGGGCAGTGGTTTTCATACCCTTGTGTGCACTCACATCAAACTATAAACATTGATTCTGATTTAAAAATATAAAGTTTGAAAAACAACTTATCCAGAGGGGAGGATGAGTGTCTCTGCTGTTGTGGGCAGTTTCTCCTGCTTTGTAATTAAGCTCCACTATCATATAACTGAGCTTCATCACCTTTCACACAGTCCAACACTTCAGTAAAGTTGGAAAGATCTTGACAGATTCAAACTTCCAAGTTCAATAACATTTTTCATAGAAACATTATAATAACACAAAAAGTGTCTCTTTCCCTCTGTTATAGTAGAGATCCAGTCTGGTTCTCTACAAGATTTCATTATTTTCCTTCAAAATGTTAGTGAAGCAAGAAACTATTGTTAAATGGAGCAGGACAGAGATTTTGTACAGATATGATCAAGTAAGTTACATGAAAAAAGAAGATTATTTTTGGACTGGATGTCTGTCTCTACTTTGTGTTTTTTATCCAATGCATTTTCTGTTTAATAATTATTTTTTTATTTAACATTTTTCATCTAAAAATAGTAAAACAAACAACATGAGGTTGCAACAAATTAGAGTGTGTTTCTATTACATCATCTTTAAAGTTTTATTCCATTAGTTCTGATGTGATGTCACATCTCACATGTGATGTCACATCTACATTCACCACCAGGGGGCAGTGGCTTGCAGACTTTTTTTTTGCTCATGACCTCTAAAACCCTTGTGTGCCCAAGGGTAAACAAACTGCAAACACTGATTCTGATTTAGAAACGTAAAGTCAGTTTAAACAACTTATCCAGAGGGGAGGATGAGTCTCTGCTGTTGTGGGCAGTTTTTTCTCCTTTGCTGGCAAATTGACAATAAAACATTCTCAAACTTACCTGTTGTTCCTGTGTCTACAAGATAATTGAGGCATGGATAGAGGTAAATGCATCTGTATCACCCTCTGTCTATTGTAAACTAGAGCTGTGGACAGTTACAGGTGGTTTTAAGCAGCCACATTGAGGCCTTTGACTGTCACTGTATAATATAGTATTATTCAGTGTAAGTGGTATTTCAGACAGACATGGTCAAAGTTCCTCAGCTAGAGGTGAAAGTTTATAAAACTGCTCCCTGTGAGTCAAAACCCAGGGTTTAGTCTCCTCTGAACACATTGATCACATGACCACAAACAGCTGATTGTTGTCGTGTGAACTGACACCTTTCACTAGTTGTCAGTGTCTCAGCTGAAGGTGAAATGTCACAGACAGGACAGAATATAAATATTTGTTTTAGCTGCTGAATGTGGCGACAGTGATGTTTTCTGTCGCAACAAATCAGAAGTTAATTTGTCCTGAAAAGAGACCAAACACTGCACTCACCTGTAAACTGTGTAGAGACAGACGTGACCAGAGCACGTTCAGGAGGTCATCATCTCTCTGAAACCTTGGAGATCAGTCAGACTTGGTTATTTCACTTCATTTCACTTCAGTGGTTTCGTCCTGATGGATCTACTTGTATTAAACCCCCTGCTGGACAACAAGTGACATCACAGCACTATTATAGCTGTTAGACTACCAATAACTGTTTATAATAAGAATTATCATTCAAAGTCATTCAAAGTTATCCACTGAGTGTTTTACGTCAGTGACAGATAATTGTCATAGTGTATGGTTCAGTTCACCTGGGAACATGTTGATTGTTGTTACTGTAGCTTAGCTACCTTATGTTACTTTGGCCATATGCCTGTAATATTGTGTATGTGATAAACAGGAGATTATTTGATACTTCAGTTTGGACACATGTCAGTGTTTTGTACTTCACTTCTCATCATGACTGAAGTTCACCACCTGTTCATCAGCTCTCAACTAACACATTTATTTAATGTCTTAAACTGTCTCAGTGGTAAAATTCAAGTGTCCTTCAGTCCACATCCACTTTAAATAGATGTTACAGGAGCAGCTCATTAGTTTGGCTGTTACAGACTACACGTGGCTGAGATTAGCAGAAATCAAAAAGCTTAACTCTCAGGCTATTTAATATTCAATGACTGAATGAATATGAAAGAGTTTATAATACTTACCTCCAATCCTGACTGTAGCATATAACTGTGGAGAAAAGTGAAAAACAGACTGAAGTCTACACAATGATACAGGAAATATATAACTACAACTGTCAGCAGATGTACTGCATGAATATACATGTCAACATAAAAAGGTCAGAAAGTAAGGCTCTCGTACTCATTTCATCTGACCAGTTGTAGTCCGTTACATACAATATTTAGTAAAAATGGAAACAGTTTCTACTAAACACTGACTCCTGATTATGATTCAAACAAATGAAGCACAATATCAGTGACTGTAGGTTTAACACATCTGACTTTACTGAACATTATCTTTGTTGTTTGTCAGTGTTGTTATTTATGAAAATCCATGGTTCAAAGCCCCATGTGGTTCCTGTAAAAGTCTCATTACTCATCCATTTAATCCACTCGCATACAGTAGCATTCATGAACACGCAGCATCAAATCCAGAACGCCGTTGGCTCAGCCCAGAGGCATGATGGGAGTTCCACTACTGCCATATTCAGTGGGCCACATAACACGGAGGTCACCCCGGAAGTCCGAAGCTTTTTCAGTGAATGTGACAGGCGAGCAGCTCTGATAGTTGTTGTAATAAAAACTCTTATAATCTCTGACATGGACGCTGCTCTGCAACAGACTCTACTGTGCATCATTAATAGTAGTGAATAGTGAACTCACCGCTCTCTGCTGCTCTGTTGGCTCCTTACATCCTTTGTTGCAGCCGTGTGGCTTGCTGACAATGTCACTTCTCTGACATCAGATTGAACGTCCTGTCGTCACGGCGATATATGATACTAGTTGTCATAGTGTTTGATTGAAGATGATTGGCTGGCTCCTACCTTAACCCATATGCTTCTCCTGTAACTACTATACTCATGTAGTCTGTAGGTTACAGTTATTATGGTTCTTCAACAGTGGACTGACTGTGTTCCCAGTCATGTTGCTCAGACTAGAGCCAGAAACCAGTCAACTCTGAAACACAGTGAAGTGAGCCTGCAGTCCAGCCTGGTCATGTGACCTTCTACCTGAACACACCACTTTCATATGACTGTTCAATCATGTTCATGCCCTGACCCCTTGTGGTTGTTAGGTGGCACTGCGTTACATTGATAATAATATGAACAGGTGAGTGTTAAATGTTCACTGTTTCAGGTCTGAGTCTCATCACATCATTTAATATCATTTAAAAACATCAGTCTGTGATTTATTTTAAAACCAAAAGAGCATAAGAGATTTTTGGTGCCACAATCAAGAAATTATTAAATAATTTAAAATGATGCCTCCTTGATTTTTGTTATTCTTTTTTTTTTTTTAATCATTATTTACTTTAAATCCAGAAATAAAATTAATCTGGATGTATCTGATTTGTAATTCTAAACCAAAGACTAGAAACAAAATCACGCGACCAATTGTTTTTTTGTTTCTTAACTAAATTAGAGTAACTAATTCTTTTTTTAAAAATACAGTTTTGAGTTTTATTTTGCTACTTAATCTTTTCATTTCTCATTTGGCAGAGAGAGTAGCTACGTACACAGACAAGTGTGAAAAAGTCCAAGAAACTGAACAAAACAGCATTTTCAATTTGAAACAGCAGATTTATAGATTCTTTGCTTTAGAAAAAAAAAAAGATTGATTATGTGATGATACCCAGACCTTCAGTAACTTACCAGCTGTGTAGCAGACCGTCTTGGTAGCTTGATAAACTTAATATTAATAGATCGATACTCAGAGTTGTGTATCAGTGTTGGTGGATGTGACTGTCTCTGACCTTTGTGTAGAGTCTATGTGAACGCTGCCTGAATCCCTGTAGATCAGCTGTGACACATGGGAAGATGTGCTGGGTGATGAATCCAGGTGGACAGCATGTGATGTAGCAGCAGCAGCTGTGATGAGCCTCTGTCATGAGCCTTCATGGAGCTCACAGGTCGTCAGCATCGATGAAGGAGAAGCTGTTACTGAAGAAAACTCCAGTCAGACCATGGTGAAGCACACTGATGTTTCCACAAGCTACTTTTAACAGGAATTTTAAACATTGAACATTGTAAAGGCTAAAGGACAAATAATTGAAATACAATGAGCTTTAACAGATAGTCAAATATTAACTGTATTAACCAGACACATTAAAAATCAATACATTGACTGATATGTGACATTTAAGAGGAGCTAGAGAGTTTACATCACTGTGACATGAGGAATACATTTAGCTAGCAAGCTAACATTAGCATCACTGCCAACATGTTGCTACATTCAAACACTTCGTTACTGTTAAATCGGCCAAATCATATTGATATTTTACTTAAAACTGAAAACACACAATACCTTGTTGCCGTCACAGTAAGGGAGCTTAATTGTGAAATACTTAAAGCAGAAGTAAGTGGTCCGGTCGTTTTCGCTAATGCTGCGTTCCAGGCAGGCTTTTGAAATCGTAAATTACAGCTTCAAGTCACAACTTACGACTTTGTAGCGTTCCAGGCAACCCACTCGTGTTTTTCCGACCTGTTTTACCGGTGAAAGTCACTATAACGGCCACTCGTAACTTCCGACCGTTGAACTCGTACCAGATCGAACTGGTACGACTTCATGGTCGGAAAAATACGAGTTTCCTTGAACGCACCATAACAGCCCACTGAGCATTTTCCGGTCTAAAAGACGTCTAATAGACGTCTAAATGGTCCCTAGACGTCTAGGCTAAAATCGGTCTACCACTGGTATAAAAGTGAAAGTTTTTTAGACGTCTAAGTTTATACTAGCCGTCTAATAGACGTCTAAAAGACGACTACGTCTAGACATCTGGTCTAATCATAGACGTTTAAATAACCACTAATATACGTCTATTTATAGACGATTAAATTTAGACGTTTGCCAGACGTCTATTTTTATACCAAATGTATACGCCTCGTCTAATCTTAGACGTTTAAATAACCGCTAATATACGTCTATTTATAGACTAATTTTAGACGTTTACTTTTATACCATATTTAAAGTCCATTACAAAATCTTGACATCAATTAAACATACTATTATATGGATATTCTAATAAATCTAGATATTTAAGTCATGTAATTACAATCTATCAAATGATTAACAAGAACCCTATATTAAAAAGGACATTAAAGTTGTCAAAATGCATCATGACCAAATTTAACCTGTGATCCTTACCTTGATGTAGTTGCAGTATGTTATGACAATCTATTCACATTATGTGTTTTTTTGGTCTTTTAAATAGGTTTCAGTAACACTAATGTCATGCTTATTTTACCACTGGATATAAATATATCTCTTGATGGGAACATTAACCAAACTATCCTACTGTAATCTCAATCAACCTACATTTTTAAAACAAATTCCAACCATCACAAACATATGAAAGTGCAATATAAATATGTTTAATTCCTTTACAAAACAGAAAATACAAAACATGGAGGGAGGGAACAAGTGGATCAAGAAGAAGGAAGAAGAAGGAAGGATGAAGGGAAGGAAGGAAAGAACCAAGGATGGAGGAAGTGAACAGATTGGGTCAATTTGAGTCAGAACAGAACAGGAGGGTTAAAAACATTAGAAATTTGAAAAGAACACCCTGAAACTGTGAACAAAAAGGCAAACAAAAACGACAACTACACCAATGGCCTCTTGTAGCTCCCTCCACCGCTGCGAGCTGGGGCCTGCTCAAAATGTAGCCCCATTGCTGAGGCAATGAGGTCATCTGTGGCATCCTTAAAGGACTTTCGTACAGCTTCTGCAAACAAAGCAATAAAATAAATGAAGAGAAATTGCAAGTGTGGTTGCCTATTGTTTTACGTGATGTCACAGAGATACTATCCAATAACAAAAGGTAGATGGTTTCAAAGGACTTGACTCAATGGGCATTGGTCACCACCCATTTGAGACTTGGGGCTCTAGTTTCATAAACCAGGCGCAGTCGCGCCAACGGGGTGTGTCTAGGAGCACTTTACAAGTTCGGTGCACGGTGCAGCTCGGCACAGGCACTCCTCCCGTCCCTCTACTCCTACCGGCGCAAATGGCAAAGGAGAGGGTGCAAGCCCGTTCTTCACCAATCAAATGAGCTCCTCTCCTCACCTTTAAATGCGCCACGAGTGATGCGCACTGCAATTTTGTCATTTCGACATGGACGAGGGAGACAGTGATGCCAGACAGCCAAACTTTTTACAGGAGGAAACTCACAGTGGCCAAATACATGGCAACACGTACAGACCTCCACGGACTGAGCAGAAGTAGTCTGGGAGGAGGTTATTGTTAATCAGATTTGCCCTGCGTTGACCATGTGTGAAAAAACAAACCAACAAAAAACACACCCTTTTCCCACTAATAAAGACGCTAGTATCCTATATTTAAAGGAGCATTAACGCAAATCCGCGGCCACTAGATGGAGCCAGTGGCGGAGCATATCAGATATAAACAAGTGCAATCAGTTGTCAGAGAGAGAGCAGCCTCGTTTGGTGATAAGAAGAACAAGTTCTCTAGTGTAGGACATGAGGAGAAAAAATATGCACCCCCCCCCCCTCCCCCTCCCTCACCGTGCGATTGGGGAAAGGAAAAAAAAAACTCCCTAGTCGACACGGCAGCTCTACGTCGCGCACAACCACAACAACAGCTACAACTTCCTCCTACAAATGCACGACGGAGTACGTGCAGACCGCAGTGGACGTCTCCTTAGTCCATGAGTTTCATGTCTCAGACCAGATCATGTAAATCCAACTGCAGAAATATCCGGGGGACGGGAGCGTCGCCGTAACTGTAGTAACTCACACACACAGACGCATACACATGTCTGGAGAGGAGCAGCCTCTCTGTTTTCCAAAACTACAGAGTGGCCCGCGTTAATGTGCCGTTAAAATCATTTTTGTGTCAACACGTTAATAACGCTGAGAGGACAGCTGAAGAAAGACACAGGGGCGTGGAGAGAAGTGTTCTTCCGAGCGATTCAGTGACTGTAAGCAGTCTAACACTGCTACATTACAATTTTCTATTGCATTTTTCCGATTCGGAGTTTGGTTTTCCGCGTTCCGAGTGCAATTAAACGCAGCAAGCGCCGGGCCGGCTTGGATCATAACATAGACAAATTCTGCATTTGCCCCACGGACACTACACTGTTTGCTATTTTCTTTGTAAATTTATTTATGGCTCCCCCGACCTATCTTTTGCATATTTCAGCTTATTTTATGCCATTACTGCTGTATTTGCGATAATGCTCCTTTAAACCCCTGTAACCACTGTGCACAGATCACATCAACATAAAAAAATAGTAATGGGGATGAAACCAGAAGCAGCTGTGCGTAAAGGACGCATCGCAGAGCGTCTCTCTCTCTTTTTTTCCGGAGATGAGCAATGCCGAATATATATTCACTCTCTGATGCTGTTTGTGGTTGGCTGAGAGAGATGTTAACTTGTTATTTTGCATCACGTTTTAATCTGTGTTAAATCAGGCAGGTTGAGTTCCATTACACATGCCAACCGCCTTTGATCTGACATCAGATGTGACGGGACAATCTATATAGATATAGATGTATGTGCTGATTAAGATGATTGCATTGAATAGTGACAATTGCAATTGCATTAAAATGTGCCTGAATCTGTGGAAACCTGCCTGTGAGGTCTTGGTGACGTGTGCACTCTGCGCCTGTCAGCCAAACTACCACTGCACTGCCTTGCGCCGAGAGTAGACCTGGTTTTAGTTGGCAAGCATTCAGCGCACCGTCGGCGCTGCTCTTTGGCACGAAACTGTCACTGCGCCAAGCTGAATGTGACTCCTCCCCCTGCTGCGCCGCCACACCCATCTCTGCACACCTCTGTCTACCAAACTGCAAACCAAGCGCGTGCTGCACTGCGCTGGACAAAACTTGCACTGCCCAGTAAGTCTGTAAAGATTAATAAATTAATAAATAAAGCCTGACTATAACTGTATTATGGTTCCCTTTCATGAAACAACACCAATTAAGTTTCATAATTGTCAGTATTACAGAGATTACCTAGTACAGTCCAGACAAATTGTTGTTTGTTAATGTCATGTCAGTCACACATGTTTAACATGAAGCAATTTCCAAATAACTAGCAGACAGTTTTTCTATTTACCTGTGACCACAGAGTAGAAGGCAGTCTGTGTGAAGGCCCTCTTCTTTTGCTTCCCACCTCCAACATATTAAATTGTGTCATGATGCTGTTCATGAAGAGTCTGCAACAGATAAAAAATGAAGACAATTGTTAACAGTAAACTTATATAACTTGTATGACACTACCACATTGTAACCACCCACTATTATGTTGTCTGTTCTACAGATATTAAACTTCTATGTGTAATCATACCTGTCCATGATTTTGTTCGTGCATGTCTTCAAATCCTTTCCTCCAATATGAGACAGCTTTGCAATCTGTATGATATTACAAATTATCAACATTGTGAAAAACATGGAATTACTTAAGGAAACGCTTTTCAAAGTTGAATTCAGGGACTCTGTTCCTTTAGGTAAGGAAAATGTGACCCTTACAAGTCTGTAACTGGGAGTTTATGAAATCAAATAGACACTGGAAATAGTGCTGCTAGCTATATTTTAATCAATTTTGGGCTTATATTTTCAGGTAGTAAGTATTATGCATCATATGACTCAAGAAAATCTGCTATTGTATGTGCTACTGTGTAAAGTCTCATTTAAACCTTACTTTTGGCTGAGCATGCCATATTTCACAAACAAACAAATCGTTTTTGCAATGATGCTTAGCAGGCAAGCCATAGCTAGCGAGCTAGCATATCATCGGCATTTTGCAAACGGATTGATGACAATTAAATGAACAAACATTGCAGGAAAAAGCAGCATTTCAATAACGTAACCTTGACCACTCACCTATAGGAAGCTCTTCTTCTTTTCGCACACTCTTCTCTGCTCTCGACCGGTGTTGTGCATGGATGTGGTGTAGTGCCAGAAGCATAGACGGCCAGAAGTCGTTTTTCAACTTCCCGAAACTGATTTCCGGTCCACAAGACAACTTCCAGCGTGTTGCTGCCTCCTAGTGGGGAGGGGAGGGATCATAGAGGGATCTGCTGGCTACTGTCCCCGATCGCCTATAGTGCAAATTGCCATTTTATTTTACTGTTCACCAATAATTATTTTTTCAAAGGAATTATTTGCATTAATGCTCAATAAACTTAATTGCAAACTGCCTATATCTATATAGGTTAATAGTGATATCTAAATATTTCTAAACATGGTTGGCATAATGTTATGCTTAAAAAAGAAAGCATAAGATGTAAACATAACATAAACAACATAAAAAAAATAAAGATAACTTAATAGTTTAAACCTGGTCTAAATCTAGATGCTGATTAAACGTCTAAATCAAGGCTAAATCTAAACTTCACTGTATATTGATCAATGGTCATTCAGATGATTTTAGTACAATATTTGGACACCATTGTGCAACTTACAGTTATTTATTTGGTCAGTATTCATTATTTAATGTATTTAATTCAACCGTCTAGATTTGGTCTATAAATAGACGTTGATAGGAGGTCTTGATTTAGACGTCTAAATCGAGTCTAAATCTAAACTACTGTACATTGATCAATGACTGTTAAAAATGTTTTAATCCAGCATTTGGCCATCATTTATACAATTTACAGTTGTTTTCTTTGGTCAGTATTCATTATACAATTCAATCGTCTAGATTTGGTCTAAAAATAGACGTTTACATGAGGTCTTGATTTAGACGTCTAAATCGAGTCTAAATCGAGTCTAAATCTAAACTACACTGCACTTTGATCAATGACTGTTATACATGTTTTAATCCAACATTTGGCCACCATTTATACAATTTACAGTTACTTTTTGGACAGTATTCATCATTTAGTGCAATCGTCTAGATTTGGTCTTAAAATAGACGTTGATAGGAGGTCTTGATTTAGACGTCTAAATCGAGTCTAAGTCTAAACTACACTGTACATTGATCAATGACTGTTACAAATGTTTTAATCCAGCATTTGGCCATCATTTATACAATTTACAGTAGTTTTCTTTGGTCAGTATTCATTATACAATTCAATCGTCTAGATTTGGTCTATAAATAGACGTTGATAGGACCCTGGTGAAAAAAAAGTGTACTTTATTGTATTTCAAGTATATTCGTATTTTGAATAGTATATTGAAAATGTAATTATACAAATTGTACTTTATATAAATATATAAAAATTACACTAACATCACACTTTCACGCTAACACTTTTAACACACTTGAAAATAATTATACTATATTACACTTTATAGAAATATATTAAACTAAAATATACTTAAAGTGAAATTTATGTGTAATTTCTAAAGTGTACTTATTTGAAATTTGTTTTCACACATACTTTTGATATATTTTAAAATGTATGCTAAAATTGTCATTGTAAAATACAATGATAACATATTTTGAAAGTATACATTTTAATATCAACACTGTAATATTAAGTTTGAGTGTATTTTAAGTTACATTTGAGTTTAATTATAAAGTGAAGTTATTTATGCTTGTAGCCTACTTCAGGACATTTTGGAAAGTGGTATTAGCCTATGCACCTAAACCCGTTTATTAAATTTTGTGCTGTGTGTTTGGCAAAAAAAAAAAAAGATAGGCTACAACCTTACACGCATGAAATCACATGAAACAATACACTTAATTAACACTAACAATCATCCACAAGAGCGTTGTAGAGTTGTTGGATTGTGTGTTTGATAGTCTCCGTAGCGGTAGCTGAGCAGCTCATGTCTCTGCCCCGCCGATCTAAAAACAGCTTGTAGGTTACCGTCAATTACAGTAAAAGTAACGAACCCTATCCCTAAGACTAGGGATTAACGGGCAAATCTGCCAAAATGTTGAAATATCCCTTTAAGCACATTGTTTTAATGTTATAATGTCTGTTGTAACCAAGGTTAAAAGTCTGTATTAAAAATTAGTTGATTGCATATTAAAACAGCTGAATTCATATTTAAAAAGTTAATTAATAAATACTAAGTTATGTTAATAATTAAAAACAGATACTTACCTATAAAAAGAAATTGAACAGTGATAAAATATTTTTTTATACGTTTATTTTGAAAGAGATTGGCTGGAGATGAGCTGTCAGCCAATCGGGAAGAAGCTCCCACCCCTTGACCTGCTCAGAACAAGGTTCACTTCCTCCGGAGCCGTTGTCAGGAGAGCGAGCAGCCCCGCATCGAGCACGACACTTAGCTTGTGAAGAGGAGTCGGAGACACTAGTAAAAGTTGATAAAAGTGATTAAAAACTACGGGATAACTCCGGTGACGCCCTGGACCTGTGAGAGTGAAGCTAGAGGGACCCGACATCTCCACCAAGAAGAAAACGCATCGGTGAGAAATCGTTTTTTCCATGCTAAATGCTAACCGCCAGTGCTAATCAGTGCTAATACCAGAGACCTTACCCACTCGTGTGAATCACTAGCGTTAAAGCTAGCACTAGCTTCATTTTGAAGGTGCAATATGAGACGTTTTGAGAATTTGTTGCACACTGCACTGTAAAATCTGATGATTTAGCACAGTATCTGCGTTTTTAGCACGCCGAGTCACTATTTTATGCTAAGACATGGCAGAAGGTGCACACTGTACGTCTTCTTACTGGTATTAATGTTATATTTGCATGCTTATTACTATGTGAAGACGTTATTTTTATATTATTGATGTGGAGAAGTTATTTTAATAACTTAATCTCTGATATTTTGAGAATGTTGCTATGATATTATTGGGTGTGGTGTCATATTACAATGTTTATTCAGTTAGAAATATTCTCTGTGAATTGAGTGGATTTAACATGATTTATATATTGTATTTCATGATTGAGAGTTGAGAGAATTAAGAGAATGTTCTGACATTACTCATCATAGGTCAGGTTTTCCTGTTGGATCCTTTGAACCTTGGACCTACCCGGATGTTGGAGCCTGGATCGAGACGTTTGATGGCGAACCACAGCCTGGAGGACAACTAGAGATATGGTGCCCGCAAAGAATCAAGAACCTGGATCCTTTCATCACTTCATTACACACACACACACACACACATATCCAACACATTCAACCATGCGGTAGGAAGATCCTCTTCACTTCCTCAGTGGACTGAACATTTCATACTGGGAGTGACTGAAAAAAGAGGTGACTTGAACTTTCAAACATAGCTGCAATTTTTTTTTTTTTTTATGTTCCTACTTACCTGGGTAAGAATTGTGTTACACTGTGTATGTACATGTGTTTTGCTTATCCTTCTTTAAAGGACAATTCCAGGCAAATTCAACTTGAGGGTGTATGTTCTTATCATTTTAAGTCTAAAAGAAGGAATGTGAAGATTTTCAGTTTAACGTCTCCTGTTTTGCGGTAGCTGCGTCTGTCCCCGCATCGCTACGGCAGCAATGAATGGGAGTGGATGTAAGTTCCGCTGGTTAGGCTGTTTACATCCCTCAAAGCCGCAACTTTTTTCCACAGACAGCGTCAGATGGCGACTCAAACATGCACTGAGAAGTTTCTTTACTTCAAGCAAGCCGACATGCTTGTAAAACTAGATCTAAATTCAAAGTCTCACGCGAGACCCTGTTGCCGTGCTCGGTGCATTCAGGGGTAGTCAGAAAGCTACCGTTTGTGTCATAAACACAGGAATATCGACTCTTGACTTGCTTCAAGTAAAAAACACGTATCGGTGCATGTTTGAGTCGCCACCTGATGCTGTCTGTTGAAAAAAATGTACACTTGAAGCAAGTAAAGAGTCGATATTCCTGTGTTTATGACACAAAAGGTAGCTCCTACTGCACCTGAATGCACCGAGCACGGCAGCAGGGTCTCGCACAAGACTTTGAATTAGATCTAGTTTTACAAGCATGTCGGCTTGCTTGAAGTAAATAAACTTCTCGGTACATGTTTGAGTCTCCATCTGACGCTGTCTGTGGAAAAAAATGCGGCTTTGAGGGATGTAAACAGGCTAACCAGCGGAACTTGCATCCACTCCCATTCATTGCTGCCGTGGCGATGCGGGGACAGACCAAGCTACCGCAAAACAGGAGCGATTAAACTGAAAATCTTCACATTCCTTCTTTTAGACCCAAAATGATAGGAAATACACCCCCAAGTTGAATTCACCTGGAATTGTCCTTAAAGGTTTATTTGTAATGTTTAGGTCTGCTGCCTGAAATAAACCTATTTCTATTTTCTATTTCCTATGTACGAAAGAAGCAATATTTGAAAATGTGTTATTAAAGTTTTCCTTTGAAAATGTTTAAAAGCCATATGTAAATGTTTATACATTTAGAGATAGTACAAGTTTCTGTATTATTTGCAATGTATTATTATAATTTGGATGTGGTTTAAATACATTAAAGTATGTTTTTTTACCTGGAAGTAGTCCCACAAGTCTTTCAGCCTTTAGTATACTTGTAACACATTTGCATGAAGGTAGAAAGTAGTATACCAAAAGTATAATTAAGTATATATTTTAATACACTAACATCTAATTTTTAATGTACTTATAATACAAACAAAGTACACTTTAATTTAACTAATTAGGCATATATTAGTACATGAAATGTCATGTACTTAAAGTGCACTAAATATACTTTAAGTTGTTCCACTTTAGTACACAAAAGTACACTAAATACACTTTAAGTTGAGCTTTTCTACAACTTAATTACAATTTAAATATACTTAACACAAAATTAGTTGTTCCAATTTAGCACTCTTCAAGTTAACTAATCTTAAACACACTTGAAATATAATGATGATTAGTGCGGCTTGAAGTACACAAAAGTATGCTAAATTTTAGTACACTTAGTACATTAATTTTTCACCAGGGGAGGTCTTGATTTAGACGTCTAAATCGAGTCTAAATCTAAACTACACTGTACATTGATAAATGACTGTTAAAAATGTATTAATCCAACATTTGGCCATCATTTATACAACTTACAGTTGTTTTTTTATTTAATATTTAATGATTAATGGATTAAATTCCATCGTCTAGATTTGGGCTAAAATATAGACCGATTATAGACGGGCGAATGTCGGTCTAAACTTAGACTAGACGTCTAATAGACGTCTAATGCTCAGTGGGAGTCCTCGTCCCTACGTCGCCACATTCACGGCGTCCCTTGGCTGCACACACAGCCCTGCATGCCGTTCTCTCTCCTCATTGGATAAAAACTATAGGATACGAGAAAAGTTTTCTCCTCGACTCAGAGCAGAGCAGAGTGACTGACAGACCCGTGTTTCGGTCCAAACACTCTATGTAAGTGATTGCTGTCGGAAGATATAACTATTTAAGACTTATATTAACACAAATATATCACTTACTTCTGCTTTAAGACCTAGAGTCAAATCTGATCACTGTCCTTTGTCTGAAGCCCGCGAAACTCAAACTATCAACACAGATGATCTACCGGAAGGACTTCAAAATAAAAGTTCCGTAATATGGGACGCCAAGCGGAACATTTTCTTACATTTAGCTTCAAACTATGTTTAAGTGGTGTGAATTTTTGAAAGTCACTTTTTATCACATTTACAACAATATTTGTTAACTGCAACCCACCTCAAAAATGGTGGTTTTGTTGGCTATTCCTCTTAAACAGATGATTTCCGGTTTCATTTCATTAACAGGCACGAATAGCCCAGGTTGAGTCCTGTTTTATTTGTCTGTTCTTTTTATCCACTTTGAAGCAGTTGACAAGCGCCATACAGAATGGCCAATAGGTGGCACCTGTGTCATGCAGCTTTGTTTTTATTTTGAGTTTTTTTCTTTCTTTTCTTCTGTGCCTGCTGCAAAGCTAGAAGGAGTATACAGCTCGTACTCTAGGAAGAAGGAGACAGAAAAGCATTATTTTGAACCTGTGGACGGTGTACAAGTGTCTGAACAATTAACTAATGGCCAGGTATGTGCTTTGTAAACTTTTGTCATTTTTTATGTGAGAACATCCGAAGTAACAGGTCGCAGAGAGACGCAGGTGAACGTCGATGCTATTGCCAGTTTGTGCTAATCGGTTTTACATCAAGGTTGACACATATTGTTGAGACAAATTTATATGGTTAATGTTAAATTATGTTACCATGTTTAGTTATGGATTTGTTGAGTGTAAAGGTGCATTTAATGCAATATCTTGGCAACTGTTTGTTTTTCTTCTGTGCCTGCTGCAAAGCTAGAAGGAGCATACAGCTCGTTCTCTGTAGGAAGAAGGAGACAGAAAAGCATTATTTTGAACCCGGGGACAGTATACAAGTGTCTGAACAATTATCTTTTGAAATAGTGTGCAGATGTGATTCGTGAACGTGTGTGAGTGACCACGATGAGGAGGAAGAGCGGTAGTTCACGGCCAGCCTGCTGAGGAGAGAGGAGAGCTGATCGGTGGACATCGGATTGGATGACAAGACAAGTCGAGACAAGTCAGGACTTCATCTTGTCTGTGCATGACCAGACAAAGGTTAGAGCTGCAGCTATATATTTTGTTTTCTGGCCAGATTTTCTTTATTTTATTTTGTTATATTGTTTTTTGGGGGAGTTGAAGTTCAAACTTAAAGCAGATATCAGCTTCACGGCCGTTTCGGCTAATGCTGCGTTCAAGGCAGGCTTTTGAAACCGTAAGTTACAGCTTCAAGTCACAACTACGACTTGGTAGCGTTCCAGGTAACCCGTAGCTCGTGTTTTTACCATCCTGTTGTCTGTGAAAGTTCCCTATAACGGCCACTCGTAACTTCCGACCCGTGAACTCGTACCAGATCGAACTGGTATGACTTCACAGGAAGGAAAAACACAAAGTACGAGTTTCTTTGAACGCACCATGAGTTAGCAGCCCCCGCCCTTGTCAGGCATCAATTGGTCCTCGTGCTACGTCACCACATTCACGCGCATCCCTTGGCTGCACACACAGCCCTTCATGCCGTTCTCTCTCCTCATTGGATAACACTTGTATCCCACAAGGAAAATTTTCTCCTCGGGTTACAGCAGAGCAGAGTGACGGAGAGACTCGTGTTTAGGCTGAAATACTTCATGTAAGTGATTGCTGACGGAAAATAGGACTATTTAGGACTTATATTAACAAAAACATTCCACTGATATCTGCTTTAAAGAAACACATTTGAAGTTGAAACTTTAACTTGTGAAATAATAACTGAGACAAAACTGAATATAAATGATTGTGTGTGAAGTCAGTTATTTTACATACATACAGCCAAAGATTTATTAGTTATGAAGTGTCAGTCAATACATTTTGATAACACAATCTTTACCCCCTGAACCAGGGCATCACTAGGGGTGGTGACCCCAGACGATGAGATTTCATTTATTTTACATGTTAGTGTTACACGAAAAGATCTGACTTGACAAGAAAAATGATATTTTTGTGGTGATATTTGAGATAAATGGTACAGGTGTATGCTACTGAACTCAGTATACTATTAACTACTCATTAGCCAAGGTATTGGTTCAAACTTAAGCCTAGTCATCATGGAGGTTTGTGACGAATATGGTTTTGATCCTGAGCGATCTGTGCTACTAAGAAACATTAGCAAGTCAACAACTCTCAGGGAAGTACGTAAAGCTTTTGCACAGGAGGATAAAGTGTCCCAAATAGCATGGGTGGGAGATGAGTTCAATGTGGAAATGCTATGTGAATTGAATAAGGTATGATGAAGAACACCTAAATGCAGATAGGAATGGCTATTAGAAGGTTGTTCAAATAGACCAGATCCACCAACCGAGTGAGAAGAGAAAGGCTGAGCCCTCACGTTAGCTTCATGGCTACTGTTAGCAGTGTGGTAATCTACAGCCTAAAGCTGACACTACCTGTTTAATTTTGAGTGTAGCTGCTCTCTGTGTATCTGGTGTCTGCCTGCACCATCCACTGAAGTCACAGAGGAACAGATGAGGCTTGGCCCCAGCCTTTCAAAAAAGAAAATCAGCACATTTGCTCCACAAAGTTGTTTCAATCCATCTTTATATAACTGTTTTACATTGCTCATTTACTTTAGCCACCATGTCATGGTCTAGGTGGCATAAAACTAACAGTCGATCTGTATTTATTCTTTTTAAGGGCACTCCCAGACACACAACTGTCACACTACAGTGCTCTACCTACACACTGGTGCGTGAGGACTCGCGTGCTGCGTGAAGCGTGTCTCGCGTGCTGAGAGCTACCGCAAACAATCCTGCTGCTGCTGCTGCTGCTGCTCTGAATCGAGCTGTTAAAACAAAAGATTCGGTGGGACTAATGAAGAGAGAATGCCACCAAAAAAAGCAACACAATACCCGGCGGGAGGAGACGACATGGAGGAGATACGTAAGTCTTTAGACTTCATGTCGGAGGAACTGGGCCGAGTGGCGAAACAGCAAGCTATGCTACTGGACCTGGTGAATGAAGTAAAGCATCTCAAGAAACTGGTGAAGGAGAAGGAAAAGAAAATCGAAGATCTTGAAGGAAGAATAAACAACATGGAACAGTATTCTAGGATGGAAGATGTTATAATCAGTGGCTTGGATGTTAAACCCCGAACCTACGCAAAGGCTGCAAGTGTAGGTAGGAGTGACGGTGAAAACGCAACAACTGAGGATCAACAATCCCTCGAGAGGCAAGTCATAAATTTACTTCAAAGTAAAAACATTCAGCTGGACGCTAATAATATCACGGCGTGTCACACCCTGCCCCAGAAGGATAGAAGAGCGAAACCTGCAATAATAATCCGCTTTGTGAATCGCAAACACAAGACGGAGTTATTGGCACAAGGAAAGAAGCTAAAAGGAACAAATGTTTATATGAATGAACACCTGTCCAAAAAGAATGCGGAGATGGCTCGAGAGGCCCGACAACTGAGAAAGCAGAATAAAATAAAAGCAACGTGGACTCGGAACTGTAAAGTTCTGATTCGGCTGAACGGGTCGACTCCTGAAGATGCCAGAGTTGTCACGGTAAGAGATCTCAGTGACTTAAGCCAATACAGATGATTTACCATTCCTTCCTCTGGCTGGATATGAGCATTTGCATGGATATTAGACTTAATGCAAAAACAAATAGCTTACGGATGGACAGGCCGTCTCATGGCTTTCAGAACAATGGGATTTGGTCTGTATTGCATGGATGAAATACACTTGCATGGACTTCTTCTCTCTTTTTTTTTTATTGCAAGGCCTGACCTTTCTTATTTTGATTTTTTCTTTGCATCGCAATCTTTTTCGATTTTTTTGGACTTTTTGGACTTTTTCTCCTCTCGTTCCTTCTCCTTTTCTTTTTTATTGCAAGACGGACCCCTCCTTTTTCGATTTTTTCCCCCTTTGTATTGCAACCTTTCCGATTTTTTGGGGGGGATTTTTGGATTTTTGGATTTTTTCTCCTTCAATGCCTGACTTTCCTCTTTGTATTTTAATTTTTTCCCCATTTTGCTCTAATAGAAATGCATGTCTGACACTATTACCATTTTTGATCTGCCATACATGCACAATGCAAACAGGACTGAGAGTCCATTCCGAAAGTTTATTTTTTTCTTGTTTAGCTGCAATGCATGACTTTTCTCCTTATGCCCTGCATGCGCATTGCTATATTAGGAATTGTCATTTTCTCTGCGATTTTTTCAACGCAGCTTTTTTATTTTTTATTTCCATTTTTTATTCGATATTTCTCTTGGAGCAACGCATGATTTTTTCCTCCCGTTTTCTGCCTTGCTTGCGTCTGGAGGACTGTATATTGGCAGACAAATTTTTCATTACTAATTGCATCTACCAATGGAGGGACGAAGCAAGGCTTCCCGCACCTTCGGAACTGTTTTGTATTGGACGGATTCAGCTGGACTTTTCCTCCTTCAGAATATTGTTGCATGTATTTTTTTTTCTTCTCTTTTTTTGAAGCAATGCATAATTATTGTTATTATGGTCTCTTTTTATTTTATTTTTTTCCCTCCCCAATCATGCCTGTAAGTTTGCTTGTATACGGACAAACTATTCTCCCTTGGTATGGCTAAAATGGACATTTACATGGACAATTCCAATATGGAAACGGACTTTCTTCCTCCATATGATGGACTAGATGATGATGAACTTGGAGCAGACGACGAGATTGAAAACACGGGATTGCAAAGTGTTGATTATAATTATGTAGCAATGAACAATGAAGAGCTGAACCTGAAAACATTCACCTTCTCTGAACACAAATTATATGAACATGAGAGCAATTAGGGCTGCCCCCAAATAGTCGACCAAGCACTGGTCGACCAAAAAATCATTAGCCGACCAAAATTTCATTGGTCGATTGGTCGCAGGAAAAAAAAAAAAAACATTTGGAGCCGTGTCTTGTCAAAATTAAGCCAACATCAATGACTGAACTGTATAGGAAAGGTTATGGGGCTTTTATTTTGAAGGGCCAGATACAGGAAGTCGTGACGTGCCACTTTTTTTTTTTTTTTACACGGCACGGCAGTCTCTCGTATCACCGCTGTCACCGTTAGCGGGTGCTGTCTGAGCCCCGGTCCCGTCCCACAGCGCTCACCGGCGGTCAGTCTCAGTGTCACGGAGCGGATCCATGATAGTCCCCGCTGCAGTCAGAGACCCGCACCCATAGACATATGTCTATGCCCGCACCGCTCCACGCCGCGGACCTCCACCCCCGCACCCCGTCACACAGCCTGAGCTCAGTAACTTTTTCCCCTCCTCATCTACTGTGTTTATTGGTGATAAACGGGCATTCTGCCAGTTATAACGGTGAAACCCGACCGGCTTGTTGTTGAATCTCGGACCCAACACGGCCGGAGTCACGAGCATTAATTAATTAATTCTCAACCTGACCGCGGGCAAAAAAAAAAAAAAAATTATTAAATTTTTTTTTTTTTTTTTTTATAATTTTTTTTTCCCCTCAAGGTGGGGGGTCGATTAGTCGACTAATCGCCATAAGTGACGACTACTGGTCGACCAACAAAATCTTTGGTCGGGGGCAGCCCTAAGAGCAATATTGATCCAGAGAACAACTTCTTCAATGGTACCAACAGCTATTGTGAGTATTTTACAGACGAACAGTTCAAAAGTAACATATCAATGAATGGAAAGCTTTCACTGATTCATTTTAACGCTAGAAGCTTACACAGGAACTTTGGAAAAATCAAGGATTATTTGAAACAATTTAACAGGTTCAGTGTCATCGCAGTATCTGAATCATGGCTGACGTATGAGAAGGAGGCCGATGTCGAGTTAGAGGACTATGAATTATTCACTACCAATAGAATAAATAAAAATGGGGGCGGGGTTGCGCTGTATGTGAATAATGCTCTCAAATGTAAAAAAGTTGAATCTATGTCAACAAGTGTAGAAAATATTATGGAAATAGTTACAGTAGAAATTAACATTGTTAGAAATAAGAGTATAATTATAAGCTGTGCATATAGAACACCGGGGTCCTGCCCTGACACATTCAATGATAAAATGGGAGATATATATGATAAGAACGTGGAGAAAAAGAAGATATTTGTTTGTGGGGACTTTAATATAGATTTGTTGAATACAAATGAGCACAGAAAGACCAGAGATTTTTTGGATTCAATGTACTGTTTAGGTTTATTTCCTACCATCCTTAAACCTACAAGAATAACCACACACAGTGCCACATTGATAGATAATATTTTTACCAACGACATCGGCAGTAAAGTTGTAAGTGGGATACTTGTGAATGACATCACGGATCATCTTCCTGTTTTCACAATTGTACAGAATGCAACCCGGACAAAAATGCAAACCGGTAGCACCAGATGGATTCGTTATAGATCTACTGAAACTCTGGGGGCCCTTAAAAGGGATTTATCCAAACAAAATTGGAACCAGGTGTATTCACATCATGATCCAAACAAGGCATATGATGCATTTATTTCTATCTTTATGTTATTGTATGACAAACATTGTCCTCTGCAACGACAAAAAAAATTTAAATATGAAGAGAAGCCGTGGATCACCAAAGGTTTAGACAATGCCTGTAAAAAGAAAAATGTACTGTATAAACAATTTTTGAAATGTAGAACCAAGGAAGCAGAAAATAAATATAAAAAATATAAAAATAAATTAATTACAATTATGAGATCAAATAAGAAGGATTATTATAATAAACTGTTGGAATTACATAAAAGCAACACACAAGGGACATGGAAAGTATTAAACAACATAATTAAAAAAAGTAAAAAGAAGTCTGATTGTCCAAATTATTTTATTGATAAAAATAATCAACAAAATATAAGTACATCCAAGGACATTGCTAATGGATTCAACGATTATTTTATAAATGTTGGCCATAACTTGGCCAAACATATTGCTGACCCGATAATTAAAGACGATGTCAGTGAAAAAATTATTGATGTCAACCGTAATACTATATTTTTAACAAAAGTGGAAGAAAATGAATTGATTGATATAGTAAATAAATTCAAAAACAAAAAGTCAACCGATCTTAATGATATTGATATGAGCTTAATAAAAAGTACCATTTTATTTACAGCCAAACCACTTACTCATATCTGCAACCAATCACTACAAACAGGCATATTTCCTAATAAAATGAAAACGGCTAAGGTTATTCCCATCTTCAAAACTGGTAATAAGCATGACTTCTGCAATTACCGGCCAATCTCACTGCTTCCTCAGTTCTCCAAAATACTTGAAACACTCTTTTCATGCAGACTGGAGGATTTCATAGAAAAACAACACATTTTGAGTGACCAACAATATGGCTTTAGATCAAATCGGTCAACTACAATGGCAGTTATGGAACTCATTGACAAAATTTCTACAAACACTGATAATAAAGAATATACAGTTGGATTATTTATTGACCTAAAGAAGGCTTTTGATACCCTTGACCACACATTATTATTGAACAAATTTGAAAGATATGGTATTAGAGGGGTTGCAAAGTCATGGATAAAAAACTACTTGGATGATCGATACCAATATGTCCAGATTGATAATGAACGGTCCGAATTGAGAAGAGTCACATGCGGGGTCCCTCAAGGTTCCGTATTGGGCCCAAAACTCTTTATAATGTATATAAATGATATCTGTAAGGTTTCTTGTGAATTTAAATGTGTTTTATTTGCGGACGACACCAATTTATTTTGTTCTGGCCAACACTTGGGACACCTTCTGAATACAGTGGAAACTGAACTTAAAAAAATAAAAAGATGGTTTGATGTTAACAAGTTATCTCTGAACATAAGCAAAACAAAATTTATTATTTTTGGAAATTGTCCTATAAATCAAAGAGTGCAAATTACCATTGACAATGTGGAAGTGGAAAGAGTTTTTGATAATAAGTTCCTTGGAGTGGTTATTGATCATAAGCTGTGCTGGAAGCCACATATCAACTTCTTAAAGAATAAAATATCAAAAACCATGGCAATTCTATATAAATGTAAAAATATCTTAATGACAAATTCTTTAAAAATTTTGTATCAATCCCTAATAAAACCATACATAACTTATTGTATAGAAGTGTGGGGACACACATTTAAGTCAATCACCAAACCTATTTTTTTACTTCAAAAAAAAGCAATGCGACTTATAAACAAAGTCGACTATAGGCATCCAACCAATCAATTATTTATTAATTCTAATGAACTCAAATTCAAACAACTGGTGGATTTCAAAACTGCACAGCTTATGTTCAAAATTTACAACAACTTGCTGCCCGAATGTATTCAGAAAATGTTTAATTTAAGACAAAGCCATTACAATCTCAGAGGAGTATGTATATTTAGAAAGTTAAAAACAAGAACCAACACCAAATTACAATGCATTACGGTAACAGCTGTTAATTTATGGAACAAATTGGAGAATGACTTAAAAACATGTAATACCATAATCTTATTTAAAAAAGTACTTAAAAACAGGATGATTAATTTATATAAGTTAGAGTAATGAGTGGTGACACGTGCTATGCTGCTGCTATTTCTGTTCTGTTTTCTGTATGTTTGATTGTCTTCTTTTTTCTTTTTTTTTCCTCTTTTCTTTTGAGGAGGAAGGAAGTAGGGGAGGAAGAAGGGAAAGGAGAGGAGAAGGGAAGGGAAAGAAAAGGAAGAAGAAAGGGAAATCGAATCAAGCAGCTTCTCTCTTTTTACTGTTTTGTGATTGCTTATTTCTTTTATTAATAAATAACAAATTGTACATTTTAAATTTTTATTTTTTATTTTTTAATTAATCAGAGTTGTAACAGGGTAGGCGTAATAAGCTATGCTTCAGCCTATGCCTTTTCGGTCCAAATTTTCTTTTTCTGTTTACTTATTGTTTATTCTGATTGATGTTTTTTCTTTATTTACTTTTTTCTTTCTGGTTTGTAACCTTTCTTTTAATGACATGATTGACTGAAATAAACTAAACTAAACTAAACTAAACTAAACTAAACCTACAGTGGGTACTAGTTTCATTTGGACGTTTCCCTCACGTAACGCGTGATTCACGCGTTGCGTGAAATTGTAGGTCACACTGTAGCCACTAGGTGGAAGCATCGTACTGAGATGCAGCTCAAAAGATTTTGGGGTAATTCCACGTTTGACCACAACGTAGCTGCAATGGAGAGTGGCGCTGTTCATAGGCCATAGGTACTTAATTTGCAGCTGTGGTCGAGAGAGCTAGAGAGTGGATGGAGAGAGGGACCGCTACGCCGGTCAATCAGATCAATGTTTTTTTTTTTATTGTTTCACAGTGGTTACAGTAGCCTACGTTCAACAGGATCAGTGGTTCTCAGCCTTTTGGGGGTCCCCTGCATATTTTTGGGCTGGGTGGCTCCAAGTTTGAGTAGTTTGAGTTCTGCAAGTTCTGGTGAATGTAACAATCCACTCACAGCCCACGATCGCTACGTCCGTGCCAGCAGCCTGGACCCGATGCTGCTGGACTCACAAGCGGAGCAATAATGCACATCTGTCAGCAGCTGCTCTTGAAGGGACAGATTAGATGCTGATTTTGTTAACAGTGACTTTGTTGCATCCAAACATTTAGCATATCTGTTGGGTGCTGTCTCTTATCCGGTACAAAGTGGGAGATGACAGAACTAACTTTAATCGAGGGAAAGCTACATTGTTGCGAGTCGATCTCCGGCCGGCGTGTGCACATGCACTAAGCCTGTGAATATTCTCATTTGTCCCGGACTCCCGGTCATAGTTATCTCAAGGAAATTTAAATCGAATGCAACTGGACTTGGTTATTTGTCTAGGAAGACGTTTCACCTCTCATCCAAGAGGCTGAAGCCTCTTGAACTTGTAATCCAAGAGGCTGAAGCCAGTTGCATTCGATTTAAATTTCCTTGAGATAAGTGCACACTGTTTCTGCTGTCAATTCAGTCATAGTTCATTTGTAACGTGTTTTCTTCATTTTTCATTAGGCTAATGTTAACACTAGAACCACCCAGATGGTCTCACACAGACGTTTGTGTTTTTCTTACGTAAATGACTTTGTTTACATTAAAACTACAGGTCTCTCAGTCCGTGACTTTTCCATGTGTGATGGTTTCTGAAGCTTACAACTTACACAATACCTCGAGCCGACAATAGCTTATTTTTTTCTTCAATTATTGTTTTCATCTACAGTTATATTTATCATAATATGCCCAATTCGGGAGGGAGAGAGGGGGGGTAACAGTTTCCAGAAAAATACAAAACAGGATATCTATTCATGTTACCCTCTGTTTAGGTAGATAAAGGTCTCAGTCACATTTGGCAGGGCTGTAGCCTACTTGAGTGAAGTATCCACAAGCACACCTATTGATCAGAGATAAATGAAGGTGCTAATGTGTCGCTGATGTGTCTATTAAGCTGGTCCTACAGACCGCTGCATATAAACCACTGTAGCGATTTTCACCTAGCCTCGCTTTCAATAAAACACACACTAGCATTCTATAGCCTAATTGCAATCAGTGAAATATATGAAATCAATATAAAACACAATTTAAATATGAGAGTTGCTGTTGCTCTAGTTTAATAGCGCTGCAGCTGCATTTGCCGTGCGCCCCTGTGTATGTGAACCTGTGTCTGTCTATGTGCAGGCAGAGATCAGAGATGGTGTTTTTTTTTATAACCATGCGTTTCACCAGCTCTCATCTCCGCCAGTCAGCCTCTCAACCTGCAGCCTCTCTCGCGTGCGGGCGCACCGCACGTAAACACACGTGAGACGTGGACACATTTATTTAGGCTATTTATTTATTTATTTTTTCTGTGGGAAACACTGATCAAGCTGTGCGTACGCACAACTCTCCGCAATATTCCATTGATAAATCACACCGGACCCAAGAATGGTGCGGGCATGAACACACCTCATATTCCACCCCCAGAATTCCTCAGCACAACCATATATGGTCAGCACGTGCATAATTAAGTAGCTATGTGCGCTCTGTGGAGCACAAGACAACACCCGGAATGATGCTTCGGCGGACCTGCCCTCGCTTTTGAGGTCGGTTGTGAGAAAAATGCCTACTGTCCAGACAACTGTGTTTTTTTTAAAGCACCCCTGCATTACACAAACACACACATACGGTATATAGCCGCACATATAGGCTATATCAGTGATCGCCTCTGGGCTGGTTGCTCCTGCCCGGTCTGTACACTCCTCTCATCCTCACTTCAGCACCTGTCCTGGGCTGCACAGTGTCGGCTCGGCTCGCTCCTCATTTTAAATGACTTTTAAAAGTAGCGTAAACAGCCTACTGTTCTCTGATTACTCATACGCGTATTTAGTTAGGCTATAAGTTGCATTATTATTAGTTATAGGCCTACTTCATTCAATCAAAAAAAAAAAGGACGGTGGAGCGAGCCAACACAGCTGCTGAAGTGGGGAGAGGAGTGGAGAGACTGGGCGTCCGCAGGGTTTTTGCAACTTGCGGATCAGTAAGGGCGGAGGACCGACATGACTGGGGGTCTCAGTCTCCTGATACCTGTGCAGGCGGGCCAGGACCGCGGAGGTCAGCGAGACAGAGAACAAGTCCGCCCCGGCTGTAGTAATGCCTTGAGGAACGCACGTATCATTCCACCGCCGCCTGCCGCCACAGAGTGAAGCCTCTTACCCCAGAAGGAGGTCCAGGTTGAACACTATTAATAAACGCAGGTCCCTAATAAACGCCTGTTGATTTGAGCGATTTAAGCAAATAAACGCCCGGGCCTTTATTTGGTGTTTTACGGTAGGCTATTGCCCGTTCATTCATGAGAAATCATCCAGCTACGCTTTCAGTCAAACAAGGTGGGGGATGAACACTACTGTACAGTAGTTGGCTCATTTTAAAGGGGACCTATTATGCTCCTTTTTGCACCAACTAAAATAGTTCCTGGGTGTCTTAAAGACATGTCTGTGACGTGCTTCGGTCAAAATACCCCAAAGATCAAACATCACAGCATTCTCAAAAACAGGGCTCTGCAAAACGGTCTGTTTCAGTGGCCCCTCCCTTTAAATGCAAATGAACCACTCCCTCAGCATTGTGTTACCATGACGATGTCTACTACTAGTACCTATACTGATTTGGCCAAAATGTAGTATGCAAACAAAAGCTAAATCTGCAGTAGGCAAAGTGCCAGATCTCCAGTATGTATCTGACCAGTCTACATTGTGTAATGAAATGTGCCCATGACCTAGTCTCACCCTAACCAAAGATGGTATAGAGTAGGCTTTGCCATGTAGGCTACTGTAACCATGTAACATGTAATATAAAAATGCAAAAATAAATATATAAAATAAATTAAAAATATATGCAGAATGGTCAGTTCATTGTAAAACAGTTATTTATTGATGTAAATGTGGTGATTTGTGCACATAGACTACAGAGCTACGCAGCACTGCTCCTCTCCTCCTCCTTCTCACAGCTTCACTTTTCATTCAAACTGATTCAACTGTCACAAGATTTCATCAATGAGACCAACATTCTGCTAAATAGACTAACCACACGGCGGTAAACGTCTAAAAAAACCTGCGGGTATGTTTATTAGCGAGGGTTTTCTCTACCGCGATGAGCACGGACGCCTGCCCGGCCAAGGAGGCCTGCAGACGGGCTCTGTCTGTGTGAGGAGCCGCTGCAGCTCCAGAGCTCCGGTGCTGCGGCGGTCCAGCGAACAACGTCGCCCCGGCGGTACGTCGCTCCTCACCCAGGTACAGAGTGTAACAGGTGTGCAGAGAAATCCCAATCATCTAGCAGGGTTTACCTCCAAATGCATTAACCTCAGGATATGACACTTCCACGGCCTCTAGAACCATTATCCAACATTTTAAACACATATAAAAGTCTGAAAAGCTGGAAAAGCATAATAGGTCCCCTTTAAAAACACACCGGCAGCATCGCCCACTGAGTTAATTAACTGCTGTGTAGAAAACCACGCTGTGGTCCGTAATCGCGGTGCAGATGGGTGTGTTTGGAGCTGACAAGAGGATCGATAAAAGAGAGTGAGACGTATAGCTGCCGTCGTTACATTTTTCTCATTGAAAAACTATACTGTATTATTATTATATTGCATTCCCCATTCCTGCACTGCTCCGTGCTGCTCTCTTATGGAGGCGATCTGCTGCTCACAGATGCCACCTGGCGGTTGTTTGGGCACATTGCAGCTTCTGGTGAAAACACAATTACTCCTCCACAAAAAATCTGCGTGAGCCTCCCGTGACTCACGCGTGAATCTTGCGTGAAACCGTCCAAATGAAACTAGTACCCACTGTAGCACTCTCTTGGATTCTTCTCCAGACCAGCTCAGCTCAGCTCCCCACAACTTTTCCCCCTATACTTGGTCCAGCCCATCATCCAGCCTGCCCAGCTCATCTTCAGCCTGTTCCCCAGCTCAACATCCCATTTCTATTCCTCTCAATAATTGTATGTGCCTCCATTCGTGCCTCCTCACAACTCTGTATCACACACTTAAGTAACTTGTTCCAGGTAACAACCGAGGATGGAAATGTGTAAGACTGTGCATAATTTAAAAATGGTGTGTGTGTGTGTGTGTGTGTGTGTGTGTGTGTGTGTGTGTGTGTGTGTGTGTGTGTGTGTGTGTGTGTGTGTGTGTGTGTGATTTATCTGCTACTAAAAAATGTTAAAACACCCTGGTATTAATTAGCACATTTATTTCAATTTTCTGGCAAACAGAACCACATAATGAAGGTAAATAACAAGTAAATAAGAAATGTAAAATGTATAATGTTTATAAAATTAGATACATAAAGATACATCTATGTGTTCTTTTTTCCTTCTTATACTTACATAACTGGAAGAAACGTGGGCTACTCTATAAAGCTTTCTTCTCTGACCTGATCAGATCTAAAAAATCTCAATAAACCGATAACATGCCAATGCATCACTGATGTCAGAATAGAGTTTAGCTTCCTTGAAGCTAGTAATGTTAGCATCATCACTAAAGCTGTCTACTCCTCTGCCTTGACCTTGGCTTAAGTACTTCCAGGTTTGTTTGTTTTTTAACTTGTTACTAAAATGCATTCCACCTACTTTCAGAGCAATAAGGACTCAACTGAAGTGAAATTACCGTGAAACACAATTTGGATTTAACATTTAGATAGAGCATTTATATTTAATATATTTCATTTAACAAATATTGTTGTAGCCTAAATGTTCTAAAAAGTGACTTTCATTCAAAATTCACACCACTTTTTTAAACATTGTTTGAAGTTAAATGTGACAAAATTTTGCTGTTATTTTCAGCATGAGCTGCTTTACAAACGGCACCCCCTGCGGTCTATGCAAAAAATGTTTTACCCACAGGGGATTTTTTGTTGCCACTGGGAGTAACAGGGGCAATGCTGTATCTAGTATCACTCTCTATGAATAGCACCAGTCTGGGCTCATGTTACAGGAATAACACCCACCACCACCACTTGAAGTTAAATATAACTTTGACCCAGCGGTTGTGTCGCAGTTTATTTCCTCATCTGAAGGTAACGTGAACACTTTATGTTTTCCTTGTTAACACTGGTCGTTACCCGAGTTCAACTTCTCGTTGTGTTGTTGTTGTGTTATTATAATGTTACTGTAGCTGAGTCAGAGCTGTAACTGTAAAGTCTGGACCGACAGAACTGTGGCCTCCATGTTTGTGTGGCTGTTCAATACTGATCAGCTCATGTTGCTATCGGGGTTGTCCTGAGGCTTTATTGATGATTGAAAAGAAAAAGAGGGAATATCCGCACACTGGATTAAGCTCCCATTTATTGGATACTTGCTTGCAACTGAGTAGGGGGGAGACTGGGGATGGTTGTAACATGGGTAACAGTTGTAACAATTCAAGTTTCTCTAATAATCAGGAACAAGTTAACTCATTGAGTGCCAACCACGTAATTTCTTGTTTTTCGTTCCCATACATTGAGTGCCAAAAACGACTAGACACTTTAACACACCTTATGTGTAAATTTGGGGACTCTACGACGAGCAGAACTGAAATAGATGACGATCAAAAACTTGTGATCTGGAAGTTTTTATCATAACTCGGCTTTTGCAAATGGAGTTCTGCATGTGGATGCAGCGCAGCTGCTCCGCTCTCACCTGCGAGGCTCCAGCAGCTCGGAGCCAAACAGGAAGCTCTCAGCCGACAGTCCCGCCCGGTCTTCATCTCGAGCAACACCGTGTCCTCCCCAAGGTCCTCCCGCGGTAAAATGTGATGGTCTCTGGACCAAAGCAGACCGCCGGCACCGACCCGTACCACAGAAGGACCGCGACCACCTGTGGGACCGGTGTTCCCGACCTGCTGTGGCCGAGACACCATCACATTCCGCGGCGAGAGGCTGTGAAACGGCACGGTGCGTCTGTGTTATTGTTGTTTAGTGGCGCCCCCCCCCCCCCCCCCCGCCCCCGGATTTGTGAATAGAACAACAATTGTTGTATATATTTATCTTATACGAGCCCTTTGATCCAGAAATGCAAGTGTCAGAAGAGCGACAGGCACAAACAGAGCACCTTTCATAAAAGACGCTCTCCTTTTCTAGGAAAAAAGAGGGATTTTGGTGAAACCCAGCCATGTTTATCTTGAGTTTTCTCAGGAACGGAGGCACGTAGAAACAAACGGTTTGTGGCCATTTGAAGCATAAAGTTCCACCTTTCAAAGGAGCCACAGTATGTGTTGGTGGCAATAATATAGAATACACAGTGGCTCTACAAAATCGTCAAAAATGGTCTAAATTGCCGGTACACTTGACTAAAACTTTGGAAAGGAGCGCGGCACTCAATGAGTTAAGAATTACCCGATTCGTCTATGAAGCAGAGAAGAAGAGCCAATCAGTGGAGGAGCAGCTGGAGACATGATGGACATGTGAGCTGCTGTGCAGATGAATGATGTGTGTTTCCTCTGCAGGTGAAGCTACAAAGTGTGTGTGAGCTGATGTGGATGTGACCTCAGCAGCATGGATCAGTGTGAGGACTAGGGTTGGGCACCGAAAAACGGTTCCAAATAGGAACCGGTTCCTAACGTCCGGTTCCGGAATCGTTAAGAAGCCGTTTGCATTTCGATCCTTTTTATCGGTTCCTAAATGTCCGCACTAGTTTGTTTGTTTTACTCCGCTCGCACTAGTTTGAAGTAATTTGACCCGCCCCGCACCACCGCATGTATTTTCACAACCATCCCCGCTATTAAACGTCAGACAGCGGCTTTTTACTTTGAAAGGGCAGACAGAGGCGCTGTGTTGCCGGTAGCTTGTCAGTGTGGAGCTAGTGAGGAGTGGGAGAGTCACAGTGCAGCGCGAGTGCAGCAGCCGCGGCGGCGGCGACCGCCGCCTCTCCCTCTCCCTGGTCTGCTCTCTGCTCACTGCTCTAAACCAACCCGCTCTGCTGATGCGCCCAGCCGCCGTCTCACCCGGTTCCCTCACACCTCCGCCGGCTTTCCCGTCAACATCAGCGCGCCCCTGATAACACACTCTGGACTTCATCATCAGTGCTTTTAATGACCCGCCCCACCGCGCCCCGCACCGCAAATAAAGTAAACATTTCTTGACCGGCACCGCGCGTCACTAGTGTAGGCTACAGACCTCCTCAGCCTGAGAAGGCAGACATGATTATCTTCTTAAACAAAAACTGTTTTTGATTTGTCATCATGACTGCTCCAGTGTTTGTTTTATTTTGTTGCATATACAGTCACCTGTTCTGCAGCTCTTTGTATGTTAGACTGCTTGCCAAGTTTCAGTTTTATAATTACAGTTAGGGACCCTCCCTTTTAATTGAATACCATAGTTGGCAAAATCTATTTTTGGAGGCCTTTTGGAGGTCTTACAAGCTGTGTAAGATGTATGTTTGAAGTCCAAGCATGCATGCAAAAATGGCCTGTGTGAAGAGTTTGGCAAATAAAAAAATATCCTGTGAAATAAGTTGTGACCTGTTGACCTGCACCTCAAAGAATCGGAATCGAGAATCGTTTAGAACCGGAATCGATATAGAGAATCGGAATCGGAATCGGAATCGCTAAAATCTAAACGATGCCCAACCCTAGTGAGGACAGAGAGGAGGGAGCCCCTCCCTCTAAGAAACTGTGTGGGGGACATCAGAGCCAGACCACAGGTCAAAGGTCAGAATTTAAAACAGTCAGAAAGACTTTTCTCTCTAAAAGTCAGTTGTGTATATTAAAATATTGAAGATATTTTCATCAGTTTTTTCCAACATGCACATTTATCAGTTGTGTTGTTGTTTCAGGATCCAGCAGCAGAGACCAGACTCTCCTGAACCCAGCTGTCTGTCTTTAAAGAGCAACTGGTCAAAGGACATTTTCATTGACTTTCAAGGAGGACGTGGATCAACTGATCAGATGTAAAACAAAACTAAATTTCAAAGCTTTTGAGTTTCTGTTGAAGGTTATTCCTGTGGAGTCAATTTTCAATGATTCTCATTAAAATCTGAGTTATAACTCAGACACACTTTGTCCAGCTGCAGTAAAGAGTCCCTGCCTGAAAATCCACATGTAAATATCCAGTGATGCTCACAGTGCAGCGCAGTAGCAACAGGAAATATGTCAACACCATCTACTTCAAACAGGAAGTAACCACTGGGTTAAAATCATAATTTCATTTGCACTAAATGTTCATGGTCTTGTTTCCACCTGGTAGAAGGAACATGGTGGTGGCGTTGAGGTGTGCAACAGGGCGAGGGGCCGATCAGTGATTTCTAGCAAAGTCCTTCTAGGCAAGTCATGCCACTCGGCGGCCATCTTGGCAACGCCTCGAAAAGCCCAAAGAGACCAGACCCCTATCTAAATGAATGGGGGCATGGTCAAATCCACACTTTAACGTTATAGCAGGACAGAAAAAACATATAAATGATCGCCAGTGAAACTAAATACAAACCGAAACCAAAAAAACATAGACTTTACCGCAGAATGACGTTTAAAGCGCTATATAAATCGCTATAGCCTACATACCTACACCGGTCTGCCCTGCTCTACCTGGAGACATATCGGCTTGAGTCTGGAGATTTTTGCCCAAAAATAAATACTAGACTTACATGAAATCCGTCTAAATCATCACCTATGGGCTCCTAGTTCTGTGTGGTGGTGATTGTGTCTGCTCCCCCGATCCCCACTAACGTTAGCTGTCTCGGATGCTAGTGAGTGCTAGCATGGATGTATTAGTGCTAGCATGTCGTCTCAGCAGTAGAAGTCAGTTAAAATAAATAAATACAGTCCGAGTGAACCGCTGAAGTCATGGACTGATTACCGACCATCACTGACAACTAAAGCCTCAACCGGTAACAAGTATGAGGGGTGTTGTGCTGAGCTAGCTCGATGCTAACTTCGACTAGCGGTAGCGGTTAGCATCCGCCCGCTAACAGCCGCTTCTCAGCTCACAACAAGCCTCTCGTACTCGGTACAATAAAACAATAGAGGCTCTCGTTAATGGTGACGGTGTCTATCGGCCCACGGCTCCAGTGCTTCACCGGACTGTGTTTTTTTTTTTTTGGAGTGGACTGCTGCTGCTGCTGCTATCATTGGACAGGAGGCTAACGCTTAGCCCCAAGGGAGGGGGCCCAGTTTGAATGTTTAGGTTAAAAAATGAAACGAACAAAACTATGCATTTAAACACTAAATTAAAGAAAATGTGGATTGATCAGTTCATTGTAAAACATTTATTGATGTGAATGTGGTGAATTCCAGTGGCGGCTGGTGCTAAAATAAATTGGGGGGGCGTCAGATAAATAAGATAAATAAGAGCATTGCTAACTTCACATCCAGCAGTAAACAGCAGTCAGCAGCGGATCAGCTGATCTCTCCCTCCGTACAAACGCTCCGTTCTGATCCAGCTCCACTGGACCTCCAAAGTAAAGGTGATGCAGCTGAAAATCAGTTAGGCTAAATAGTGAAACAGCGGCGCGTTTATAGCCGATTTTAGGATGAAACTCTGAACATAACCTGAAACAACAGATTTTTCTTTTGCTGCGGCCGCCATTGTCTCCTGTCTTGTTGTTGTCTGTCTGCTCCGTGTGCACGCGGGTGCGTCTGTAACTGTTTGAGTGACAGGCAAGTCGCCGCTGCCAGGGGAGTGACTTTGATTGACAGGTCAGGTATCATGAATCAATCCGATTGGATGAAAAAATGACCCAAACGCGCTGATTGGCCACGGGCGCAGAGAGCTGCGCCCGGAGGAGAATCTTGAAGTGACCAATTAGAGACCAGCATGAAGTCACATGGAAGCCAAAAGTTTAAGATCCCACATACACACTCATTAGGCCGGCGCCCCTCGCTATTGAAATGTATGAAACAACCCTGAATAAACCCAATATGGAATGGAAAGGCTTACGAATTTCAAAGTAAAACCCATTGTATGAGTGAACACTGAACAGATATGGTAATTACTTTTTATTATGTTATTTATGTTTACTGTGTCTACACTTTTTTCCTGAAATTTTGATGGGGGCGGCGCCCTAGCGCCCCCTATTGACCGGCCGCCACTGGTGAATTCTGTATACGTAGCCCCGAGGTAGCTCTTTCGTTCAGCAGCACACACCTGAAGCTTCACTTTTCATTAAGACCAACCAATGTGGCTGCCAAATTAACAAGCCGGCAGTACCTCTAAAACTCTGCGGGTAAATATAACAGCTTTCCTCCAGGATGAGGAGCCGCTCCCGGTCGCCGGTGGCTCTCTGCACTTCTCCGAAAACCTTAGAGTAAATTTTCAACCTGACCACATACAGTACACACGGTGCTAAAGCTGTGTTGTTGTTGCCACCAGGTAGGTTTGTCTGTCGTAAAACTACTTGTGCGCATGCGCTGGTGCAACAACATGATTGGCCTAGTTCAGCTCTGGCAACGCAGGTGATTGGCTGCTGGTGAAAAGGGGCGGGACATGCGCCATCTTTGGCGTTGCAGCTTTCCCCATTCAAAACGGGCAGAGTGGTCTGTCTCCTCAATATTAGAACGTCTCTGTTTCTAGTGAGTTCAGAGTGATGTCAGATACAGAGAGAGCAGAGACAGAGGATCAAATCAGTTACAGGAGCTGACGCAGAATCTCAGCAGCTGCTTTTTACAGGAGCATGAACAAACATCCATACTGCGAGAGAGAACGAGCAAAACTCAGGTAAAGATAGAAACTTCAATTCATCTACAGAACAAAACAAACAGATGAATTATATTTTCATGGATTACAGCTTTTATCTACAGGAATAAAGAAAGACAAGTCAAGGATTGTTTTTTATTAAGGTATCAAGGTTCATGTTTTTTCTGTGTTTTTTTTTTTTGAAAACCTAAACCTATTTAACATCAAATGTTGTTATTGTTTCAGGATCCAGCAGCAGAGACCAGACTCTCCTGAACCCAGCTGTCTGTCTTTAAAGAGCGACCGGTCAAAGGACGTAGGCTCTGACTTTAAAAGAGGACGTGGACCAGCTGATCAGATGTAAGCTGTAACTGACAGTCAGGTTATTGTAGAAAAGAACCAGTTTGTACAACATGTTGTTGGATCAGGTCTGAAACCAAAGTGTCTCTGTCTGTTGTGAATGTCCTCAGGGGACATATAAAGTCCATCTTGTATTATCTCTCTGTCCTGATGTTCACTTGACACTGATTCCTCCACAGAGTGGACCAGGAGAGCTCAGAGGTTCCCAGTGGTCAGTCTGCCCGGCAGCATCAAACACACCTGGACTCCATATTTATGGTGAGGACATGTCCAACAGCTGCTGTTACATCTGTTGTGTTCACCATCATCTCCATGCTGCACTTTGACACCAGTGGATTGTCAGTCTGTCCAACATGGATCTGATGTTTGGCTCCATGATTTTACTTTGATGCTGTCACTCATAGAGTTTCTTTTCCAGCTGCTGGAGGAGAACATGGTCACTTTTGTCAAGAACAAACTGAAGAAGATCCACAAGGCTCTGAGTCCAGATTACCCAGAATGCTCAGGGAGTCAGAGGGAGGATGAGGAGGTTATGGGCGGTGAGGATGAAGAGAGTAGGAGCAGCAGAGAGGCATTAGTGAAGATCACAGTGAACTTCCTGAGGAGGATGAAGCAGGAGGAGCTGGCTGAGTGTCTGCAGAGGAGTAAGAGGATTTCTCTAAAGATTCAACATGATGGACAAATGAGACATTCATTGACATCAACACATGGAGGGAAACATGTTCATGTAGTCGTTATTTAGAGGAATTCAATATGTTATATTTTGTAATTGATCTTATTTCTTGTGTTTTCATTCAGAATATTTTGCTCCAGTTTGTGGACGTAAACTCAAATCTGCCCTGAAGAAGAAGTTCCAGTGTGTGTTTGAGGGGATCTATAAAGCAGGAAACCCAACCCTTCTGAACCAGATCTACACAGAGCTCTACATCACAGAGGGAGGGACTGGAGAGGTCAATGAGGAACATGAGGTCAGACAGATTGAAACTGTGTCCAGGAAACCAGACAGACCAGAAACAACCATCAGACAAGAAGACATCTTTAAAGCCCCACCTGGAAGAGACGGACCAATCAGAACAGTGATGACAAAGGGAGTGGCTGGCATTGGGAAAACAGTCTTAACACAGAAGTTCACGCTGGACTGGGCTGAAGGCAAAGACAACCAGGACATACACTTCACATTTCCCTTCACCTTCAAAGAGCTGAATGTGCTGAAAGAGAAAAAGTTCAGCTTGGTGGAACTTGTTCATCACTTCTTCTCTGAAACCAAAGTAGCAGGAATCTGCAGGTTTGATCAGTTCCAGGTCGTCTTCATCTTTGACGGTCTGGACGAGTGTCGACTTCCTCTGGACTTCCACAACACCGAGATCCTGACTGATGTGACAGAGTCCACCTCAGTCAACGTGCTGCTGACCAACCTCATCAGGGGGAACATGCTTCCCTCTGCTCGCCTCTGGATAACCACACGACCTGCAGCAGCCAATCAGATCCCTCCTGGGTGTGTTGACATGGTGACAGAGGTCAGAGGGTTCACTGACCCACAGAAGGAGGAGTACTTCAGGAAGAGGTTCAGAGATCAGCAGCAGGCCAGAAAGATCATCTCTCACATCAAGACCTCACGAAGCCTCCACATCATGTGCCACATCCCAGTCTTCTGCTGGATCACTGCTACAGTTCTGGAGGAGCTGTTGAAGACCAGAGAGGGAGGAGAGCTGCCCAAGACCCTGACTGAGATGTACATCCACTTTCTGGTGGTTCATCTAAAACTGAAGAAGGTCAAGTATGATGGAGGAGCTGAGACAGATCCACACTGGAGTCCAGAGAGCAGGAAGATGATTGAGTCTCTGGGAAAACTGGCTTTTGAGCAGCTGCAGAAAGGAAACCTGATCTTCTATGAATCAGACCTGACAGAGTGTGGCATCGATATCAGAGCAGCCTCAGTGTACTCAGGAGTGTTCACACAGATCTTTAAAGAGGAGAGAGGCCTGTACCAGGACAAGGTGTTCTGCTTCATCCATCTGAGTGTTCAGGAGTTTCTGGCTGCTCTTCATGTTCATCTGACCTTCATCAACTCTGAACTCAGCCTGATGTCACAACAACAAACAACCTCCAAGAAGACTGTAACAACAGGAGTCAAATCTGCAGAGACAAACTTCTACCAGAGCGCTGTGGACGAGGCCTTACAGAGTCCAAATGGACACCTGGACTTGTTCCTCCGCTTCCTCCTGGGTCTTTCACTGGAGACCAATCAGACTCTCCTACGAGGTCTGATGACACAGACAGGAAGTGACTCACGGTCCAATCAGAGAACAGTTCAGTACATCAAGGAGAAGATTGAAGAGACTCCCTCTGCAGAGAAAAGCATCAACCTGTTCCACTGTCTGAATGAACTGAATGACCGTTCTCTAGTGGAGGAGATCCAACAGTCCCTGAGATCAGGCCGTCTCTCCACAGATAAACTGTCTCCTGCTCAATGGTCGGCTCTGGTCTTCATCTTACTGTCATCAGAAAAAGATCTGGAGGAGTTTGACCTGAAGAAATACTCTGCTTCAGAGGAGGCTCTTCTGAGGCTGCTGCCAGTGGTCAAAGCCTCCAACAAAGCTCTGTAAGTGTAGAGATTTCTTCATCATTATATAAAGACAATTCTGTCTTTTCAATAGGACAGAAAATAAACTCATTTCTTCTTTCATTCCTCTTGATCATTTCTTCAGCCTGAGCAGCTGTAACCTCTCAGAGAGAAGCTGTGAAGCTCTGTCCTCAGTCCTCAGCTCCCAGTCATCTAGTCTGAGACACCTGGACCTGAGTAACAACAACCTGCAGGACTCAGGAGTGAAGCTGCTGTCTGGTGGACTGGAGGGTCCACACTGTGGACTAGAGACTCTCAGGTGAGGATCCATCCAGCTGTTTATCTGATGGCACTTGAACACAGCAGCAGGTGTTGACAGAGTATTCCTGTGTGTTGTTGTTGTGTGTTCAGTCTGTCAGGATGTCTGATCACAGAGGAAGGCTCTGCTTCTCTGGTCTCAGCTCTGAGCTCCAACCCCTCCCATCTGAGAGAGCTGGACCTGAGCTACAATCATCCAGGAGCCTCAGGAGTGAAGCTGCTGTCTGCTGGACTGGGGGATCCAGACTGGAAACTGAACTCTCTCAGGTATGGAGAGGCTGCTGCAGCCACACACACTGTCTGACAGAGGAGGAGGAGCTGGAACATTTTCTATGGCCCGACCACACCTGGTCACACCTGGTATTAACATCTGTCTCAGGTGATCAATGCATTGATGACATCGGATCCCATCACTCAGACCATATCCAGAAGTGGTGTAGCCCACAGTGAATCTCCGCCCACTCCACTGACGTCCTTTGAAAAAAAAAACACACAACTACAGAGCTACAGTAGTGACGGGAGGAGGAGGCTCTTCACAGCCTCAGCTGTAGAGGAGCATGGTTGGATCAACACATGAAGTTATATAGGCAGGTTATATTGTTACAGAAGCGCCAGCCGTCTGTCACAGCTCCATCCAAACCGGTGCCGACTGCGCTGCTGCGCAGGGTGAAGTGTGCGTCCACCGAGCGTGTAGCAACACAAAAAAGCTTTTCCGGTTTTATATCAGATTATTATCATCATTAGATGGAGCCTTGACGTGTTTGTGTGTGTCCGATCCCTAAAACGTCTCTCTCTCCAAATATTTCTAATTTTTTGTCATGTTTAAATTACGTGTTTCAAAGGCGTCGACTTATTTTGAACATGAGAGAGAGTAATACGGATTAAAATTGTAATTTTCAACAGTGACAAGCAGTATTTATTTGCATTCCTACATTTACACAAGCGCTACACACAGTCCGGAGCAGGTGTAGATTTTCTGAGTAGCTACGAAAAAATCAGCACTACTAAAAGATTGATGAATGCGGAAATCCACGTAAATTTGCGCTGCTCAGGGTTTACACAAAAATCCGTGCTGCTCACGTTTCATGAATGAGACCCAGTGTGTGTTAAAGTGTCTATGTTCATAATTTATAAAAAAGGAAAAAACGTAAAATCTTGTTTTTGGCACTCAACGCATGGGAACGAAAAACGAGAAATTACGTGGTTGGCCCTCAATGAGTTAAGGATCCCCATTAGCTGGTACCTTAGTAGCCAGCTAGTCTTCCTGGGGTCCACAAGGAACAACACAGAATATACACAAAAACGTCACATCCTCAACATATCATACATTTACATTTACAGTCAATCACAATATACTAAATGTTAAAGTTAAAACAAACATGTAATGTCCATGTGTGCATGCTGACAGAGAACATGCTGCTCTGACCCCCCTCCTCCTTTCAGGGTGAAGCCTGCTGGAGTCCCATGGTTGACACCAGGTCTGAGGAAGTGTAAGTGTGTTTTTACTTTGATTCATGGAAACAAAGCAGCACGTTCAACCATCTTCACACTGTGACCTCATGAGTCTTCATCAAACTGTCAATAACTGATCACATGATCAATAACTGCAGCTGTGTCTTGTTCTCTCCATCAGATTCCTGTCAACTCACAATCGACACAAACACAGTGCACACAAAGATCAAACTGTCTGACAACAACAGGGAGGCAACACTTGTGGAGGAGGATCAGTCGTATCCTGATCATCCAGACAGATTTGACTCGTGGCCTCAGCTGCTGTGTTCAACTGGTCTGACTGGTCGCTGCTACTGGGAGGTCGAGTGGAGAGGAAGGGTTCAGATATCAGTGAGTCACAGAGGAATCAGCAGGAAAGGAAACAGTGATGACTGTTGGTTTGGATGGAACAATCAGTCCTGGAGTCTGATCTGCTCTGATGGTGGTTACAGTGTTTGGCACAATAACAGATCGACACCTATCACCTCCTCCTCCTCCTCCTCCTCGTTCTCTCACAGAGTAGCAGTGTATGTGGACTGTCCTGCTGGCTCTCTGTCCTTCTACAGAGTCTCCTCTGACTCACTGATCCACCTCTACACCTTCAACACCACCTTCACTCAACCTCTGTTTCCTGGGTTTGGACTGGACTGGTCAAGTTTTGGTTGCTCAGTGAGTCTGTGTTGAGTGAATCAGAGTCTCCTCCTGTCACAGAAAACTTCTCACTGTTGAACAGACAGTTCAGTCTCTACATAGGCACGTTTCCACTGCAGGAACTTCGGGGTAATTTTACGGGGCCAGTCCCGTTGGTGCGTGTCTCCACTGCAGGAACCTCCCCCACAGGGCCATTTACAGGAACTTTTATGGGGGCCAACGGAGTACCTACTCCAGGGTAGGTACTCCGTTCGGCCCTGAAAAGCTCCTGGGTGGGGCTCGAGGTTAACCCGGCGCTGATTGGCTAAAGCTAGAGCAGGCTCTGACGCTACCAGAAAGCACCAAAACAACCGGCACTTTTAAAAATCCAGCAGAAGGGGAGCATTAGCCTAGCAGACACCGCTGTAAACAACAAGAAAACAGCAAGAAGATGTACACAAATGGACCGACGACGAGGTGCAGGCATTGATTGCAGTCTACGGCACCGAAGAGATTCAGAGGGGGTTTGAGTCATCGCGGCAAAATGAAAAAATCAATCAGGACATATCAGCTCACCTCGACACACTGGGGATCCATCACACCGCAAAACAATGCCGTGAAAAGTAAAATAAAAAAAACTCAAGCAGGATTACAATCAACCGCCATGTGCACAAACCAGAAACGCGGCTACCGCCTCAGCTCCTTCCATCCTTCTACGTTGTTGTTATGATTGTGCATGTGCTTGTGACCCGCCTGGGTGACGTCACGATCGAAACTCGTGACGTCGCCGAGGGGTCCTACTCTGCAGTGGAGACATGGCCACTGAGAGGGCCGAGTGAGAGGACGGTTCCTGTAGAAGTTCCTACCCCCTCCCTTTACCAGGAACTCTTGCAGTGGAAACGCGGCTCATGTCTGTCTCTGTCTCTCACTCACGTTATGTATGTCTCCTGTGTGGTGGGGGAGGCACTGTTTCCCTGGTGCCTTGCCCATTTTTGCTTTCCAGGTCAGGTCCAATCCAGGTGCACATGGTTGGGTCTGATTGCCTGGGAGAGTATTTAGGGAGAAGATTCCAGGGCCGCCTCTCTCTCTCCCTCCCTGCCTGCAATGACAACTGCCAACAGTTCTTCTTAGTTATTTCTTGTTGGTTTGCACATTCTCAATGGAACAGTCCATATCACACTACACATACACCGCCACTTACACTGATCTTTAGTTTCTTTGTAATTTAGGGCCTTACTTTTAATAAATATATTGAAATGGTTTAACTGTGTAGTCTCCCCTTTGTTGTGGTCTGCCGTGAGCCAGGTGGTCATAACAAATGGGGGCTCGTCCAGGATATTGGTAAGGTTGTCAGTACTTTACTAATGCCTGTATAGTTCGGTAGTACTTTTGTTAGGAGACTCACGGTGTTTGGTTAGTTTGCTTGATTGCTTAATAAGTTGTTGATCTTGGTTTGGTTCAGTATTGGTTATTGATTTGGCCTGTTGTTTGGTTTGCCTAACTGTGTAGTCTCCCCTTTGTTGTGGTCTGCCGTGAGCCAGGTGGTCATAACAACATTCATGGATTAAATCAGTTGATTTTTAAAAAATCTTTTCAATGATTATTGTAAACTTCCTTTAAAGATGGAAGCATCGATTATTACAGGGTTTTTTGTTAACTTTTACTTTGGTAAGAGTCTGATGTTCCTGTCTTTTCACAATAAAAGCATCAGTCTCAGTGTTTGGTGTTTCTGAATGTGAGGACTGAGCTGATTCAGTTCAGACTAAAGTCAATCAGATATATTATATTATACGTATATCAGAATATTCATTAGAGGCTTTTCACCCATTTCTACTACTTTATATTAAACTCTGTCACTCCACTGACACGATGGGGCCTTTTGTTTAATGAATGTGTTCTTTGCTGTGGCCTTTGAGCCGGTTGTATATTGATGATGTTTTGTGTTTTATTCATTTTAGATAAAGCCTTACATCTTTAATCACCACCAGGGGGCAGTGGTTTTCATACCCTTGTCTGCACTCACATCAAACTATAAACATTGATTCTGATTTAAAAATATAAAGTCTAAAAAAATCCAGAGGGGAGGATGAGTGTCTCTGCTGTTGTGGGCAGTTTCTCCTGCTTTGTAATAAGCTCCACTATCATATAACTGAGCTTCATCACCTTTCACACAGTCCAACACGTAAGTAAAGTTGGAAAGATCTTGACAGATTCAAACTTCCAAGTTCAATAACATTTTTCATAGAAACGTTATAACACAAAGAGTGTCTCTCTCCCTCCCAGTTACAGTAGAGATCCAGTCTGGTTCTCTACAAGATTTCATTATTTTCCTTCAAAATATTAGTGAAGCAAGAAAATATTGTTAAATGGAGCAGAACAGAGATTTTGTACAGATATGATTAAAGCAGAAGTAAGCGGAATTTTGTTAATATAAGTCTTAAATAGATATATCTTCCGACAGCAATCACTTATATAGAGTGTTTGGTCCGAAACACGGGTCAGTCAGTCAGTCACTCTGCTCTGCTGTAAGCCGAGGAGAAAACTTTCCTTGTATCCTACAACCTTTATCCAATGAGGAGAGAGAACGGCATAAAGGGGCGGTCCTCTCTGTGTGTGCAGCCAAGGGATGCGCGTGAATGTGGTGACGTAGGGACGAGGGCGGGGACTGCTAACTCCATCGGCTGACAAGAAGCTAGCCAAAACGACCGGATCGCTTACTTCTGCTTTAAGTAGGTTACATGAAAAAAGTATGATTAAAAAGATATTTTTGGACTGGAAGTCTGGCTCTACTTTGTGTTTTTATCCAACGCATTTTCAGTTTAATAATTATTTTTTATTTAACATTTTTCATCTAAAAAACATTGAAACAAACAACAAGAGGTTGTAACAAATTAGAGTGTGTTTCTATTACATCATGTTTAAAGTTTTATTCCGTTAGTTCTGATGTGATGTCAGAACTAATGGAGTTATTTCACTGTTTTATTTTGTAGTCAGTGTCTTCTCTTCCTGTGTGCTCCCTGCTGTGATTACTGTACCTAATGTGTCTTGTGATAGAAAGATTTCATGAAAGAGTGATGTGTGGTTAAGTAAAATAAATAGAATAAATACTAATAAACATGTAAGTGAAATTATATTAAAAAGGGTTAAAATTCATTACAATGCATTCAGGGTGTTAAAAAGATGTGTTCGATGATTGATTAGTTTTGCCTGCAGGCCTGAAGAGGGAGCCCTCGCCATGCAATGCTTCACTCTCAGTGAAGCTGACAAAGGGTTTAACACTGTGTCCGTTTCATCATTTATATTTCCCTCTTCAGGGTTATTACAATCACACACGTGTTGATTCCCTCACCTGCGTCTGTGTTGTATCCCCTGTTGTCCATGCCATGTCCTACCTGTGTTTCTACCCAGCATTCCTGGGAGTTTTAATAAATAGTTTTCTTTCACCCTTATTTGAGTCTGCATTTTTGGGTCCAGTCCTCCACACATCCTGACAGATACAGCCTCACATTTACATTCACCAGACTTTTTTTTGCTCATGACCTCTAAAACCCTTGTGTGTCCAAGGGGAAACAAACTGTAAACACTGATTCTGATTTAAAAACGAGGTAAATGCATCTGTATCACCCTCTGTCTATTGTAAACTAGAGCTGAGGAGGTGGTTGTAAGCAGCCACATTGAGGCCTTTGACTGTCATTGTATAACATAATATAGACCAGTGTAAGTGATATTTTAGACAGACAAGGTCAAAGTTCCTCAGCTAGAGGTGAAAGTTTATAAAACTGCTCCCTGTGAGTCAAAACCCAGGGTTTAGTCTCCTCTGAACACATTGATCACATGACCACAAACAGCTGATTGTTGTCGTGTGAACTGACACCTTTCATTAGTCGTCAGTATCTCAGCTGAATGTGAAAATGTCACAGACAGGACAGAATATAAACATTTGTTTTAGCTGCTGAATGTGGAGACAGTGATGTTTTCTGTCGCAACAAATCAGAAGTTAATTTGTCCTGAAAAGAGACCAAACAGTGCACTCAGCTGTAAACTGTGTAGAGACAGACGTGACCAGAGCACATTCAGGAGGTCATCATCTCTCTGAAACCTTGGAGATCAGTCAGACTTGGTTATTTCACTTCATTTCACTTCAGTGGTTTCGTCCTGATGTATCTGCTTGTATTAAACCCCCTGCTGGACAACAAGTGACATCACAGCACTATTATAGCTGTTAGACTACCAATAACTGTTTATAATAAGAATTATCATTCAAAGTCATTCAAAGTTATCCACTGAGTGTTTTACGTCAGTGACAGATAATTGTCATAGTGTATGGTTCAGTTCACCTGGGAACATGTTGATTGTTGTTACTGTAGCTTATATTAGCTACCTTATGTTACTTTGACCATATGCCTGTGTCAGGACTGGCTCCTTTTCCTGACAAACAAAACGAGGAGAGGGGAAGGTGCCGACAATAATCACATTTATTATAACAAAAGGTCAACAATGTCAAAGGTAAACAATCAGTAGTGGAGGATATCAGTGGTGAGTGCGGGTGCATGGATGGATATGTAAGTGTTGTCTTTGCATTAAAACCAAGAGGGCAGATGCAGCGGGGAAGCTGCGGGACGCCAGGCCATGGAGGGAATGAGAGAGAGAGAGCGACGGCGTTCTCCACCCAGCTTTTAGGAACGTGGCCACGCCCCCCCCAGCATGCACACCGGAGGCCCATGAGTAATCCTGAGGGAGAGAGACAGGAGAGCGAGAGGGCGCCACACACACACACACACACACACACTCATACACACCCACTTGGGGTTGTCACACCCCCCCCCTTAAGACGGGACCCCAAAGGGGAACCGGCAAAATGACTCCACAACCTATTAAGGGTAGCAGGACCAGCTACATGTTAACCATTTACAGTTATAATCATACTCTAAATAACATGAATTACACGAACAATTCCCACTGCAAAAACCCCACCCCAACTCACCCAGCCATCCCAGAACTCTGCAACCTGGTACCGGGGAAGCCTATTTAAGAGTCCGAGAGGATGGAGGAGCAGGAGTGTGAAAGCAGGGATAAAGTTACATGTCATCATACATACAGATTAAACAGTGCACACTGACCCAATACCCCATCAACTCTAAGGCAGAGGCGCCCTAGACAAAGCATCTGCCAGGATATTATCTTGCCCTTTAATGTGGCGTATGTCTAAATCATAACCCTGCAAAAAGAGAGACCACCTGACCAGTCTCTGATTTGGAGTTTTCAGGGAACCTAAGAATGTCAAAGGGTTGTGATCTGTATAAACAATTAAAGGTGCCGTCCCACCTATGTACACCTCAAAATGCTGTAAGGCCAAAATGAGACCCAGAGCCTCCTTTTCTATCACTGAATAGTTAGCCTGATGTCGATTGAACTTTCTTGAGAAGAAGCATACCGGTCTCAACAACCCCTCGTCCCCTCCCTGGAGAAGGACGGCACCGGCCCCGACCTGGCTGGCATCAACCTGCAAGACAAACTGTCTGTCAAACTGGGGAGCAGCCAACACAGGACAGGAACACAGTAAAGACTTTACATTCTCAAAGGCCTGCTGGCACGCAGTAGACCACACAAACTTAGCTCCACCCTTCAGTAGCTCAGTCAGAGGAAAAACAACAGTAGAGAAATTTCTGCAGAAACTTCGATAGTATCCAACTAGACCCAAAAACCGCTGGAGTTCTTTCTTTGTAGTCGGCGGTGGAAACTCAGACACAGCTTGCACTTTAACCTGAACAGGAACGACATTACCCTGACCAACCACACGCCCCAAGTAAGTAACAGTGGCTCTGGCAAACTCACATTTGGCTAAATTTACTGTCAACTGGGCCTCAGCCAACCTCTCAAACAACTCTTTCACTCTCTGTAAATGTGAATGCCATGTGTCACTATACACAACCAGATCATCTAAGTACACTGAACAACCCTTTAACCCATGCACAACCCGGTTCATAAGCCGCTGAAAAGTGGCCGGAGCGTTCTTTAAACCAAAGGGCATAACGGTGTATGAGTAAAGGCCTGCAGGAGTAACAAATGAAGCAATTTCTTTCGCGCGCTCCGACAAGGGCACCTGCCAATAGCCCTTGAGCAGGTCGAACTTGGACACAAACTTGGCAGACCCCACCATATCTATACAATCGTCCATGCGCGGTAATGGAAATGAATCGGACTTAGTGACAGAATTAACCTTCCTCATATCTGTGCAAAATCGCAGAGTTTTGTCTGATTTGGGCACCAAAACACAAGGAGACGCCCAGCTGGACGCAGATGGAATGGCAATGTCATTTTTCAGCATGTAATCAATTTCAGTGTTCAAATGCGTCAGCTTCTCAGGACCCATGCGGTAAAACGGCTGTCTGATCGGCTGCGCTTCCCCCACATCAATGTCATGCACAATCCAGGAAGTACGAGAGGGAACATCACCAAAAAGCTGCGGAAATCTACCGATCAGCTCCACCAACTCAACACGCTGCTCTTCAGGCAGATGTGACAACAGGGACTGTATATTACACAAAGACTCAGAATTCTTTAATCTACCACTCAACAAACTGTCATCAGGCTCAGGAACGCCGTCTGTCTCCTGCACCACACTACAGGCGTCCACGGCGAGCGCTGCACCAATGTCACCTTTTACGCACTCACCATGCCCCGAGCGTTGGTAATATGGCTTCAGCAGGTTGACATGATACAACTGGGACGACTTCCTTCGCCCTGGTGTAGCAACAAGATAATTAACATCAGAAATTTTTTCAGACACAGTGTATGGGCCAACAAACTTAGCCTGGAACGGCGACGTGACCAGCGGAGTCAGTGCGAGGACCTGGTCCCCAGGACTATACTCATGACGCACCGTACCCCGGTCATACTGGGCTTTCATTTTGACTTGAGCCTGCCCCAGTTTTTCTTTTGCCAACAGACCCGCCCGAAACAATCTGTGCCGAAAACCATTAACAAAGTCAATCAGGTTTCGGGGCGCCTCGGCAGGAACCAATCCACCCTTCAGCGCTGCCAACGGCCCGCGCACCGAGTGCCCAAAAACATATTCGTTCGGACTGAAGCCCGTGCTCTCCTGCACGGCTTCTCGCGCTGCCAACATCAACCAGGGGAGCCCCTCCTCCCAGTCCCGATCCAACTCTGTACAGTAAGCGCGCAACAAGGACTTGAGCGTCTGATGGAACCGCTCTAACGCGCCCTGACGTTGCGCATGATACGCAGTGGACTGGTTATGGCTCACCCCCAGCGATTTCAACACTTCCGCAAACATATGCGAGGAGAAATTGGACCCCCGATCACTTTGTATGACCTTGGGTATCCCGAACACTGAAATGAACTGTGCAAGTGCTTTAACTACCGCTTTGGTGGTGATGGTTCGAAGTGGATAAGCCGCTGGGTATCGAGTACACTGACACATGACAGTCAACAAATACTTACACCCCGACTTGGCACTAGGCAACGGCCCCACACAGTCTATTATCAGATACTCAAACGGTTCACTCACCACAGAGATGGGCTGCAACGGTGCCGGTTTTACGCGCTGGTTGGGTTTCCCTGTCAGCTGGCAGACGTGACATGTTTTAATATACGCCGCCACCTCTTTTTTGGCCCGCGGCCAAAAAAAATGTTTAAGCACCGACAGATACGTTTTACGCACCCCAAAGTGACCACTTTCATCATGTGCCGTTTTCAAAACGTGGGAACGAAAATCCTGAGGCACCACCACCTGAAACACAGGCGCTCCCACAACATCCTCATCACAAGGCAACCATTTGCGGACCAACATCCCATCCTGCACCAGGGGCGTCTCTAGGATTTTGACACATCCGGGGCTTAGCCCGGAAGAGTGACACATGCAATATATGCGCGCGCAGAGCGCGCGCCGAAATTTTTAGGCATAGAGACATTCTCCATCATTGGTGAAAAAGGTGAAAACGATGCAATCCACAGATCATCAAATGAATGACCCATTTTGAATTTAGTTCTATGTACTGACATTAGCTAGCTACGTAACAACACATTGTGTTTCCATTTAACACATTAGCAGCTACAGTAAAAGAGGCAGGCTGTGCGGGATCCCTGTCTGCTAACTAGCTGCTATCATGCATGAAAAAGAAAATAAACAAGATGGTTCAATGTTATAGCACATTAACTTCAGCAACTTTCCCCTCTAGAAGAAGCCCAAACTTAGTTATTTCTAGGTACACAATTCTCACACCCTACAATTGCATTTACAGATGCCAATAATTACAGATTGCTTTTTTTCTCATGTAATATCAACCAGAGCAATATCAACTAGCTGCTAGCTAGCTAACGTTAGCTACTACCCTCTTGTAGTTCCAGCTGCAACACTCTTTTCGAAATTATACATTTTTACATAATTTCTATTCCCAATACCTTTTTGATTGCTGACCACCTTTGGGGGAAAACATGGAAATCTTTTTTGTGGCATCTTGATACACTTTAGCTGCTACTAGCTACCAAAAGACAGCTGCAGCTTGCTGTTGTCAAACCTGCCTGCTGTCAGGTATTTGTTGTCAAGTTAAATGCGCCGCTGTTTTGGGTGAATGACGTCAAGTGCGACCTGGAGGTGTTAACCACTTGTGTGCCAAAGCCAAAGTAGTGGCTTTTTAAAAATATAATTAAAGGTGTACAGAAATGGCAGTTTGTCCTGTTTGTCGCGCCGAGTTGTCACGAGCTGCAACACGAGTTTACCCGAGTGAGGAAAACAAATTTGATTGGTCGTTATCGAGCGGGCGGGATATTCAAAGCTTGGGGCGAGACCGAGCTCCGTGTGTGTGTGCGTGTCTCAGACGTTTGAATGACGGATTACGGATCCAATGTCAGTGGCTGATGAATCGTGTACAGGCTGACGTATAATCCGTGCGCCTGCATTATCCAATGCGGAAAAAAAATACACACTTTCATCCCGGATTTACTCAAAAATAGAATTTTGCACAAAGTTTGGCCTACATCGTCTAAAAGATGAGTTATTACATTAATTTTATGATCCAGAGTGGGCTCAAATTCAATTTTCTTTTCTGTACACCTTTAATTGTTACTCAAACCTGTCCAAAAACACCGTTTTATCGAAGCATCAACATAAGATAACCGTAGTTTGAGGATGTGATCTTAAAAAAAAAAAAAAAAATTTTTTTTTTTTTTTTTGAAAATTAATATTCGGGGCTAATTAAAAAACGATGTTTTAGCCTAGGGACGCCACTGTCCTGCACAAAATAGCCTTGGGCTACGTCGCCAACCTGGTGACGCGGCACAACCTGATCCCACAGTGAGGACAACGAAACATCAGATTTCTGAGCCTTAATCCACTCCTCTCTTACCACAATTGGAGGCAAATCAGGCAGCGCAACCGGTTCCGAGGCCGCAGCCTCCGCTGGCACAGACGCACATTTACTCTGAGCGCGCGTCATGGCACAAACAGGAAAAAAATCCAGCGCTGAACTGTCAGACGCCACCGGTTCGGACACCACCACAGGTGGCGGGGGACCACTGGGCCAAACCCGACCACCACAAATATCATTTCCCAGAATCATTGACACGCCTGGCAAAGGCAGCTCAGGCCGCACGCCCACAGAAAACACACCTTTAGCCAGATCACAATCCAACACCACATCATGGCGTGGCACGGGAACGAAGCCAAGCTCCATCCCCCGCATCACAATGAAATCTCCAGACTGCGTATCAGAGGAAAAAGGGAGCACAGACTGCACAATGAAAGAATGTCGGGCCCCTGTGTCACGCAACACTCTCACAGGAACACATTCAGTACTGCCCACCAAGGACACACGCGCCTTTATGATGAAAGGCTCAAACCCAGACTTGTCACTGACGGTCGCCTCCACCGCCTTTTCTTCTCGCGCACTTGCACACAACATAGCAGGAGCTGGGGAAGGCGCAAAATTTTTTCGCCTGAGCAAAGGACACTGGTCCCTCCAATGACCTTCCCCACGACAAAAATTGCACAAGTTTGAACGTCCTGGGCGCACAGAGACTGGCGCGCCACGGGCCGGAACAGGTTTGGAAAAACGGCTGCGCGTAAACCTCACTTCCTCATCCACTTCGCGCTCGCGCCCCTCAGCAAAACCAGACTTGTGCGTCAGCAAGAAATCATCAGCCAATTCAGCTGCTTTAAGCGCAGTAGCTGGCCCTCTTTCATTTAAGTAGGCGGCTACGCGCTGAGGAACAACATTTTTAAACTGCTCCTTGATTATCAATTCACACAGACCATCAAATGAATTCACTTTTTCCGCGGAACACCAGCGGTGAAAATGAGTGGTCAAATCGCGCACAAACTCCACATTAGTTTGTTTATCAACCTTCACCCACTGTCTAAACCTCTGGCGATATGCCTCTGGAACGAGCTCATATGCCTTGAGGACGGCTGACTTCACCATGTCATAAGTCAAACCCTCCTGCGCGCACACAGCCGAGTACGCCTCCTGCGCTTTCCCCGTGAGGACGCACTGCAGCAGGAGAACCCTATCAACATCTGGCCACCGCCTGGCATCTGCCACGCGCTCAAACAACGTGAAAAAAGTCAGGATCAGGATCTCGCTCATCAAATTTAGGCACAAGGCGCAGACTCGCCGTCAAGTCTCTGCCCTCACGCTCAGCCACAGACCCAGACGCGCCAGGACCCCTCTCATTTCGGTCCAAAACCCTCAACTTTGTCCGCTCCACCTCTAACTGCAACTCCAAGAGGTCTTTCTGCCATCCTGCTCTTTCCCTCTCTTGCGCAAACGTGAGCCTCTCAGCCTGCTCAACCAGCGCCGCAGCCCCCGGCTCTCTCTTTGATAGAGCTGGCTCAACCCCTGGCACTTTCTTAAACACACCTCTTTCAAACAATGTCAACAACACAAACACCTTCAACTCATCTTTCAGGATTCCCTCTTCCAACTCAATCTCATAATGTTCCGCAATTTCAAGCAACTCCTCTTTCTTACACAATTCCAAAAACACCGCAGAGGGCGCATCATAGAAAGCTGACAAATCACCCATATTCACCTTAGAGCCGGATCCACACCGCTATGCGCACTTGAGCAGACAATGCCCCCCAGAGCGTTCCCCTCACTGCCTATCCAGAATCTAACTAAACTCAACCCTGGTCTTCATGTGGTTCTGCAGCGGGCTGATTAAGCACAAAACCAGCGGGGACCACCAGCGGCGACCCCACGGAGTGCCCCCGAGATGATTGCTCGCGCAACCAACGCTAACCGCTCCCCACAACACTACTGACAAAAAAACAAACAGACACAATCCCAAAGGAGACGTGTCCTTCGCCTAACGGGAACCTCCAGAAAAAAATGCGCATCCAGTGTATCACCTACCCTCACAGGTGAACCAAGACTCGGACGAGCCCCCATTTGTCAGGACTGGCTCCTTTTCCTGACAAACAAAACGAGGAGAGGGGAAGGTGCCGACAATAATCACATTATAACAAAAGGTCAACAATGTCAAAGGTAAACAATCAGTAGTGGAGGATATCAGTGGTGAGTGCGGGTGCATGGATGGATATGTAAGTGTTGTCTTTGCATTAAAACCAAGAGGGCAGATGCAGCGGGGAAGCTGCGGGACGCCAGGCCATGGAGGGAATGAGAGAGAGAGAGCGACGGCGTTCTCCACCCAGCTTTTAGGAACGTGGCCACGCCCCCCCCAGCATGCACACCGGAGGCCCATGAGTAATCCTGAGGGAGAGAGACAGGAGAGCGAGAGGGCGCCACACACACACACACACACTCATACACACCCACTTGGGGTTGTCACACCTGTAATATTGTGTATGTGATAAACAGGAGATTATGTGATACTTCAGTTTGGACACATGTCAGTGTTTTGTACTTCACTTCTCATCATGACTGAAGTTCACCACCTGTTCATCAGCTCTCAACTAACACATTTATTTAATGTCTTAAACTGTCTCAGTGGTAAAATTCAAGTGTCCTTCAGTCCACATCCACTTTAAATAGATGTAACAGGAGCAGCTCATTAGTTTGGCTGTTACAGACTACATGTGGCTGAATTTAACAGAAATCAAAAAGCTTAACTCTCAGGCTATTTAATATTCAATGACTGAATGAATATGAAAGAGTTTATAATACTTACCTCCAATCCTGACTGTAGCATATAACTGTGGAGAAGAGTGAAAAATAGTCTCTATGCAATGATACAGGAAATATATAACTACAACTGTCAGCAGATGTACTGCATGAATATACATGTCAACATAAAGAGGTCAGAAAGTAAGGCTCTCGTACTAATTTCATCTGACGAGTTGTAGTCCGTTACATACAATATTCACGTGTTAGTCAAAATGGAAACAGTTTCAACTAAACACTAATTCCTGATTATGATTAAAACAAATGAAGCACAATATCAGTGACTGTAGGTTTAACACATCTGACTTTACTGAACATTATCTTTGTTGTTTGTCACTGTTGTCATTTATGAAAATCCATGGTTCAAAGGCCCATGTGGTTCCTGTAAAAGTCTCATTACTCATCCATTTAATCCACTAGCATAGCATTCATGAACACACAGCATCAAATCCAGAACGCCGTTGGCTCAGCCCAGAGGCATGATGGGAGTTCCACTACTGCCATATTCAGTGGGCCACATAACACGGAGGTCACCCCGAAAGTCAGAAGCTTTTTCAGTGAATGTGACAGGCGAGCAGCTCTGATAGTTGTTGTAATAAAAACTCTTCTAATCTCTGACATGGACGCTGCTCTGCAACAGACTCTACTGTGCATCATTAATAGTAGTGAATAGTGAACTCACCGCTCTCTGCTGCTCTGTTGGCTCCTTACATCCTTTGTTGCAGCCGTGTGGCTCGCTGACATTGTCACTTCTCTGACATCAGATTGAACGTCCTGTCGTCACGGCGATATATGATACTAGTTGTCATAGTGTTTGATTGAAGATGATTGGCTGGCTCCTACCTTAACCCATAAGCTTCTCCTGTAACAACTATACTCATGTGGTCTGTAGGTTACAGTTGTTATGGTTCTTCAACAGTGGACTGACTGTGTTCCCAGTCATGTTGCTCAGACTAGAGCCAGAAACCAGTCAACTCTGAAACACAGTGAAGTGAGCCTGCAGTCCAGCCTGGTCATGTGACCTTCTACCTGAACACACCACTTTCATATGAGTGTTCATTCATGTTCATGCCCTGACCCCTTGTGGTTGTTAGGTGGCACTGCGTTACATTGATAATAATATGAACAGGTGAGTGTTAAATGTTCACTGTTTCAGGTCTGAGTCTCATCACATCATTTAACATCATTTAAAAACATCAGTCTGTGATTTATTTTAAAACCAAAAGAGAATAAGAGATTTTTGGTGCCACAATCAAGAAATTATTAAATAATTTAAAATGATGCCTCCTTGATTTTTGTTATTCTTTTTATCATTATTTACTTTAAATCCAGAAATAAAATTAATCGGGATGTATCTGATTTGTAATTCTAAACCAAAGACTAGAAACAAAATCACGCAACCAATTGTTTTTTTGTTTCTTAACTAAATGAGAGTAACTAATTCTTTTTTTTTTTTAATCCAGTTTTGAATTTTGTTTTGCTACTTAATCTTTTCATTTCTCATTTGGCAGAGAGAGTAGCTAGGTACACAGTGTGAAAAAGTCCAAGAAACTGATAAAAAAAACAGCATTTTCAATTTGAAACAGCAGATTTATAGATTATTTGCTTTAGAAAAAAGAATGATTGATTATGTGATCATAACCAGACCTTCAGTAACTCATCAGCTGTGTAGCCGACCATCTTGGTAGCTTGATAAACTTAGTATTAATAGATCAATACTCAGAGTTGTGTATCAGTGTTGGTGGATGTGACTGTCTCTGACCTTTGTGTAGAGTCTGTGTGAACGCTGCCTGAATCCCTGTAGATCAGCTGTGACACATGGGAAGATGTGCTGGCTGATGAATCCAGGTGGACAGCTGAAGAAAACTCCAGTCAGACCATGGTGAAGCACACTGATGTTTCCACAAGCTGCCATCATGATTTTAACAGGAATTTTAAACATTGAACATTGTAAAGGCTAAAGGACAAATAATTGAAATACAATTAGCTTTAACAGATAGTCAAATATTAACTGTACCAGACACATTAAAAATCAATACATTGACTGATATGTGACATTTAAGAGGAGCTAGAGAGTTTACATCACTGTGACATGAGGAATACATTTAACTAGCAAGCTAACATTAGCATCACTGCCAACATGTTGCTACATTCAAACACTTCGTTACTGTTAAATCGACCAAATCATATTTTACTTAAAACTGAAAACACACAATACCTTGTTCCCGTCACAGTAAGGGAGCTTAATTGTGAAATACTGAAGACCTGTCCTTTGTCTGAAGCCCGCGAAACTCAAACTATCAACCATCAACACAGATAATCTACCGGAAAGACTTCAAAATAAAAGTTCCGTAATATGGGACGCTGTTAAAAGCGGAAATAACAGCAACATTTTCTTACATTTAGCTTCAAACTATGTTTAAGTGGTGTGAATTTTTGAAAGTTACTTTTTTTTATCACATTTACAACAATATTTTTTAACTGTAACCCACCTCAAAAATGGGGGTCCATGGCACTGGTCCGACTTCCCATTAGTTCGACCTCCCATTGGTCCGACAATCGGAGTAATGAGAGTTCGAACTAATGGGAGGTCCTCATTAGTTCGAACTGGACTAGTTATTAGCATTAGTCCAACTCTCCATTCTTACCGTTCACTATGCATTTATATAATTATTCATATAGGCTCCACCTGTCAATAAGACACACGTGGAAGAAGATGTGCAGTTTATTGTGTTTCACCAACGAGGAGCTGTCATTACGCACGACTTTTACGCACTGCTGCGCGCTCATTAGTGTCCATAATTAAACCTATATCAAATCAAACTTACATTACAGACAGACAGGTGGATTGGGTTCTCTCTCTCTCTCTCCCACTCCGAACGGACAGACGCAATCAGAAAGGAAACGGAGGCTGCGCATTGATCCTTTTTTCCTTTCTGGGATCAAACGGATCATGTGCAAAACAAGCACTTCATATTATGCTTCCAGCCTGTCTAGCCTCTACCTGCTGTTTTTACTAAACTTAACCAACTCCTTTCTTCATTGCCTGAACCTAACCAAAGCGAAATTTACTTTTTTTTTTCTCTCAGTCTGCTGTCATCAGGAGCGGCGGCTGCAGCAGGCTCGCGCCCGTGAAGTGAGCTCAAGCCGGCCAGGTTCAGCCACGCTCGAGCGGAGGGGGGGAGAGAAAAAAAAGTGTATTTCTTTTACTCTGTACTCTGGGAGGGGGGGGCTTTGATTATCAGTTTACACATCTTGATCAGCATTTATGATGGTTGTGCTCCTTTCTGGGCCGTGTGTGTGATGTGCGTTTCTGTGTGTTTCTGAGAGCTCTCTCTCTTTCAGTAATTCTCGTTATTTTTGTGGCAGGTGGCACCGAGTAGGGAAGGGGAGGTGCAGGAAGTTAAGGCGCGGTATAGAAATAAGCCTACCTGTAGAGGGAACGAGAGTCTGTTGTTGGTTCCGGCCGGAGGAGTGAGGCAGGTGCACACCTCACTCCATGCGGGCATGCAGGGAAACCAAGGAGAACTGGTAGGCTGAGGCCCTGTTTTGAGGGTTTATATCATTATGTTATTGTTTGATATGAACTGTGTTTTTTATATTTTTCAGACTTGTTGCCCTGCTGGGGTTGTGAGTAGCTGGTAGCCGGTGAATGGGCAAAGTTCGGCAGACCAGGTATTTTAAAGTTGTGATATATGCCGTAAACTCTTAAATATTTTTATGGATGTAATAAAGTATTGAAGGTTTGTATTTGTGTCTCTGCAGAGAATCGGCAGCCTATTAGCTGTTTCTTGCCGTTGTTTTGTTTATTAGTTTGGGTTTATTATTTTGTCTAGTCCGCCTGGCGAGTGAGCCGGTAACGGGCAAAAAGAGCTGGGTATTGCCCTTGGGCGGACTAGTTTCTTTTTTTCTTTTCTTTTTGTTTGTTTATTTGTTTGTTTATTTTCTGCGGCAAACCCCCCACTTGTTTTCAGTCTCAGGTGAAGTCTCAGTCAAGCCATCAAGGCAGGCATAAGGTGTGATGTGGTTAAAATGTTTGCAGTGAAATTGAGTTGTGTGCAAACCTTAAGTGTGTTAGTTCACCAAGTGTGTAAAACCTTTTGCAGTGTTAAGAGTGGTTTGTAAAACGTAATCCTAGCCTTGCTAGTAATATTGATGACGTAAACTGAAGAGATACAAGTGGGCCTATAACCTGTCAAGCAGAACCCTGTAATAAAACTGTTTAATTTTATTCCTTGGACTGTTATCATTTGCTAATTACTTACCTGTGGTGGGAGTTACATTTTGGCGTTGTCGGCAGGATTAGCAGAACATTAATGATTTATTTTGGGGGTAAAATGCAGTTTTAGTTCTGTTTTGTTTTTTTTACAACGGCAAGAACAGCTAGTGGGTCAGGACCACGTGGTTGAGAGCATCCAAGGTTTTGTCTTCTCAGCTCCATCAGGTCATGGACGAGGCACAGAAGGAAGCAATGGAACTGCGCATGCAGGAGCTGGAGCAGCAGCTGCAAAGACTCTCTTCTTCCACTTCCCCACCTGGATCTTCGAGTAGCTCTATGGACAATGTTGAATCAACTGCTGCTGAGACTGAGGGGGGGACACGGGTGGTTTACATTCAGCAGAGTGAGAAGGTACCAAAGTTTTCTGGTGATGCGGAGAAGGTTGACTCTCCTACTCTGGAAGAATGGATTGAAATCATTGAGAATCATATACAGTTAAAATCTTCCGAAAAAGAAAAAGCTCTGTGTGTGTATAATCATTTAGAAGGGGCTGCCCGCATAGAAGTTAAATATCTGCCTAAACAGGAGAGGGAGACGGTTAATGGTATACTTAAAGTTTTGAGAGAAGTATATGGATGCTCACACTCATTAATCTCCCTCCAGCGCAGGTTTTTTAACCGTAAACAACGTGAGCGAGAGTCATTGCTAGACTATTCCCATGCCCTCATGTCTTTAATGGATCAAATTGTGGAATCAGATGAGCAAGCTAAACCTAAAGCTGAAAGAGAGCTACGTGATCAATTTTGTGAGGGTGTTAGGGATCAGAATCTGGGCATAAGATTAAGAGACAAAGTTCGTGTGCACCCCCGGTGGACAATCCGAGATGTACGCAGGGAGGCTGTTCAGTGGACAATGCAGTGTGAAGGGCAGTCATTTAAGCAAAAAGATAGTCATTCTTCTTTGCTCTCTAATGAAGTCCAGGCACAGGCGTCCTGTGAAGCAATTGATAATAAATCAAGTTATTCTGAACTGAAAGCCCTTATTGAAGCCCAACAGAAGCAATTAGATCTACTTTTAAAAGCACTCACACCCTCAAACCAGGAGGTTGCATCACAACCTCAATTTAAAAGTAAGAGACAGTCTGATGGAAGGCCGAGGTGTTTTCGCTGTGATCAAAGGGGCCACATAGCACGTTATTGTACTGCAACTTTCCCCAAAACTACTCAGCCTGACAGAAGAGCACCCCAGGTCAAAGAAGAGGAGCCTGCCACTGAACAGAGCCATACAAACCTAGAGACAAACCTTGGCGTAAAACCAGATCCAGCAGTTATGTCTACATTGGTGGGAAAGTGCCCAGTAGTGGAAGTTAAAATGGGGGGAATTGTGGTTCCATCATTGTTAGATACTGGGTCTATGGTTACAACAATCACTGAGAGTTTTTTTAAGAAACATTTTGGTCATCTTACAGATTCTCAACTACATGATTGTGCATGGTTAGACCTTAGAGCAGGAAATGGCCTAGAGCTGCCATACTGTGGCTACTTGGAGTTGGACATCACTATACTGGGAAAATGTGTTGCACACAGGGGGGTCCTGGTAGTGAAAGATCCAGATGATCCACATATGCAGTATAAGAAAATGCAGATCCCAGGATTACTGGGAATGAATGTCATAAAGGGTTTTTACTATGAGTTGTTTGTGCAGTATGGCCCCAGCCTCTTTGAGGATCCCACTGTAGCAGAGGCCCCAGAATGGAGACGTGCCCTGAGACACTGCCAAGTGGAGGAGACGATAGCCAACTCCCCCGAGCCTTTCAAAGTACGTGTGAAAGGTAAGAGTCCACTTTGTGTAGCAGCAGGCACATTAAATATGGTTCCGGTGACATGTCCCAAGGTCCCCTCACAGTGGAACATGGAGTTTCTTGTAGCGCCCTTACAACCAGAAGAGGGCGCACTTCCAGAGGGTCTGTTAGTCTCATCAGCATTAGTGGCATCTGAAAGAGGAGAGATGCATGTACCAGTTACTAATGTTGGCAATTCTGATGTTTGGCTGATTCCTCGCAGAGTTATAGCTACAGTGAGCATGGCAACTATACTATCTGAACATACCTCTCAAGTTGAGTTCTGTGGAGGTGTCAGTAGCAATGAATGTGCAGCATCTGTATCTCACCGGGGAGCTGAGGCTAGGGGAGGGGACAGTTGGGAGGTGCCTCTTTTTGAAGGGCTGGATGGAGTTGAGCAACAACAAGCGGCAGCCTTGCTTAATAAATATCACTGTTTGTTTGCAAAGGACGAGTCTGATTTAGGTTGCACTAATCTCATTCAACACGAGATCCCCTTATTAGATGATACTCCTGTACGCCAACCATATCGCCGCATCCTCCCTTCCCAGTATGACATGGTGAGAGCCCATATAAAACAACTCTTGGACAGTCAAATCATCAAAGAAAGCAACAGTCCATATGCATCTCCCATCGTATTGGTGCAAAAGAAGGATGGAGGAATTAGATTGTGTGTCGACTATCGCCGCCTGAATGCTAAAACCAGGAAAGATGCTTTCCCTTTGCCACGGATTGAAGAGTCGCTGGATGGACTGGTGGGAGCCAAGTGGTTTTCTACATTGGATTTAGCCAGTGGCTACAATCAAGTTGAAATGGCTGAAAAAGATAGGGCAAAAACAGCATTTTGTACGCCATTTGGATTATTTGAGTTTAACAGAATGCCATTTGGACTGTGCAACGCCCCCAGTACGTTTCAGCGCCTCATGGAACGCATGTTTGGAGACTGTCGTTATCAGTCTGTTCTGTTGTATCTTGATGATGTTGTTGTGTTTTCTACCTCGATCCAACAGCACCTGGAAAGACTGGAGGAAGTGTTCTCCCGGCTACAAGAGCAAGGGCTCAAAGTTAAATTCTCTAAGTGCCATTTCTTTCAGAGACAAGTGAAATACCTGGGACATGTTGTGTCAGCTGAAGGTGTGGCAACAGATCCGGACAAGGTAGCAGTGGTGAGAGACTGGAAGACCCCCACTAACCTGGCTGAGCTCAGATCTTTTCTGGGGTTTGCCAGTTATTATAGGCGCTTCATAGCAGGGTTTGCAAAGATGGCTGCGCCTTTGCACCATGTGGTGGCACAACTGAGCCCAGGTGTTAAAAAGGGTAAGACCCCCAGGAGGGCTCTAGGCCCAGTCTGGACTGCAGAGTGTGAAGAGAAGTTCTGCCAGTTGAAGAAAGCGTTAGTCTCTGCACCTGTCCTGGCGTATGCAGATTTTCAAAGACCCTTTGTGTTAGAGATAGATGCAAGCCATGCAGGTCTAGGGGCGGTTCTGTCACAGGAACATGGAGGGAAGCTTAGGCCGGTTGCATACGCTAGCCGGGCGCTCAGGCCCACTGAAAGAAACATGCAGAACTATAGTTCTATGAAACTAGAATTCCTGGCGCTTAAGTGGGCAGTATCAGAAAAGTTCAGAGAATATTTGTTGGGGGGCGCCTGCACTGTATATACTGATAATAATCCACTTCGCCACTTAGATACAGCCAAGCTTGGTGCAGTGGAGCAACGATGGGCAGCCCAGTTAGCACCCTTTAATCTTACCTTAAAGTATCGTCCAGGGGCTCGAAATGGGAATGCTGACGCCTTGTCTCGCCAATATAGAGAGGCTGAAGAAGAACAGGAGTGTGAAGGGGGGGCTCTGTGTATTCAATCTGATATCTCTGTCCTCCCAGGTTGCTCCAAGGAGAATCTAGCCACATTACAAGAACAAGACCCAGTTATTGGGCCATTTCTGGAGTACTGGAGAAAAGCTACGCCACCTGGTTCAAGGGAGAGGGAGAGGTTTGGCCCAGGGACCAAGGAGCTTGCCCGTCAGTGGGGACGTTTGAGGGAGGAGGAAAAGGTACTCTACCGCAGCTTTAATTCTCCAGATGGGGGTAGGGAGACCTATCAGCCTGTATTGCCTCAGTGTCTGCAGAAAGATGTTCTCACCCATTTGCATGACAATCATGGGCATCAGGGGGTGGAGCGTACTTTGCAATTGGTGCGTTCTCGTTGCTACTGGCCCAATATGTACAGAGATGTAGAGAAATGGTGTCAACAGTGTGGAAGATGTGTTTTGGCTAAAGCTATACAGCCGAAAGTTAAGCCTTTTATGGGCAGTCTGCAGGCTTCACGGCCTCATGAGATCCTGGCAATAGATTTCACTGTCTTGGAACCTGCCTCAAATGGAAGAGAGAATGTATTGGTCTTAACAGATGTGTTTTCTAAATACACCCAGGCTATTCCCACCAAGGATCAACGAGCCAGTACAGTTGCAGATGTTCTGGTGAAGCACTGGTTCCAGTTGTTTGGTCCACCTGACCGTATCCATTCAGATCAGGGGAGGAATTTTGAGAGTAATTTGATCCGGCAGTTATGCAAGGTCTATAAGATCCGGAAAAGTCGTACTACTCCATATCATCCTCAGGGGAACGGTCAGTGTGAGCGGTTTAACCGTACGTTACATGATCTACTTCGCACGTTGCCCCCGGATCAAAAGAGATACTGGCCACAACATCTCCCTCAGGTAACCTATGCATATAACACCACCGTACATCAGTCCACAGGCATGACTCCCTACTTTATTATGTTTGGACGAGAGCCCCGTTTGCCGGTGGATTTTTTGCTAGGGGCTGAGTTGGACGAGACGGAGGAGGGGCAGGAGGAAGACTGGGTACAGAGGCATCAGGAGTTGCTGGAGGAGGCTTACAGCCATGTTCGTCAGCGGTTGGATGCAAGGAGGCAGCATCGAGACCAGAAGCAGGAGGCTCAAGTAAGAGATCCATCTTTAAGTGAGGGAGACCTGGTGTATGTCCGAAATCATGGAGTGAAAGGCCGTAATAAGATACAGGATGTGTGGGACCCAACCCCCTATCGGGTGGTGCACTGCCCCCCAGATCGTGGTGTTGTTTACTCTGTCACCCCTGCAGTCCAAGGTGGGCCTGTGCGTCAGGTGCACCGGACCGAGCTGAGAGGTATGCCTGAGGGTGGCCTGAGGACGGATACAGGCCAGGAGACAGGAGATGAACAGGTGGATGCTGGAGACATGGAAGAGACAGATTTCAATCCCCCAGGAGTGCTGGCCGGGGACGTAATGTCAGAATCTGACTTTTGCCCAGAGGGAATGGGAGAAGAGGAGGAGGACGTGGAATTAGAAGAGACCGCAGGGGTCGTTGAGGGCCTCCGTAGGTCCACTAGAAGTACTGCAGGCAAACACACAAATCCTTACCATCTGCCACAAACCGTAAGGTCAAAATGAGATCCATCAGTGTAGTTAAGTATCACTGTATGCTCAAGGGGTACTGGGTTGCTTATTTTTTATTCAGTACATCGTCGGGGCGCCGATGCATTTTGAAGGGGTGATATGTGGCAGGTGGCACCGAGTAGGGAAGGGGAGGTGCAGGAAGTTAAGGCGCGGTATAGAAATAAGCCTACCTGTAGAGGGAACGAGAGTCTGTTGTTGGTTCCGGCCGGAGGAGTGAGGCAGGTGCACACCTCACTCCATGCGGGCATGCAGGGAAACCAAGGAGAACTGGTAGGCTGAGGCCCTGTTTTGAGGGTTTATATCATTATGTTATTGTTTGATATGAACTGTGTTTTTTATATTTTTCAGACTTGTTGCCCTGCTGGGGTTGTGAGTAGCTGGTAGCCGGTGAATGGGCAAAGTTCGGCAGACCAGGTATTTTAAAGTTGTGATATATGCCGTAAACTCTTAAATATTTTTATGGATGTAATAAAGTATTGAAGGTTTGTATTTGTGTCTCTGCAGAGAATCGGCAGCCTATTAGCTGTTTCTTGCCGTTGTTTTGTTTATTAGTTTGGGTTTATTATTTTGTCTAGTCCGCCTGGCGAGTGAGCCGGTAACGGGCAAAAAGAGCTGGGTATTGCCCTTGGGCGGACTAGTTTCTTTTTTTCTTTTCTTTTTGTTTGTTTATTTGTTTGTTTATTTTCTGCGGCAAACCCCCCACTTGTTTTCAGTCTCAGGTGAAGTCTCAGTCAAGCCATCAAGGCAGGCATAAGGTGTGATGTGGTTAAAATGTTTGCAGTGAAATTGAGTTGTGTGCAAACCTTAAGTGTGTTAGTTCACCAAGTGTGTAAAACCTTTTGCAGTGTTAAGAGTGGTTTGTAAAACGTAATCCTAGCCTTGCTAGTAATATTGATGACGTAAACTGAAGAGATACAAGTGGCCCACTGAGCATTAGACGTCTATTAGACGTCTAGTCTAAGTTTAGACCAACATTCGCCCGTCTATAATCGGTCTATATTTTAGCCCAAACCTAGACGATAGAATTTAATCCACTAATCATTAAATATTAAATAAAAAAACAACTGTAAGTTGTATAAATGATGGCCAAATGTTGGATTAATACATTTTTAACAGTCATTTATCAATGTACAGTGTAGTTTAGATTTAGACTCGATTTAGACGTCTAAATCAGGACCTCATATCAACGTCTATTTTTAGACCAAATCTAGATGATTGCACTAAATGATGAATACCGTCCAAAAAGTAACTGTAAATTGTATTAATGATGGCCAAATGTTGGATTAAAACATTTATAACAGTCATTGATCAAAGTGCAGTGTAGTTTAGATTTAGACTCGATTTAGACGTCTAAATCAAGACCTCATTTAAACGTCTATTTTTAGACCAAATCTAGACAATTGAATTGTATAATGAATACTGACCAAAGAAAACAACTGTAAATTGTATAAATGATGGCCAAATGCTGGATTAAAACATTTTTAACAGTCATTGATCAATGTACAGTGTAGTTTAGATTTAGACTCTATTTAGACGTCTAAATCAAGACCTCATATCAACGTCTATTTTTAGACCAAATCTAGATGATTGCACTAAATGATGAATACCGTCCAAAAAGTAACTGTAACTTGTATAAATGATGGCCAAATGTTGGATTAAAACATTTACAGCAGTCATTGATCAATGTACAGTGTAGTTTAGATTTAGACTCGATTTAGACGTCTAAATCAAGACCTCATATCAACGTCTATTTTTAGACCAAATCTAGACGATTGAATTAAATACATTAAATAATGAATACTGACCAAAGAAATAACTGTAAGTTGCACAATGGTGTCCAGATATTGTACTAAAATCATCTGAATGACCATTGATCAATATACAGTGAAGTTTAGATTTAGCCTTGATTTAGACGTTTAATCAGCATCTAGATTTAGACCAGGTTTAAACTATTAAGTTATCTTTATTTTTTTATGTTGTTTATGTTATGTTTACATCTTATGCTTTCTTTTTTAAGCATAAGATTATGCCAACCATGTTTAGAAATATTTAGATATCACTATTAACCTATATAGATATAGGCAGTTTGCAATTAAGTTTATTGAGCATTAATGCAAATAATTCCTTTGAAAAAATAATTATTGGTGAACAGTAAAATAAAATGGCAATTTGCACTATAGGCGATCAGGACAGTAGGATATGGATATGGAGATACTGTCAGCAGATCCCTCTATGATCCCTCCCCTCCCCACTAGGAGGCAGCAACACGCTGGAAGTTGTCTTGTGGACCGGAAATCAGTTTCGGGAAGTTCAAAAACGACTTCTGGCCGTCTGTGCTTCTAGCACTACAACACATCCATGCACGACACCGGTCGAGAGCGGAGAAGAGTGTGCGAAAAGAAGAAGAGCTTCCTATAGGTGAGTGGTCAAGGTTACGTTATTGAAATGCTGCTTTTTCCTGCAATGTTTGTTCATTTAATTGTCATCCATCCGTTTGCAAAATGCCGACGATATGCTTGATATGCTAGCTATGGCTGGCCTGCCCTGCTAGCTCGCTAGCTATGGCTTGCCTGCTAGTACAAGCATCATTGCAAAAACGATTTGTTTGTTTGTGAAATATGGCATGCTCAGCCAAAAGTAAGGTTTAAATGAGACTTTACACAGTAGCACATTAGTAGCACATGCAATAGCAGATTTTCTTGAGTCATATGATGCATAATACTTACTACCTGAAAATATAAGCCCAAAATTGATTAAAATATAGCTAGCAGCACTATTTCCAGTGTCTATTTGATTTCATAAACTCCCAGTTACAGACTTGTAAGGGTCACATTTTCCTTACCTAAAGGAACAGAGTCCCTGAATTCAACTTTGAAAAGCGTTTCCTTAAGTAATTCCATGTTTTTCACAATGTTGATAATTTGTAATATCATACAGATTGCAAAACTGTCTCATATTGGAGGAAAGGATTTGAAGACCTGCATGAACAAAATCATGGACAGGTATGATTACACATAGAAGTTTAATATCTGTAGAACAGACAACATAATAGTGGGTGGTTACAAGTTACAAGTTATATAAGTTTACTGTTAACAATTGTCTTCATTTTTTATCTGTTGCAGACTCTTCATGAACAGCATCATGACACAATTTAATATGTTGGAGGTGGGAAGCAAAAGAAGAGGGCCTTCACACAGACTGCCTTCTACTCTGTGGTCACAGGTAAATAGAAAAACTGTCTGCTAGTTATTTGGAAATTGCTTCATGTTAAACATGTGTGACTGACATGACATTAACAAACAACAATGTGTCTGGACTGTACTAGGTAATCTCTGTAATACTGACAATTATGAAACTTAATTGGTGTGTTTCATGAAAGGGAACCATAATACAGTTATAGTCAGGCTTTATTTATTAATTTATTAATCTTTACAGACTTACTGCGCAGTGCAAGTTTTGTCCAGCGCAGTGCAGCACGCGCTTAGTTTGCAGTTTGGTAGACAGAGGTGTGCAGAGATGGGTGTGGCGGCGCAGCAGGGGGAGGAGTCTCATTCAGCTTGGCGCAGTGACAGTTTCGTGCCAAAGAGCAGCGCCGACGGTGCGCTGAATGTTTGCCAACTAAAACCAGGTCTACTCTCGGCGCAAGGCAGTGCAGTGGTAGTTTGGCTGACAGGCGCAGAGTGCACACGTCACCAAGACCTCACAGGCAGGTTTCCACAGATTCAGGCACATTTTAATGCAATTGCAATTGTCACTATTCAATGCAATCATCTTAATCAGCACATACATCTATATCTATATAGATTGTCCCGTCACATCTGATGTCAGATCAAAGGCAGTTGGCATGTGTAATGGAACTCAACCTGCCTGATTTAACACAGATTAAAACGTGATGCAAAATAACAAGTTAACATCTCTCTCAGCCAACCACAAACAGCATCAGAGAGTGAATATATATTCGGCATTGCTCATCTCCGGAAAAAAAGAGAGAGAGACGCTCTGCGATGCGTCCTTTACGCACAGCTACTTCTGGTTTCATCCCCATTACTATTTTTTTATATTGATGTGATCTGTGCACAGTGGTTACAGGGGTTTAAAGGAGCATTATCGCAAATACAGCAGTAATAGCATAAAATAAGCTGAAATATGCAAAAGATTGGTCGGGGGAGCCATAAATAAATTTACAAAGAAAATAGCAAACAGTGTAGTGTCCGTGGGGCAAATGCAGAATTTGTCTATGTTATGATCCAAGCCGGCCCGGCGCTTGCTGCGTTTAATTGCACTCGGAACGCGGAAAACCAAACTCCGAATCGCAAAAATTCAATAGAAAATTGTAATGTAGCAGTGTTAGGCTGCTTACAGTCACTGAATCGCTCGGTAGAACACTTCTCTCCACGCCCCTGTGTCTTTCTTCAGCTGTCCTCTCAGCGTTATTAACGTGTTGACACAAAAATGATTTTAACGGCACATTAACGCGGGCCACTCTGTAGTTTTGGAAAACAGAGAGGCTGCTCCTCTCCAGACATGTGTATGCGTCTGTGTGTGTGAGTTACTACAGTTACGGCGACGCTCCCGTCCCCCGGATATTTCTGCAGTTGGATTTACATGATCTGGTCTGAGACATGAAACTCATGGACTGAGGAGTCGTCCACTGCGGTCTGCACGTACTCCGTCGTGCATTTGTAGGAGGAAGTTGTAGCTGTTGTTGTGGTTGTGCGCGACGTAGAGCTGCCGTGTCGACTAGGGAGTTTTTTTTTTCCTTTCCCCAATCGCACGGTGAGGGAGGGGGGGGGGGGCATATTTTTTCTCCTCATGTCCTACACTAGAGAACTTGTTCTTCTTATCACCAAACGAGGCTGCTCTCTCTCTGACAACTGATTGCACTTGTTTATATCTGATATGCTCCGCCACTGGCTCCATCTAGTCTCGTCCATGTCGAAATGACAAAATTGCAGTGCGCATCACTCGTGGCGCATTTAAAGGTGAGGAGAGGAGCTCATTTGATTGGTGAAGAACGGGCTTGCACCCTCTCCTTTGCCATTTGCGCCGGTAGGAGTAGAGGGACGGGAGGAGTGCCTGTGCCGAGCTGCGCCGTGCACCAAACTTGTAAAGTGCTCCTAGACACACCCCGTTGGCGCGACTGCGCCTGGTTTATGAAACTAGAGCCCCAAGTCTCAAATGGGTGGTGACCAATGCCCATTGAGTCAAGTCCTTTGAAACCATGTACCTTTTGTTATTGGATAGTATCTCTGTGACATCACGTAAAACAATGGGCAACCACACTTGCAATTTCTCTTCATTTATTTTATTGCTTTGTTTGCAGAAGCTGTACGAAAGTCCTTTAAGGATGCCACAGATGACCTCATTGCCTCAGCAACGGGGCTACATTTTAAGCAGGCCCCAGCTCGCAGCGGTGGAGGGGGCTACAAGAGTGTGTAGTTGTTTGTCTTTTTGTTCACAGTTGAAGGGTGTTCTTTTCAAATTTCTAATGTTTTTAACCCTCCTGTTCTGTTCTGACTCAAATTGACCCAATCTGTTCACTTCCTCCATCCTTGGTTCTTTCCTTCCTTCCCTTCATCCTTCCTTCTTCCTTCTTCTTGATCCACTTGTTCCCTCCCTCCATGTTTTGTATTTTCTGTTTTGTAAAGGAATTAAAAATATTTATATTGCACTTTCATATGTTTGTGATGGTTGGAATTTGTTTTAAAAATGTAGGTTGATTGAGATTACAGTAGGATAGTTTGGTTAATGTTCCCATCAAGAGATATATTTATATCCAGTGGTAAAATAAGCATGACATTAGTGTTACTGAAACCTATTTAAAAGACCAAAAAAACACATAATGTGAATAGATTGTCATAACATACTGCAACTACATCAAGGTAAGGATCACAGGTTAAATTTGGTCATGATGCATTTTGACAACTTTAATGTCCTTTTTAATATAGGGTTCTTGTTAATAATTTGATAGATTGTAATTACATGACTTAAATATCTAGATTTATTAGAATATCCATATAATAGTATGTTTAATTGATGTCTAGATTTTGTAATGGGCTTTAAATATGGTATAAAAGTAAACGTCTAAAATTAGTCTATAAATAGACGTATATTAGCGGTTATTTAAACGTCTAAGGTTAGACGAGGCGTATACATTTGGTATAAAAATAGACGTCTGGCAAACGTCTAAATTTAGACGTCTATAAATAGACGTCTATTAGCGGTTATTTAAACGTCTATGATTAGACAAGATGTCTAGACGTAGTCGTCTTTTAGACGTCTATTAGACGGCTAGTATAAACTTAGACGTCTAAAAAACTTTCACTTTTATACCAGTGGTAGACCGATTTTAGCCTAGACGTCTAGGGACCATTTAGACGTCTATTAGACGTCTTTTAGACCGGAAAATGCTCGGTGGGGGGCCTATAACCTGTCAAGCAGAACCCTGTAATAAAACTGTTTAATTTTATTCCTTGGACTGTTATCATTTGCTAATTACTTACCTGTGGTGGGAGTTACATTTTGCTCTCTCACACAGAGAGAGAGAGAGAGAGAGAGAGAGAGCTGCATGCTCCTATCAATGGAAGAGCTTGTCAGAAAGTAGCGATGACAGTCCGAACTAACGGGACCACCCACTGGTCCGACTTGTGGTTGATTTTGTCGGAGTAACGGGAGGTCGAACCTTCTTTTTACAGTCTATGGGTCGAACCAATGGGCAGTTCCCCGTAAAAAAAAAAAAAAAAAACACCGGGTTAATGAGGATACGTTTAGTATGATAGTTGTGTTTATTTTTCTCTTTTCTCATTTTTCTCTTGGTGTGTTTATTCTTGGAAGAATGTTGAACTCTAGTCTGAAACTCCTGCTCAGTAGGAGGCGGTAACGCTCCCTGGAAATGGGAAGCAAGCTGCCATAAACCTGAAGAGAAGAACTGGACACCAGCCGCCATTCAAATCCAACAGAGGAAGGAGAAGAGTCGCGTCTGGGCAGAGTCAGTCAGTCTACGACTCAGTATTAGAAATTCTCTGGTTGTAGGGAAACATTAATACAGCCTAGTTGTTGTTGTTGGGCGGGAGCAACCGAGAGTTTGAGTAAAATGTCTGAGTCTGAGTTTCTGAGAGGATTCGTCACCGAGAGACTCACCGCCGCCTCCCAGGAAATCTTAGCGGCCGTGGACAGAGTCGTAGCCGGCTACGAGGCGGAGGCTTCGGGCTTCAGACAGGAGATCGAGCGGCAGAGGAACCTGCTGGATGTTCTCCTGCAGCACAAAACAGGTTGGTGATTCAGGTTTAAATCCATTAACATCATGCTAGTCTCGGTTTGTAGAGAAAGAGGACATGTTGTAGCCTACTGCATTAATCTTTTAGCTTTTATAAGGCTGTCTACAATGTTGCTTGTTAACATTTCACAGAAAAATTCCCCTGGAAAAAGGTAGATTAACTGACCATTCATTTAGGCTAATATTATTATTATTATTATTATTAATCTTTATTGCAGACACAACAAGCTGTCCATATCAACAACAACAGACATGATAAAACAGATTTAAGAAGGAGAGAGAGAAAAAGACATACACACAGACAGAGAATCAATTCTCCACATAATTCATAAGCAGGCTATCCCACCAGTGTTTTCTAAGCCTGGAGGAATACCTCCTATCAGGGCTTGTCAAAGCCCCAATAACGCTGTTCCCTGAGTCATCCAGGGATTAGTAGTACCCTTATGTTTACATCCCTATTCCTAACAATATGAAAAGTAATCTGTGGTTTGCTGCAGCAAAAAAAGAGGACTACTAACGCTAGAGAGGTAAAAGGGAAGTAGTGTGAGCGGTTCAGGTACAAGAGAGAAGTAGCGAGTGGGAAGAGGATGATGAGTGTAGCCTACTATTTGCGAGGTGAGAGTGTTTTCATTTTCATTCTTAGAATATTAATTTTAAACCACAAACTACAGAGTATGTTTTGAACATTATTTAAGCTTGTGTGGTAGGCCTGGGACCTATATGACCCTCAACTCAATTCAGCTCAATGGGCTCTTTGCACAGCTCCACTTCATTTCCTGAACTTAATGCTGCTCCTTCATTTCCTGTCTTTCATTATTGGACACAGTGATTAATCCATGTGTGTCTGAGTAGTCACAATGGTCAGACACACCTGGATTAATCAGTTTGTCCAATAATGTAAGACAGGAAATGAAGGACCTGCCTTAAATTCAGGAAGTGGTGGAGCTGTGCATAGAGCCCATTGGCTCTTTGCACAGCTCCACTACTTTCTGTGTTGCTCCTTCATTTCCTGTCTTAAAACTGATTAATCGAGGTGTGTGAGGAGTCACAATGGTCAGACACACCTGGATTAATCAGGTTGTCCAATAATGTAAGACAGGAAATGAAGGAGCAGCATTAAGTTCAGGAAGTTCAGGAAGTGGAGCTGTGCAAAGAGCCCATTCAAATTTGAAGAACGTTATAGGAACTTCATTTGTGAAGGGTGACAGTTTATATTCAAACAGAATAAATGTTAAAAGAGAGAAAGGCATGCACATAGCCTCCTACATTTACGAGCATATAAAGATGTTAGATTAGTTGTTTAGTAGTCTATATTCTTTGTTTTATGAAATGTGTCTTGTATGTGTCTTGCCTGTTTTATGGAATGTGTCCTGAGCAATGTGTTTCTTGTGACCTGCACATTCACCACGCAATGAGATAATAACAGAACGTCACCAGACAGAGTTGTTTTCAAGTCAAGTCAAGTAATTTTATTTGTCCCAACTTGGGCAATTTGATTGCAGTAGGTGTAGAAAAATGAAAAACATTACTATACATGCAATCGTCACACATACAACAGATCACAGCTATCACATAAACAACAACAGGCAGTTCAAGTGAGTGTCAGCCACAGTGAGGAATCACCAACATCAACAGTTTTAGAGGTAAATACAGAGACTGCTTGATGAAAAACTGTCCCTGAAGGCAACGCGCATCAGTGGTTTTGCATGGATTTCCCTCTAAAACAACTCTGTCTCGTAAGGTTCTGTTATTATCTCATAGCGTGGTGAATGTGCAGGTCACAACTTGTCCACCAGAGCATTTTGGAGTCGTTGGATTGTGTATTTGATGAGTTTGATGAGGGAAACCAAGAAATCCCATTAGCCTCCGTGGTGTAGCTCTGAGCAGCTGACACCGACAAATAAAGGCAACGCAACTCCTGCTATGACTATCATGATTATGGCAATTGACCACAGCAAATATTAGTGTGTGTGACTTTTTTTTGGACGGGCAGTGTAAATAAACTTGACGTTCTTCTAAAGAGTAACAATAGTATTGATCATACTTGTAATTAGGGCCACGGGCAATCGCACCAGGCACTGGTCCCAACAGCTATGAAATAGCTGCAGGGACCAGGGACCAGTGCCCGGGTTACTTTTTTACCGGGTTACTTTTCTCAACAGTTTACGAATTTTTCGCGACGTAAGTCGCGAAAAACTGCGCAAAATTTTTGCATTGAAGTCAATGGGACGGGCGGAAAAAAAAGAGCGAAAAAGACCAATCATCGGAGTTTAACAAACGTCTACTGCTCAGGCATACTTTCACCTAGAGACACCATTTAAACTTTAAACAGTAGACACAAGTCTTGTGTATTGGTGTATTACTCCATGTTTTGATAGGTCATATAGTTTTTGATCAATCCCTGTTCAATGACCATGATCATTTTTGGAGAAATTCTGAGATTATAATGGTTGTGTATTGCACGGAATGTTAGTGTCAGAGTGCGTGACATCATCGGTTAGAGTGGGAGAGATGCCAGAAAAACTCCAGATTTTTTCTCTTTCCAAACTCCAAACGGCCACAATTTACACTCCACACACATACATAATTTTTTCAGAATTTGTAGACAAACTTGTTCTGTCACTCATCATCTGCTCAAAATATCAGAGAGACTTACAGAATTTAAACTCGGAGCCTCTTAGTGCGGCCACGTCTGTCTCTGCTCCACATTGACTCCAATACAAATATTTTCTGAGAGAAGCAGAACGGCCTGATGTTTTAAAACTGCCATCCTCTCCAAAATATTTACTGTAGAAACACCAAATCGTACCAAAATTTTCAGTAAGTCCTTAGAGCAATGTGATCTGTGTTTTGTTCTAATAGGAGTTACCGTTTTCTCACGCTAAGCCTAAATGTGAGACCAGTGCAGAGGCAGAAAATCGCTCTTTTTCTCCACGTTTCTGTCTGTCTCAGCCTGGGGGGGCCCCTATTGCCGTGGTAACCTCTGTGATTCTCAGGCCAGAGCTCGTTAACTTCATAAACAATCCACCTGGCGCTCGTTTAAATGTTTATAAACACAGACACAGCTAAATCAGACTGACACAGGATGCAGCTCATAGTCACACACACACACACAGAGACTCTAGAACCAGCTTCATGTGATGACACACACACACACACACACACACACACACACACACACACACACACACACACACACACACACACACAGAGGTAACCTCCTCCATATCAGTGCTTATAGAAAGATGATCATGTGTCTGTCTGATCAGCTCTGTCTTGACCTTAAGATCGTGGGTTTGATTCCCATGTTGACAGAGATGGCAAAACCGGCTGTAGCCCCGTGGGCCTTTAGGGTGACTTTATGGATTACTGATTGATGAATGGCTGTAGGAGATGCTGTTGGTGTCCACTGAGAAGATAATTGGGGTTCATACAGACACCAGTTATATGAGTGACAGTATGAAGACACTGTTGTTCATGATGTGTGTGTGTGTGTGTGTGTGTGTGTGTGTGTGTGTGTGTGTGTGTGTGTGTGTGTGTGTGTGTGTGTGTGTTTCATTTTTTCTGCAGGTGATCAGCACCTGTTGATGATTAAAGCAGAAGATCTTCCTGAGTTGACCACTAGTCCGGATCAGGAGAACCCAGACAATATTGAAGAAGAAAAGGAGGAACTATTGACCACTCCAGAGTTCCCCCTCACTTCTGTTCATGTGAGGAGTGACGAAGAGGAGGAGAAACCTCAGTCCCTACAACCTCATCAAAGACAAACTGAGGCAGAGCCTCCATCCAGCAGCTCAGCTGAACAGATAGAGGCCGATGGAGACGACTGTGGAGGATCTGAACCAGACAGGAACTCAGATCAGCCTGAAGATCTTCAACCAGATATGGATGATGAGGCCTCAGTGTCGTCTGCTGAGACTGAAGACAATGATGATGACTGGAGAGAAACCAGAGCACCTGCATCAGGTTTGAACAGTGAAGCTGTTCATGTAAGTGATGAAGGATGTGACACTGGTAAGAAGTCTCTGAGCTGTTTAGAGAGTGGGAAAACATTTAAACATAATGGGGATTTTAAAGACCACACGAATGTCCATACAGGAGAGAAACCATTTGACTGTGCTACCTGCGGTAAACAATTTAGTCAAAGAAAGAATCTTCTACGCCACATGAGAATCCATACAGGAGAGAAACCATTTGACTGTGCTGCCTGTGGTAAAACATTTAGTCAAAGAGGGAGTCTTGAAGTCCACATGAGAATCCATACAGGAGAGAAACCATTTGACTGTGCTTCCTGTGGTAAAACATTTCGTCAAAGAGGGAGTCTTGAAGTCCACATGAGAATCCATACAGGAAAGAAACCATTTGACTGTGCTTTCTGTGGTAAAACATTTAGTCAAAGAGGGAATCTTGAACGCCACATTGGAGTCCATACAGGAGAGAAACCATTTGACTGTGCTACCTGTGGTAAAACATTTAGTCGAAGAGGGAATCTTGAAGTCCACATGAGAATCCATGTAGGAGAGAAACCATTTCAATGTGCTACCTGCGGTAAACAATTCAGACATAAAAATAATCTTAAAAATCACATGGGAGTCCATACAGGAGAGAAACCATTTAGATAGAGAGAGAGAGCGATAGATAAAATGTAATGTACAAAAGTATATACAACAGAATTGGCAGTGTTGATTTTAGTGCAAAGTAAAAAAAATATGCAATGTGTGTAACTGTGTAGAAAATAAAGTGCGCAGTGACTGTAAGTTAATTTGATTGTGCTACCTGTGGTAAACAATTTTGCACAAAAGGGCATTACAGAAGACACATGATAATCCATACAGGAGAAAACACATTTGACTGTGCTATCTGTGGTAAAAAAAAAAATTACTTTTAAAATGGGTCTTTATTATGAAAGCCCATGCATAAGAGAAGCCATTTGACTTGAAAATAGATGTCAAGGGAATTTTTTTTATGCACTTGAGAATCCACACACAGGAGAAACCATTTTGTGCTATTTTTGGAGAAAGATTTACCCAGCAGATAAATCTTTTCTTTCACTCAAAAAGTCAATTTAAAAGTGAAGCCATTTGGTTGCAGTTTTAGCGGGGAAACAAAATTGTTGTCTTGAATCCCGCTCTCTCCCAGTTGCTGTCGTAGTGTCCTTGGGCAAGACACCTTGCCCACCTTGCCCCGTGTGAGAATGTGTGGATGTTTGGTGGTAGTCGGAGGTGCCGTTGGGCACGAAATGGCTTCTGTCAGTCTACCCCAGGGCAACTGTGGCTACAGACGTAGTTTACTACCACCAGTGTGAATATGATATGAATGGATAATGGTTACTGTACGCGCTTTGGGTATCATGGAAAGCGCTATATGAATGTAAGCCATTATTATTATTATTATTATTATTGTTAGGAATATTAACAAAGGAAAGCACTCAGGTCTGGAATACAGCTGAGGCAGAGACAGAGGTTAAAATAATGTCAAACACTCATATCAAAATGTTAAAATGTGCTAAAAACATAATAATAATAATGGATTACATTTATATAGTGCTTTTCTATTGATACCCAATACCCAAAGCGTGAACAGTAACCATTATTCATTAATACCCCATTCACACCGATGGTGGTGAGCTACATGTGTAGGCACAGCTGCCCCGGGGCAGACTGATGGAAGCGTGGCTGCCCATGTGCGCCAAACGGCCCCACTGACTACCACCCTGATCATTCATACGCATGCACACAAGGTCAGGTGTCTTGGTAGGTAACGTGTCATGCCCAAGGACACTACGACAGAGACTGGAAGAGAGCGGGATTCAAACCGCCAACCCTCTGATTATTGGACGACCCGCTCTACCTCCTGAGCCACTGCCGCCCAAATGGAAACCAGTCAGGGCTGAGGTGAAATAAACACAGCACTGATTCTAGGGGACGGTGCAGCCACCACAGCCCTGCTTTAGCCAGTGCAACAGTGCTGTGTTGTATAGGGACAGGAAAGACCAGGAGACTGTATGTATGTACTGTACATGTGTTTTCACGTCCTCTGCACTGAATAAATCCAGGAAAAAAATCACACCTGAGTCGTCTTTGTTCCTGAGCCACACTTATCACACTTGCTATAACTTATCAGGGATCTCATCAGTACAATAGACAGATTTTGCCTTGGCCTTCATGGCAGGCCATTTTAACATTTAAAAGCCAGACTGGATATGAGTTGCAGATATCTGTAATTCAGTTTTGCCTAGTCAAAAAGAATATTTCAGATATCCGCAATTCCATTCTTCCTATCCACAATTGTCATTTAAGATATCCACAACTATGTTCTTCCTAGGACAAATGACATCACTTTCGCTATTCATGTTTATGGGGTTTGTCATTACAGATATTCAGTTGCAGATATCTGCAATGTTAACTATGGATATCTGTAACTGAATTATGACTAGTAGTACCAGGTGAGATATCTACAATTTGATTCTGACTAGTCATAATTCCAGTTCAAGATATCTTTGATTCACCTCGATGAAAGATATCTACATGTCCCTTTTCAGATATCTTAAACCCTAACCCTTAAATTAAGTTTGGACTAGGAGAAATAACGTTGTCGGAATAGTCAAAATGACCTTGTAGACGTCTCAAACTGGAATTAGTAATAGTCGTAATTCAGTTACAGATATCCGTAATTCACATAGCGTATATCTGCAACTGAATTGTAGATATCTGTAATGACAAACCCCATACACATGAATGGCGAAAGTGACGTCATTTGTCCTAGGAAGAATGTAGTTGCAGATCTGAAATGTTCTTTTTGACTAGGCAAAACTGATTTACAGATATCTTGAATGAAAAATCCAACGATTCATTATTGGACAAACTGATTAATCCAGGTGCGTTTGACCATTGTGACTACTCAGACACACCTGGATTAATCAGTTTGTCCAATTATGTAAAACAGGAAACAAAGGAGCAGCATTAAAGGGATAGTTCAACATTTTGGCAAATTGGCCCATTGCCATAATCGCTATAGTCATAGCAGTAGGTTCGTTACCTTTATTTGTCGGTGTAAGCTATTTTTAGAACGGAGGAGCGGCAGGCTGTTCAGAGCTACACTATGGAGGCTAATGGAATTTCTTGGTTTCCCTCATCAAACTCATCAAATACAAAATCCCAAAACTCCAAAACGCTTTCGTGGACAAGTTGTGAGCTGCACAATCACCACGCTATGAGATAATAATGGAACGTTACGAAACGGAGCCGTTTTCGAGGTAAATACAGAGACTGCTTGCTGAAAAACTGTCCCTGAACGCAACGCGCATCAGCGGTTTTGCATGAATTTACCTCTAAAACAACTCTGTCTCGTAACGTTCTATTATTATCTCATAGCGTGGTGATTGTGCAGCTCACAACTTGTCCACGAAAGCGTTTTGGAGTTTTGGGATTTTGTATTTGATGAGTTTGATGAGGGAAACCAAGAAATTCCATTAGCCTCCATAGTGTAGCTCTGAACAGCCTGCCGCTCCGCTCCTCCGTTCTAAAAATAGCTTACACCGACAAATAAAGGTAACGAACCTACTGCTATGACTATAGGGATTATGGCAATGGGCCAATTTGCCAAAATGTTGAACTATCCCTTTAAGTTCAGGAAGTAGTGGAGCTGTGCATAGAGCCCATTATTCCAGATAAGATAACAGCGTCACGTCCAACAGGTGAGACACAGTTCAAAGTTTTAAAGTTGAACTTTGTCCCAGCAGTTGTGTCACAGTTTATTTTCTTGTGTGAAGGTAAGGTGAACAGTCTGAATGTTTTTCCTCGTTAACACCTGTCGTTACCTGAGTTCTCTGTCCTTCAGCTTGTCGTTGTGTTGTTGTTGTGTAATTATAATGTTACTGTAGCTGAGTCACAGCTGTAACTGTAAAGTCTGGACCGACAGAACCGTGTCCGTCATGTTGTGTGGATGTTGTCGGTAGAAGCGCTGGAATAAGAGCAGAAGCTGTTAGCTACTACCTATCACTGAACAATACTGCCAGTTTTCTTTATTGATGATTGATTTTCCAGTGTTGATCAATCTTCAGCATCAGGTTCTTCACAGTAACTGAGTAGCCAACATTTATTGCAGTACAGTTGTGAGGTACTTGTACTTTCCTTGAGTATTTCCTTATTGTGCTACTTTCTGCTTGTACTGCAGCTCATGTACCTGACAGGTGAAGCTACTGGTCACTTTCCAGCTACAGAAAACTCACACCCGCAAACTGATCATTGGAAAAAAAAATCATCAATAATTTTCTGAAGATTCTTTTAGAGCTGCAACGGTTGTTTTAATCAACATTTTCAAGCAGAAATTCAACACTCTCTAACACACTTAAAATAAACACAGGGGCCCAACAAGAACGTGTAAGTTCTGCTTTTCTGTTTGCATTATTCACAAATAACTAGCTGATGTTTTTAAATGATGTGAGGAAATCAATAGTGCAAAGGGAGATAGTGTGTGTATGTATGTGTGGGGTTTGTGAGATAGAAGGGCTGTGGATAGCTGGTGCTATGTTTCTATACTTTTATGTTGATATGTGGATATATGTCTATTGTGTTCTGTGCCATGTGTTATAAATGTCTCCCAAGGGAGACAATAAAGTAACCAAACTAAACTAAATTTTCAGTGTTCAGCATCAAAAAGATTACCTTGTTTTCTCTGTTTGATTTGACTGTAAACTGAATATTTTTGAGACATTTGAAGACGTGGCCTCAGACTGAGAGGAACTTGAACGCATCATTTGTCTGTATTTTGTGACATTTGATGGAGCAGACGATGAATGGACTGACAGAGACAATAAGTGTCAGTGGCAGCTGGAGAGTGTTTTTCTCTCTTTGAATTTCCAGTGTGAGTGAAATGAGTGAATGTTGTGATAGTGGAGCTGTGAGGTGAAATAAGTCTTGGCCCAGTTGTTGTGTGTGTAATAATCAGCTGTAGCTTGTTTGATCCAGTGGTTTTCTACAGGGACGCTGTCCACACAGAGACTGTGTCACATCAACTCAGTGGATCTCAGTCCTTGTGTGTGTCAGTGGATGGAAACAGTGCTCCATGGATCATGTTGCTGGGCTGCTCTTCACTTCACTGCAGCTTCATGACGCCATCTAGTGGACTGATAGTAGAAGTACAGCAGCTGATGGCAGCTTCCTCTTCCTCACTGCTGTGTGACTGCATTCAACTGACACTGATATGAAGCAGAGAAGAAGAGCCAATCAGTGGAGGAGCAGCTGGAGACATGATGGACATGTGAGCTGGTGTGCAGATGAATGATGTGTGTTTCCTCTGCAGGTGAAGCTACAAAGTGTGTGTGAGCTGATGTGGATGTGACCTCAGCAGCATGGATCAGTGTGAGGACAGAGAGGAGGGAGCCCCTCCCTCTAAAACCAAAAGCCAGACCACAGGTCAAAGGTCAGAGTTTAAAACAGTCAGAAAGACTTTTCTCTCTAAAAGTCAGTTGTGTTCATTAAAAGACTGAAGATATTATTCATCAGTTTTTCTCCAACATGCACATTTATCAGTTGTGTTGTTTCTTTACAAAAATAAATGGCCGAGCAGTGCAGTGGTAATGTCCAAAATATCTCTGACCATTTATTTTTGTAAAGAAATTATCACAAGGAAAAAGTGTTTGTTTCTATGGTGGGGAGAGCAGCCACTCTGTGATCAGATAGTAATGTCTTTCCAGGATGTTTCAGAGTTCGGCTATCTGAGGTGAGTGACTACATGCAAAAATACAAAGTTTATACTGTTTATACTGTACACTATGAGTTCAGTGGTGTCTCGTAAGGATTCCAGTCATGTACCATAGATATTTGATTGTTTTCTGAGTGTTTGTTGTGGTTGAAAAAATGGCCCCCATGGGTTAGCGTTGTTGCCACGGTGTAACTCCGGTTTTCCTGCATCAATTTTAGTCGCGTTTTTTGTTCCCCCCCCAACACTGGGTGACCATCAGGAAAACGATTTAGGGGTCAAAAATGACCGGAATTCTCCTTTAAAGGGATATTTCAACATTTTGGCAAATTGGCCCATTGCCATAATCCCTATAGTCTAAGGTATTGGTTCGTTACCTTTAATTGTCGGTGCAAGCTGTTTTTAGAACGGCGGAGCAGAGACGTAAGCTGCTCAGAGCTACGCTATGGAGGCTCATGGGATTTCCTGGTTTCCCTCCCTATACAAATTAATTACTGTAATGTCATATGGTGCAACACCTACCCCAGTTATCTGAAAAGCCTTCAAAAAAAGATTATTCGAGCTGTGTCATGGTCCGAGTACAATGCCCCCACAAGACCTCTTTTCCTCCTTTCAGAGTGGAGCCTGCTGGAGTCCCATGGTTGACACCAGGTCTGAGGAAGTGTAAGTGTGTTTTTACTTTGATTCATGGAAACAAAGCAGCACATTCAACCATCTTCACACTGTCACATCACTGACCTCATGAGTCTTCATCAAACTGTCAATAACTGATCACATGATCAATAACTGCAGCTGTGTCTTGTTCTCTTCATCAGATTCCTGTCAACTCACAATCGACACAAACACAGTGAACACAAAGATCAAACTGTCTGACAACAACAGGAAGGCAACATATGTGGAGGAGGATCAGTCATATCCTGATCATCCAGACAGATTTGACCGATGGCCTCAGCTGCTGTGTTCAACTGGTCTGACTGGTCGCTGCTACTGGGAGGTCGAGTGGAGAGATTGGGTTTATATTTCTGTGAGTTACAGACGAATCAGAAGGAAAGGAGACTATGAAGACCGTGTGTTTGGATGGAACAATCATTCCTGGAGTCTGGAGTGCTCTGAAGGTTGTTACTACTTCTGGCATAGAAACAGTGGGACACTTATCTCCTCCTCCTCCGTCTGTAACAGAGGAGGAAGAGTAGCAGTGTATGTGGACTGTCCTGCTGGCTCTCTGTCCTTCTACAGAGTCTCCTCTGACTCACTGATCCACATCTACACGTTCAACACCACCTTCACTCAACCTCTGTATCCTGGATTTAGACTCTGGTCGTTTGGTTCTTCTGTGAGTCTGTGTTGAGTGAATCAGAGTCTCCTCCTGTCACAGAAACCTTCTCACTGTAAAGTTCTTCCTCTTCTTTACAGATGAAAGCTTCAATTATTACAGGGAAAAAAAGCATGTTGACTTTTACTTTGGTAAGAGTCTAATGTTCCTGTCTTTTCACAATAAAAGCATGATTCTCAGTGTTTGGTGTTATTGGGTGTGATTGGATTCAACTGTCACTACTCTTCAGTGCATCAGTTTCCTCTCCACCTCAGGAAACGGGGAACAGAAACTCTCTTCATTACTGTTTGATTGAAGTGATATTGAAGCTCCTTGGTCCAAATGTCATTCGACCTGAGGGTCTGGCGAGCGAGACTATTCGACCTGTGGACACAGGAAGTTGGTGTTTTGGTTTCCTGGTTGTCTGTTAAAGGTTCAGTGTGTAATAATTGGCCAGGTTTATTGGCAAAATCTGACTATACTACCCATGAATATATTTGTACAAGTGTGTAATCGCTATCAAATAAAATTTGTTTGGTTTTCGTAGTCTTATAATTCGTTTTTTATATATACTGTATAACAAGGGTCTTGCTTTAGAGAGCGTTGCCATCTTGCTCTGGCATGTTTGTACGGCAGCCCAGACAGAAAATCCAGTCAGTCAGAGAGCACGTTTTGCGTGCATACATAAACCAACAAAGAAGGCGGCGTACGGAAAGAAGCAGGAGTGGGAAACAGCAGACATATGGTAAAATGGTTTAGCTCTTCACCTCATCGCTCCATGCTCTTGAACTCCAAGTCGTGGTAAACAAGTTTTTTTGTCCTTGGAGGCCACTGTCACTTTGCAGACGGGAGGGGTGAGTGCAAATGAGCGCTGCAAACTAGAATCCGAATGCTAGATGTCACGGTTTTACCCCCATTTTACACACCCATCCCTTGGACCCACCACCCACAGGAGGAACTGCTGGACCTTTAAAAATTAATCTGTATCTGTGCATCTGTGAAGGATCAACAAGCGTCTGGACTTTCTATCAGTTCTTTTAGTTTTGTCTCTGTCCCTCATGTGTTTCCCCTGTTCAACAGAAAAGACTCAGACCCACAGAAGGTTTAAAAAAAGCTGTTTTTATCTCGCTCCATACTTCAAACTGATCAGTACCCATGACACTGCACAATACAAAGGCATGAAAAACAACATGAAACATTAAAATAGGTATTGCATCTTCCAAAAGCTAATTTTCCATTCATAAATACTTGTTGTGATTTTTAGGTCACTGCAGCTTCGTACAACAGGATCACAGAGTGGTTCTTTGTTTTTTCTAAACAGCCAGAGATGGTTTGTAAAAATCATGGAGTGTGATGTGACACCAAAGTAACAATCAGCAGACGTTCTGTGGCTGTGACAACCAGGATTAGTTTGTTTTGTACAGTACAATATGAAAGGCCCAGATTCTCCACAGACCATGATTGGTGGAGGAGACTGTGGTCACGTGATCTCTGAGACGCAGACGCTGAGATGCTGAGACGACGTCCATGATTTTCTCTTCTACGGCACCGAGTCCTGAAACAGGAAGAGGACGGAGATGAAAACATGAGATGCTTCAGTTCTGATCTAATGAAGTTTAGTTTGAATCCTCTGATCAGAGTCTCTGTCAGTCGTCTCAGTTTCAGTGAGAAGAACCAGTGTTCACACTGTTTCTGTGCAGCGTTTCAAACATGAACTTGTTTTCTCTCTGACATCAACAGCTTTTATCTTTTGAGTCACATGTTCACAACAGTCTGTTCATCATCTGACAAAAGAGATCGACGATATTAAGAAACGTCATTATTCAAACTTTTATTTACAGTTAATCACTAGTGTGTGTGTTCTTATTTGAGATCATTAGTTTATATTCTATTTCGTTACAGCTTTTGCCAATTGCTTACACCCAAAAGGCGAATGCTTAGCTTTAAAACCAAAACTTCTTGTAACAATAGCTAAAACACGTTGTGACCATACCTTAAACACATTTTCTGCTTTGCACTTTGGTTGCAATTCTTAAACACAGTTGTTGCAGAACATTACACACAGTTTCCTACATTAGACACTTGTTGATGTTATTTTTTGTTATTGTTTATGTTTATGTGTAATTGTCATGTCCAGTCGTACCTGTGTGCTGAGGTGATGCCCCCCTCCCCCCTCTGCTCCTAACTGGGGTTGGGTTTCTCTGCAGACTTCTGGATCTGTGGAAGAGGACAGAGGTCAGAGGTCAAATCTGCTCAGGAAACATCAGTCTGACACCTGTTAAATCAAGACCCCACACTGGCTCCACGCCCCCACCCCAACAAGTGCAGTATGATCAAACACAAAGCAGAGTCTCTCTTCAGAAGAGTTGAAATAAAAACATGGAGGAAACAGGTGTAGGTGCGTCTAACGACCAGCAGAGGGCAGCGCTGCCACACACACACAAACAGAAAAAACAACTGAGACCAAAACAAGAGGCCGCGGCATTAAATGGTGAGGAAATCAAGACATGAACTGAGAGCAGATGGAAATCTGAAACGAGACCTTGAACCGAGCCACAGATGGTTTCAACTAAAAAAAACTGAACTAAATAAATGAGAAGCTGAATGTGGAGAAGAGAAGAAGCTCAGCAACAGGCAGAAGAGTTACTGTACCTGTGATTGTTCTTTTAGGAAATCTGGGAGCTGAAATTCACCTTTAAAGACCTGGAAAACAGAGACCAGGTTTAGAACTCATCATCTGGATCACCATGGTGACGGCACTGGGCAGCACCTCACTGTCATTGATGCTTATTGATCATAAATTACATTGATCCATCTACATGTGAAATCACCTTTGATCATCACATCAAAAAAAATCACCTTTCAATCAACATTCATGAAAATGAACCAGTTGTGGTTCCTTTGTTCCTGTGTTGTTCTTCAGTAGAACCTCCTCCATCTCCATCAGATCACTGACACTGACAAACTACATGAATTGTTGAAGAATCACAGACGAGTCACTTTAACTCTATAAATGTCAAATCTATTGAAGCAGTGAGATGCTGAGTCATGTTGAGCTATCAGCTTATCGTGGTGGAGAAGTGTCCCCATGAACCTGAGAGACATGTGGTCTGGAGCAATGTGATCCTGGGAGGGTCTCCCATGGCAACTTTGTCTTAGGGGAGGGGCCAGACAAAGAATGGTTCGAGAAGACCCCATGACAAAATTGAGGAAAAGAACGGTCACGGGTCCTGGACAGGGGGCTTGCTGGAAAGCACCTGGGGGCCAGGTATTCCACAGTGCCAGGCTAGGGTCAGCCCGAAAGGGCTCCATGGGTACCTACCCATCCCTTGGACCCACCACCCACAGGAGGAACTGCTGGGGTCGGATGATTTGCCAGATGGGTGGCCAAGGGGCCTCTGCGACCCAGACCCGGGTGGCAGAGGCATTTGCAAGAGGCCTCTACCTGAGAGAACTTCAACTCCCACCTCTGGTGGAGCTTCTGTCTCTTCCCTGTGAGGCAAGTAACATCAAATCACAATGGTCAATGTTCAAGCCTCTGTTGCAGTAGCTGCAGCTGTGAGCTGTGTCTTAGGCCCATAGGTACCCCAAGGGGTGGTAAGCCTCAAACATTGGGGTGGTCGGGGAAGCTGTCCAACTGAAGATGAAGGCCTTCTGTGAGACGTTGTCCCGGGAAACTTTGGCACTACTAACGGGTGATAGCCTCAGCCATGAAGGAGGCAAAGCAGCGGGTGTGGGAGGAGTTCAGAGAGGCCATGGAGAAGCACTTGCAGACAGCACCAAGGTGCTTCTGGAAAACTGTCCAGAACCTCAGGAGGAGAAGCAGGGGACCATCCAAGCTGTTTACAGCAATGATGGAACCCTGTTGAATTGACTGAGGTGGTTATAGGCAGTGGAAGGAGCACTTTGTTGAACTCTTCAAACCAACTGGTCCATCAAATCCACCCTCTGAGGAAGAGGCAGAGCTGGAGAGCCCAGCAACATTAGAGGTTCTGGATTTTGTGGGGCTGTCCTGGATGACACCCCCTTTTCAACAATGCGTGGAAGTTTGGGGCAGTGCCAAAAAGAGTAGCAGGCCAGGATGGTGGTTCCCCTATTTGTTCATTCTTGCAGGTATCTTGGGGGTGGCCCAGGAGTGTGAACATCCAGTCTACTTGTGTTTTGTGGATTTGGAGAGGGCATACGACCTGGTCCCCGGGAATATTTTGTGGGAAGTGCTACGTTAGTATAGGGTGAGGAGCTCATTTCTCAGGGCAATTCCCTATATTCTTTACATCTAGTGAAGGAGTTAAGTATCTCAGTGCCTTGTTCCCAAGTGAGAGGACATTGGGACTTGAGATTAGTCCAGATTGAAATTGGTATTGCAGTCGTTGTACTACACTGTTGTGACAAAAAGAGAGCTGAACCGAAAGGCAAAGCTCTCGATCTACCGGTCAGTCTTCGCTCCTCCCCTCATCTATGGTCATGAGCGAGGGATCATGACCGATAAAACAAGGTTGCGGATACAACCATGACACATTTACGATTCCTCAGCCAAGCGGCCAAAATGGGTGTTCTCAGGAAGGTGGCTGGAGTCTCCCTTACAGATAAGATGAGACTTTCAGTCACCCATTAGAGACTCAGAGTAGATCCGCTGCTCCTTTGTATGGGAGGTGTTCCTGGCACGTCCAACTGGGAGGAGGCCACGGGGCAGAGCGACGACTAGGTGGAGACATTATATCTCCAGCCTGGCCTGGGAACGCCTCAGGATCACCCAGTCAGAGCTGGACAGTGTCACAGGGGAAAAGGTCTGGGGATCCCCTGTCGATCTCCTGCCCCCGCGACCCAACTTCGGATAAGCAGTTGAAGATGGATGAATGTCTTTGGTGCAGCAACAGACAGTTGATGCTGGGCCATCTCCATGTAGACGTCATGCTATGTGATGTCAAACTGTTGTAAAGTGTGAGCAGCGTTCACTCTCACCAGTGTGAACGATGCACACGTTCATCATCTATAAACTTAACAACAAATCTTAACAACAACCACCAATCAGCATCTGACACGTCAGTCAAACAGAAGAAGAAGAGTGTCCTGTACTGTGAGTACTCTGTGTACTGTGAGTATTAAGTAATTTTCTGTGTTTAGTTTATCAGCTCCATGAGACCAATGGAAACAGGTTGCCAACATCAGAGACAACCACGGGATCAAAGGTCAAAGGTCAGCATTTCTGTGTCATTGTTTGAGTCTCAAGCTGAAGGAACCTGAACTCATTCTGACTCGCAGTTGAGTCAATCTGAGTGATTGGGGGGGTCTGCTCTGGACCTGGTCCAGGACCATGATGTGAATCAGCTTTTTCCTGCCCTGAGTCGAAAGCCATAGATGAATAGGCCACACCCACTTTCAGGAATCAATATGACACATCTCAGATTTTGATCAATATGTGATCAAGGTCTGTAGTATCTGTGGCGCCCCCTATAGGTCTGACTCACATCACTCTGCTGGACTGAAGACATCGACCAAAACTTATGATGATTGGATGAACAGTAAACTAGTTATGTTAGCTATGCGTTTGCTGGCAGCCATGTTTGTTTTAACCCATCTGGCTCACACAGGTAAATAGTCACACCTGTTGACCTCTGACCCTGACCATCAGTGTGTGGATCACTGGGCGTCAGCTGTTAAGGAGTTAAGGTCCGACCAATGACAGAGCTTCTCTGTGTTGACAAGCTGCAGACTCAGCATCACCGTGGAGAAGATCGGACCTTATTGATCCCAATATCAGTTTCAGGGAATAAGAACAACTGCAAAGCCACTTCAGAGTGATTGATTATGGCTTCTATAGGTTGGCCTCATTCACTGGACCAGAACCAGGACAAGGACCAGGATCAAGAATCCTGTCATTGATGGATAAAATAAGTTTCAAAACTGATTTCTGATCAGTTGGCAGAGTCACACATACTGATCAATAATGAGGCTCCAAAAGTCGCAGGATCAACTTGAGTCCAGACGACTGGTCGCTCTCAGCAGAAACAACACAGCAGCTCCTCAACAGGTCGAGCCTCCTCAGTCACACACACCGTCCTCTCATCTCCACGGTAACAAACAGTCTGCTCGACGACCGCCTCCGCACTGAGACGCACTGAGCCGGAGAGATGAGACACGTCGGGGTAAATATTTGGACGAGGTGAAAACTCAAGAGCGTTTCAACAGAGAGTCACCACAGAGCAGCGAAGCAGATGTTCAGCATCACGTTACCAGGGAAACAACAGTGACATGTTCACACACATCACAACATCCAAACAGCTCCGTAGATGTTTGTGTTAAAGCTCCATACAGTATAAAGGTAGATGTTTGTGTTAAAGCTCCATACAGTATAAAGGTAGATGTCCATGTGTAGTGTGATTATAAAGCAGCTCTAGGTTCTATATTAATACTGTGAAAGTATCACAGCCTCAGTCCACAGAAATGCACACAGCCTGTCACTCAGAAAACAGTCAGCCAATCAGAAGAGAGGCTCTGAGCCTCTTCTCCTCTGATTGGCTGACACCAGTGAACAATAACATAAACCCTGCAGCAGCTGGTTTTGATGCAGAGGAATCACACTAACAATGTGCAGACACACACAACGTACCATACTCATAAGGCACACACACAGACACACACACACACACACACAGTAAGTAAGTGTGTGTTGGAGGTTGAGGTTTTAGCAGCAGCTGCTGAGTCAACTTCCCTCAGACTTCAACTGATTCCCACAGAAATAAATGTGTGTGTGTGTGTGTGTGTGTGTGTGTGTGTGTGTGTGTGTGTGTGTGTGTGTGTGTGTGTGTGTGTGTGTGTGGGGTGGGGGGTTGTCTCTGATACCAGAGTCTGTCTCCGTCTCCGTTTGTCTCATGATTAAAAAATGTTCACACAGTCCAAAAATCCTCCTCCTGCAGAGTAAAGTCAGTGTGAACTTCTCCAGCAGCTCTAAACTCACCGAGGCTTTACTCTACTAATTTTATTAATCTGTTGAATCTTCTGTTTCTATCTGTGATCATTTTATTAGTTGAATGATCAGTCCAGTCATGTTTTAAAAATCCTGTGCTATGACTCATCTGCCTCTTTTAACCATGTGTCCATCTGGCCTATGCAAATGAGGGGGCGGAGTCCTGAAATAAGTACAAACGGAGTTATAAAATAAAAGTCCCCTGACATTAAGGTCTGGTGGAATATAAAATAAAAGTCTGCAGACATAAATCAGTGTGGAATGAAAAGATCAAAGTCTCTACACATCACAATTTGATTTCTGAAATAAAAGCGACTTGTTATGCATTTATTGATTTACGATTTACATGTGTTCCCAGTATTATTTGTGTATGTATTTGATTTCAGTAGTTGATGTTTTGCAGACTGGACTCACAGACAACAGGACGGTTCGTTGTCCTGGTGAGGAATGTTTTAACTTTCTGGGACAGTGACGGGCGGTAACCACAGTAACCGGTCACCAGGAAACCAGGAAGTTGTGTTCGCATCACTGCTGATTGGTGCGAAGCCGGGTCATGTGACCGTTCAGAGGATCAGTGATGTCGTCACGAGGAGAAGAAGCTCGTCAGAACAAATTTCCTCTTAAATCCCCCCCCCCCCTCCCTCTAGTTTCCATCTCACTCTGTGGTCTGACCCCCCCCCCCCCCCCCCCCCCCACCGGCTGAATGTTTTCCATCACAGTCATCAGAGTCTGGACACGATGAATCCCCCCCCCCCCTCTCCCCTTAAACACATGGAAAAACGAGTTCAGGCTGAAACTGAGTTCAGGACAGACCTTCAAAATAAAAGCATGACTCTGGGCTCAGACAGTCACATGACGGTGGTTAATGATGGTTAAAGCCCCGCCCCCCTCACTCTGACTGACTGTTACCATGGAGACGCTTCCTGCTGGGGAAGGTGGTGATGCTTTCACTGACACACTCACACTCACACTCACACACACACACTCACACTAAACAAAGCACTAATGAGCAGCTCTGTGTTCCTGTTGAAGCTACAATTACTCTGCCTCGGCTCCACAGTGACCTCATCAGTGTGTGTGTGTGCATGTATGTGTGTGTGTAACAGCTTTTCACAAAAATGATTAAAATCTTCAGATGGTTAAAGGAATAGTTCACCAAAAAATGAAATTCAGTCATTATTGCCTCACCCTCATGCTGATGAATATTTCAGAGTAGTTTTTTATTCCTCAAAGTGCATCTGGATGGTTCGTAGTCCAACCAAAACTTCATATGAGAGTCAATGGCGCCCGATACAAACATAAGTCCATAATACTACACAAAAACCTTGTAATATTTCTCATTACTGCTCTTCCACGCGTGAACGTCAGAGCGCAATACAGGACTGTTTAGGCTGTAAAAATGTCCTAAATTACGTTGTTTCCAGTAAACTCTGGACTATCTCCCTTCAGGACACTTGGATTGCAGCGGACGAGCAGTGTGGAGGAATATTAAATGGTTTTTGTGTAGTTTTATGGACGTTTTCGTGTCAGGCCCTATTGACTCTCACATAAAGTTTTCGTTGGACTACGAACCGGCCTCCCGGGTCTCCAGATGACCTTTGAGGAATAAAAAACTACTCCGGAGTATTCATCAACATGAGGGTGAGTCAATAATTACTGAATTTCATTTTTTGGTGAACTATTCCTTTAAGAAAATTAATCTGAATGTTTTAAGTCATTTTAAACTACAGACTTGAATCCTGCTCAGGTGAGGTCATGTGACAACTGAAACTGCCTCATCAATCAGACTTTCCTCTGTGTCTCTGTGTTTGATCAAAGTGTCCTGTGACTGTCGTCTGTCTCGTCTCATTAGGATCATTCACTAAACGTTCTTCCTGACGGAGGACAGGCTCTGGACTCTGAACTCAAACAGACCAGTACAGACTGTTTGCTGCCTCCCACGCCAACGGCCCAGAGTCGGCCCGGTGCTGGCCAACCAAGGACATAAAAGTCTGTTTGCAATTAATGAGGCATACTCAGATATAGGGCTATATCATGACACATTGGAAAACTGGGAAGTCAAGCTTGTTTGTTCTTAGTCTTCTCTTTTGTTTTGCAAATACCATAATTTATTCTGTCCTGTTCTGTCTTGTTTTGGTTTTGTTCTTTTGTTTTTATTCTTCATCCTACGTATAATCATATATCTTGATGTAAAAAGGGTAGGCACAATAAGCCATGGCTTCAGCCTACACTTTCTTGGTCCAAGCTTTACTGACCAATCAATGCATTATGCCACATGACAAGTTGTTTTTAATTGAGCAAATAAACTCAAACTAAGTGAGATCTGATTACCCATTCAGCCATCATTCATTCACATGAAGCCTGTCAGCTTCGCTACACTACCAGTCAAATGTTTTGACACACCTTCTCATTCAATGGTCGTTCTTTATTTTCATTACTTGAAGGAACAAATATGGGATTATGTAGTAAACACAAAAGTTTAATTGACCTAAACCCAACTGAGATGGTTTGGGATGAGATGGGTCTGCAGAGTGAAGGTAAAACACTGAATAAAAAGTGTGAGAAAAGCTGTCATCAATAATAATGTGGCTACTTGGAAAAATCTAATATATAAAACATGTTTTGCTTTGTTTAACACTTTTTTGTTTACTACATAACTCCACATGTTTTCCTTCATAGTTCTGATATCTTCAGTTTGAATCTACAATGTAGAAATTGATAAAAAATAAAGAAAAAATATAGAATGAGAAGGTGTGTCCAAACTCTTGACTGGTAGTGTAAATGTTCATAGACCAGCCTGTTCGCTGTGAGTGGAGCTGTGTGCAACGATGAGTCTCTGATGTTGGCGTTGGCTCTTTGAGGAACTGGTATGAGCGACTTTTAAGACTCTGGTTTAAGAACATGTCACCTGGTCACTCAGCTTTCACCTGAGGAATCGAGTCGGGAGCAGAAGACGCCGTCAGTGACGGGTTAATAACGAGGTTAATGAAGACGGAGGACGACTGTCCAACATGGACGTCCAATACAAGAGCTGAACCGAAGGAACCAAAACTCTGAGAAGGACCTGAAGTGTCCTGGTTCTGTTAAGCTTCAACCGCATCCTACATTTCCCACAATCCAACTTGATAATGTGTCCTCACCCACCCACGCTTTTAACTCCACTCTTTTGAAAACTCTCTGAGAAAACATCAACATCTGGATTGTGTAATGTAAACCCACAGTCCTAACCGTCATGTACTACATGTCATTACAGCTTGTTTCACTGACACGCAACATGTTCACCACCATCACATCTGTCTGAAAACATCTGCACTCACCCTCCTGGTGTTGTCCAGGACTTTGGCGTCGGGCCGGCCGTAGTTGGGGGGGTTGGCGTGGGGGTCGTAGCCGAGCCTGGACAGCATGGGGGCGATGACGGCCATGTCCCTGACCACGTCCGCCGGGATCTTCCCCACCCACTTGGACAAGGCCTCCATGTTGACGGGCTTGATGACCTGGTCCGTGGACCGCTCCACCCTGAGACAGGAGACAGGAGACTCAGGCCCAATTCCAATCCGACCCCTCACGGACTCACTGACTTAGAGGCGCGTTCACGGGAAGTCCGTGAGTGTGTGAGGGCTGTTCCGTTGTCAGATCATCAAGTCAGTGAGTCAGTGAATGAGCCCTTACTGCCCCCTTACCGTAAGTCAGCACCGATGCTGACTTTGGGTAGGGGAATTACCCACAGTTCATAGCGTTGTGAAGTCAAACCATAACACATGGGATGCCGTCGGAACGCAAGTGTTAAAAAAAAAAGTAAATTAACACAAGTAGTCAGAGAGAGCTCCGCCAGTCTCTTTATTGTTAATGGACAGGAGCCAAAAAAAAAGGAATAAATAAAAAGAAAAGAAGAAGTTTACTGTCAGTGTTAACGTGCAGTTTGTGATTATTGATGATGATTTGATCAGATCTGGTCCAGGAATATTTTGTTTTGAGTCCGCCTCCCTCGCACACCTTGTGCGTATTGAAATTACAGTAAATTTATCGGTCCAAGGGCGGAGTTAAAAACATTTTGTTGTCAAGGAAACGTATCGTGAGAGTGGGTAAGTGCTGTTCCAGTCATGTTTACAGCATCTGGACCCTCACAGACTCTCACACTCTGTCTTACAGCTGACGTCACTTTAGTCAGTGAGGGTTCAGGGCTTGAGTCTTTAGGGGGCGGATTGGAATTGGGGGCCAGGCTTTAGTCACCTGATCGGCTGCAGCAAATATCCAGGTTATGACCCACCTATAAGTGTCAGATATAAATTTAAATTTTACTTGGGATCAATAAGTGTCCATTTAAAACATGTCTCTTGATTTCAGAAATAACAGTTTTATTTAGTTCTGAATGTCACATTTATTTTATCGTCACTGAATTCTGTATGGCAGGTGGAAGAAGCTGGACATCAAATCAATGAATAAAAGAATTCAGAAAAAAATAAATGTAAAACTGTTAACGTACCTTTAGTAAGTAAGAAAGAAAGTCAATTTAAAGATTAGATGTAGTTCATATTGATAAAAATGAATATTTCTTCCTGTTTTTACATTCCTTTGTTTTGTTTCTACATGTATTACCCAGTTTATTTATTTCAGTAACTGCTGTGAGAGTTTAGTTTATTGATTATGTTGAGTTTTGATGAGAACCAGTGGAGGTTGTGTGTAGTTCACTGACCCCCAAATAAAAGCAGTGGAATGAAAACTGGAATGTTTCTAGTTTCCAAATAAAATAAAAAGTTGCTCACGCTGAATGACAGACAGACACACACAGAGCATGTTTCCTGTCTATACCTCCATCTGCCGGTTCACTTTCCTCTAATCCATTTACTTTACAATTGAATCTGAACTCTGAGCGGGTTTACAGTCTCATGTGTGATTAATAGGACGAGTTGTTTCAAACATCCACAAGTCCCAAGAGCCTAAGAGGACGAATAAACTTCAAAGGTTTGTTATCTTGTTAGATTCACACAAACGAGCCATTTGTTTTTTTTTTTTTTTTTTTTAAAGTATATTTTTTGGCCTTTTTGCCTTTATTGGATAGCACATAGTGAGATAGACAGGAAAGGGGGAGGCAGAGAGAGGGGGAATGACATGCAGGAAAGGTCTGGCCGACGCGGGATTCGAACCGGGGACGCCTGCGTTGAGGACTGTAACCTCTACATGGGGCGGTCGCTTTAACCACTGCGCCACACCCCATTGTTTTTTTTTTTTAGTTCTCATTGAACAGAAAATTATATTTTCGTAGTCTAGTCTGTTAGCTCATTCTCCATCATCAAAACTAAATTACAATAATTAAGTTAATTCAACTAGTATCAGACTGCAGACAGGAAATGAATCCGTCACAGATTAGTAAAGGTAAGTAAAGAAGAAAAAACGTTTTGCTCCATAAACCCGTTTTCAACTGTGACTTGTCTCTTGTTTCTTTAAATCCTCAGAGCTCACTGGTCTCAGGTCTGTTGTTTGTTTTTCTATTTATAGTCGTCAAATAAATGAATGGTTTTCTAAAGATACTCAACTGATGTTAACTCTGTTCGCTGCATTTTATAAACAGTAAAGAAAGAAAACTGATATTAAGGTCATGATTTCAATTCACCTATTGGATAATGGAGAACAGTTTTTATTTGTCGTTTACACGCGTGTGTTTTACGGAAGCTGGTCGTAAACATCTCGTCTGTCTGTTTCCTGTCATTGGAGATCAAATCATCTACAACACACCAACTCTTCTGCTCTTTAAATGTTGATGTGACAAAAAAAAAAAAAAAAGAAGCAACCCTTCTTGCCCGTCATGTGACCACTTCCCCTCAGGATGAGGCTCTTTACGGCCTCCAGCTTGTCAATTATTCATCGCCCCGACCTCCTTTACCCAAGGTGGTGTTCTGTATCAGCAGCAGCAGCAGCTGAGAGGAGAGGATGGAGGGGTGGGGGGGGGTGATGGCTGCCCGCTCTGGGATGAGTAATGGAGTGAGTCTCTGAGCCTCCACTCAATCAGAGCCAGGTAATTGATGTTAATGCTGAGACGAGGTCCTGGCCCAGGGCCCGGCCGCTGATCCAGATCCTGGTGGAGATGGATGGATGGATGGATAGAGACGCGAGGCCGGAGGGGTGGGGGTGGTGGTGGTTGTGGTGGTGGTAGGCATCTTCTGTCAGGTGTCAGGGGGGTTGACTTTAATGCACTGAGGGCAAAGTAGTTGGAGGAGGTGGAGCAGAGATGTTGATGATGGTAAGAGGGAGCTGCGCTGCCCTGAAGGCCACTTGCGGCTGAACTCTTACATCAGATGGTATCAGGAACCATTTAGTAGTGGGGGGTGGGGGGTGGGGGGGGGGGGGGGGTGAAGCAGTAGCAGATGAATAAAAACTACAATACAGACTAATTCTTCACAAACTAGCTTCAAACTTCAGTTCACATCTTGGTGATATCGTATCACGTTTTTTGAAACATGGATCGGATCATTTTCGGTTCAGCGGGGGGAGTGATAGTAACACACATGTTGGTACAAACACTTTTGTTGTTGTTTCTGTTGTGCGCGATGTACAGCTGCCAATACGAGCAGTTTTTTAAATTTCCCGTTTATTCTAGCCTGGCGAATACCAGACCTCATCTCAATGTAGATAGAGATTCGGTCTGGGAACCACCCGTTCATTTTTCGTATTCGAGGCGTCGTTTACGAAAGCCCAGAGCTGTTTGTTGGGCGCTACGAATGTCTATCAAATGCATCTGTACGTAGCTTATAGCCAATCGTATCAATCATACCCCATGACTTATGTAGAGCGACAGAAATCCGATGAGGAAAAAACGCTAAATGTTGCTCTTTTTTTCAAAATAAATTTGCTCTCTAAACTACTTAAAACACTTTCTAACGCTCCATCTGTCGCCATCCTGGACCGACAAGCTATCAACAAAGTCGCTTCGGAGTGTCGTCTTGCTGCACCCTCAACTGTTCTGTGATTGGCGAAAATTGGTCCAAGGTTTCCGGGCTGACTTGCAGAGCGAATAAATTTGTGCGCAAGCATGGGTCTACCCAGGCTACGTATTTGGTTGCCGCAGCTTTGGTCTTTGCTGATCACTTCCTGTTTACACAACTCACCTCACAACTCACTAACGACCAGCGCAGTTGTTATTCCCTGTGGTGCAGGAACAGGCAGGAAACGCACCATTGTCACTGTGAAGCTAAAGATCATTTCATTGGTTTGCTCCATCAACGAACCAGAGAAATGCACTTGGATTTGATGAATGATAATAATGTGACAGAGGGACGAGAGTTTAGTTTTATACGGAACGTCGTTTGGTCGAAAATGTTAGTTAATGCTCGCCTTCAGACGACAGAAAATACTGTGACAAAACCTTTCTTCACAGTCTGATGGAAACTAACTGGGTCCAGATCTGAATCACAGGAGCTGCAGGGGTAACACTTTACACTAAGGTACACAAAATTAGAGTAGTTAATGAGTAACTAATGAAGAACTAATGAGGAACTAATGAGTAGTTAGTGAGGAATTGAGCTACACAAAATTACAGTAGTTACTGAGGAACTAAGGTACACAAAATTACAATAGTTACTGAGGAACTACTGATTAATTAACTATTAGTTAATGGTCAGTTCTTCAGGAACCCCTGATCAAATTTCAGAGGAGTAGTTAATGAGGAACTAATGCGTAGTTAGTTAGGGAACTGAGATACACAAAATTAGAGTAGTTACTGAGGAACTAATGATTAACTAACTATTAGTTAATGGTCAGTTCTTCAGGAACCCCTGATCAAATTTCAGAGGAGTAGTTAATGAGGAACTAATGCGTAGTTAGTTAGGGAACTGAGATACACAAAATTAGAGTAGTTACTGAGGAACTAATGATTAACTAACTATTAGTTAATGGTCAGTTCTTCAGGAACCCCTGATCAAATTTCAGAGGAGTAGTTAATGAGGAACTAATGAGGAACTATTAATGATCAGTTCTTCATTAACTCATGATCAAATTTCATAGAAAGTTAATCACAACTTGATGATTAGCGAACTAGTTACTTCATCAGTACAGAATCATTACTCAATAAAATGTCCAGTAGTTAACCCTTATGACCTAAAGTGACACATAATGAGTGGTTTTTCATTTCTTCATCTTCATCTTTACATTAGTAGTTCCTTAAAAAATCACAGACAGCAGGATTCTTTAGAAGATTTTATTCATTAATTTCAGACCACATACACATCAATATGACCATCCATTTTGCCTTTGAAATAAATATGATAGTTTGTCACATGTTTGGTAGGCTAAATGAATGTATCATGGGGCTGTGTAGTACTGTATACTGATCACACCGTGGTTCACAGTAAAGTTGTTTGAGGTGCACAAAATTTAGAGTAGTTATTTACTATGAAACAAATTTGGAATGAATGAGGAACTCACTATTAGTTAATGGTGAGTTATTCAGTAACTCCTAATCAAATTACTGAGGAACTAACTATTACTTAATCATTAGTTACCCTTTTTGTGTACCTTAAGGTAAAGTGAGACATCAAAATGAGTAGGTAATGAGTACTGAATCATTACTTAGTCATTAGTTACCCTTTTTGTGTACCTTATAGTAAAGTGAGAAATCAAATTGAGTAGGTAATGAGTACTGAATCATTAGTTACCCTTTTTGTGTACCTTATAGTAAAGTGAGACATCAAAAGGACTAGGTAATGAGTACTGAATCATTAGTTACCTATTTTGTGTACCTTATAGTAAAGTGAGACATCAAAATGACTAGGTAATGAGTACTGAATCATTAGTTACCCTTTTTGTGTACCTTATAGTAAAGTGAGACATCAAAATGACTAGGTGATGAGTACTGAATCATTACTGAATCATTAGTTACTCTTTTTGTGCACCTTATAGTAAAGTGAGACATCAATATGAGTAGGTAATAAGTACTGAATCATTACCTAGTCATTAGTTACTATTTTTGTGTAAGGTACACAAACATTACAGTAGTTACTGATGAACTAATGAAGAACCAAAATAATCATTTGCCTCTATGTGCACCAAAATAACTTTTGTCTTCACGGGCACCAAAATAAGATTTTACCTGCACAGGTACACCAAAATAACATTTTTTTTATGTCCACACACAAGAAAATATGATAGAATGTAAAAAAAAATAATAATAAAAAGAGAAAGAAAAGAAAAACCTTTGTAGCTTTCTTGTTTTAATAATAGCCTAATAAAAAATAACAAGTGTGTAGCGTCCCCAGCTAAATGATGGTCACAAATGATGAAACTGATGGTTCACATTCCTTCATTCCATGGACCGTATTCAGTTGCAGACACACCGTAAGAGCTATGAGAAGAAAATAAAATACAGTTACCTTTCCTTTTACATAAATGAAATTATTTTTAACTGCTTTTATCACATAAACAATCATAATAATAATAATAATAATAATAAATTTAATTTGTAATGCACTTTTCATCGGCACGATCTCAAAGTGCTACAATTGTTAAAACAAGGTAGGGAAAGTAGAGTTAAAAACAGGGTAGAAGGAAGAGTTAAAAATGTTAAAAACAGGGTAAAGGAAATAAAAACATGCTCAATGTAAGTTGACTCCCTTTTTATCTATTTAATCAAAAGACAATATCCAAATGGAGTGCTGTATTACCATGAAATAAATATTTTTAACCGTTTGTTTTTAATCCAATAAACTGTTTTTAACCTTACCAGACCTCACATCAAACAGACAAAACAGTCCTGTTGCATTAATAAAACAATCAACGAGTTAGCTTAGCTTTATCTCACTTCAATGTATTGAAGTGAGATGGAGCTAAGCTAAGCTAACTAAGCCGAGCTGGCCAATGCTAATAGCTACCGCTAACCACAACATGTTCCATACATACATGAGACTATCAACGGCGACCAAACTCGAGCCGGACATAAATATAACATGAAAAGGTAACAAAAACAAACCTTGTGCCCCTTATTAGCCAGGTGCTAGGGCGTTTCATGTAAGTTAGGCACACTTTTAGCATTGAAGACACTCTGGCCTTGCAGAGTGCAGACCAGACACACTGCCGGTAAAATCCGTAGCACCGGAAGTTTATGAGGTCTCGGCGAGACGCTTTCAAAATAAAAGCACTGAATATAACGTCGGCTTAATATATAAGAAATAAAGCCCTGACCTTGACTAATGTTCAGAAACTAAATAAATAAACATAAACACAACAAATGAAGTAATGTTCTTATCATAAAGGTCATTTACAAAGTGTCATTTGTCTTTTATTTTGGAAACGAGATCATCATTTCCTGTGCATCTTTACTGTGAGGAGCAGTGAATTCACTTGGCACAAGAGAAGCAATTGACCATGCCACAAGAGAAGCAATGGACCATGCAGGGAAAAGCAAAAGAAGGAAAATCCCATTTCGACGATATCTCGAGGATGAGGGTGTGACCGTACAGTGATATTTTAATGGTATCTGTCTTTTTTTTTTTTTTTTGGAAGATGTGTAAGATGACTCCTCAAATTTTACTATGCTAACTTTCTCCAAAGTGACCTAGCATAGCATCGATGCTATGGTCGGTTAACAGAATGTAGCATTGATGCTACACTTGCACACGTTGTACAAAACATTAAATAACCTGTTAACTGCATCTGAATCGCGGGATTCTTTGCTTTCCGAGGGTCCTTCAATGGTGCCTCTATGAAAGTATGCTCAAGTGTTGCATTGATGCTAGCTCAGTTTAGCTCTGTTCCCTTACCATGTGGTTACATGACGCATATCGTCCCTTGTTGTCATAGGTGCACCATTCAAAAAATCCAGTGATTCAGATGCTGTTCACAACTCGTCTCTATCATATACGGTTCATAAGTTATTAAATATTGACAAAAATGTGCAACCTCAGCATCAATGCTATGCTCGGTTTAGCTTCTCTTCCAGTGTCACGTGTTGTCGTAGAGGCACCATTCAAGGACCCTCGGAAAGCGGATAACCCCCCCGATTCAGATGCTGTTCACAGCTCGTCTCTATCATAAACGGTTCATAAGTTATTTAATGTTTTGTAAAACATGTGCAAGCGTAGCATCAATGTAACGTTCGGTTAACCAAACTACGGTCGGTTTTAGAGGGCTAAATTCACTTTGGACAAAGTTATCTTACAGTAAATTTGAGGAGCAATCTTACCGAATTTGTATATATATATATAAAAAAAAGAGAGAGATACCATTAAAATGTACTTATACTGTACAGTCACATCCTCATCCTCGAGATATAGAACGTCTCTGATATAGTTGAGATGGGAGCTTCTGCTCTTCCTTGCTCTGTCCATTACTTCTCTCATCGTCGTCAAATGAATTCACTGCTCCTCACAGTAAAGCTGCACAGGTGAGCCACCGGAATTGAAGATCTTGTTTCCAAAATAAAAGACATGACTTTTTTTAAGCAAGTAAGTTACAAAGGTTTTTGTTGTTGTTTTACATTCTATGTCATTTTGGTGCACATGGAGGCAAATGATTATTTTGGTTCCTCATTAGTTCATCAGTAACTACTGTAATGTTTGTGTACCTTACACAAAAATAGTAACTAATGATTCAGTAATGATTCAGTACTTATTACCTACTCATTTTGATGTCTCACTTTACTATAAGGTACACAAAAAGAGTAACTAATGATTCAGTAATGATTCAGTACTCATTACCTAGTCATTTTGATGTCTCACTTTACTATAAGGTACACAAAAAGGGTAACTAATGATTCAGTACTCATTACCTACTCAATTTGATTTCTCACTTTACTATAAGGTACACAAAAAGGGTAACTAATGACTAAGTAATGATTCAGTACTCATTACCTACTCATTTTGATGTCTCACTTTACCTTAAGGTACACAAAAAGGGTAACTAATGATTAAGTAATAGTTAGTTCCTCAGTAATTTGATTAGGAGTTACTGAATAACTCACCATTAAATAATAGTGAGTTCCTCATTCATTCCAAATTTGTTTCATAGTAAATAACTACTCTAAATTTTGTGCACCTCAAACAACTTTACTGTGAACCACGGTGTGATCAGTATACAGTACTACACAGCCCCATGATACATTCATTTAGCCTACCAAACATGTGACAAACTATCATATTTATTTCAAAGGCAAAATGGATGGTCATATTGATGTGTATGTGGTCTGAAATTAATGAATAAAATCTTCTAAAGAATCCTGCTGTCTGTGATTTTTTTAAGGAACTACTAATGTAAAGATGAAGATGAAGAAATGAAAAACCACTCATTATGTGTCACTTTAGGTCATAAAGGTTAACTACTGGACATTTTATTGAGTAATGATTCTGTACTGATGAAGTAACTAGTTCGCTAATCATCAAGTTGTGATTAACTTTCTATGAAATTATATCATGAGTTAATGAAGAACTGATCATTAATAGTTCCTCATTAGTTCCTCATTAACTACTCCTCGGAAATTTGATCAGGGGTTCCTGAAGAACTGACCATTAACTAATAGTTAGTTAATCATTAGTTCCTCAGTAACTACTGTAATTTTGTGTATCTCAGTTCCCTAACTAACTACGCATTAGTTCCTCATTAACTACTCCTCTGAAATTTGATCAGGGGTTCCTGAAGAACTGACCATTAACTAATAGTTAATTAATCAGTAGTTCCTCAGTAACTACTGTAATTTTGTGTAGCTTAGTTCCTCAGTAACTACTGTAATTTTGTGTAGCTTAGTTCCTCACTAACTACTCATTAGTTCCTCATTAGTTCTTCATTAGTTACTCATTAACTACTCTAATTTTGTGTACCTTAGTGTAAAGTGTTACCGCTGCAGGTTTAAGCAGAAAGTTCATTCACACTGAAATCACATGTCTGGTGCAGCTCTGATGCAAACACACGGAGAGTCGCTTACTGAGTGAGCCTGAGCTGGACAACGAACAACAACACCACAAACAACTGAGTCCAATTTGCTGCTGGTTGATTTTCACCAAGGCGTCTCTGGGTGAGGTCCCTACTCATTTATGATTCATGAGGAATCAATTTGTGGAGTCATGACGTGTGCACTAAAAGGCCAGAGACCAGAGACCAGAGACCAGGGACCAGGTCCCAAACAGCTCCTCAACCGCTCCCCACCCCTTTGACTTTGTTTCAGCCTCACAACTGTTTTTCCATCTCAAGCTGTTAAATGCAACACGACCTGTCCTGTTCTATGAAACCGATGCCGATAACATTTTTAATCGTTTATATGAACACAGGAGGTTAAGAAACACTTAAATGTAGTGAGTAGAGATGAATTTAACATTATAGCTCTACCTCTGACTTAACCAAATAATATAATCACTACTGTTGTAATCACAACAAAGACAACCACAGTTAAACTTAAAAAAATCAACATTTGTTACCGTTTCAAATCAACATAGGCCCCCTAAAGTTGATTTCCATTGGCCCCAAAAAGACTGAAACTGAACTAAATCAAGGCAATGTTGGTTAACCGGCATATTGGCCAATAATTACGCCGATAATCATCAGCCAACGGGGCTCTAGACTAACTTTTTTTTTTTTTACCAGGAGCACAGTGGCCCCTAACTTAAAATTTTAGGAGTGTAAACAGAAAATGTAGGGGCACACAATGTAAATCAACTTGGCCTTTAACACCTGTAACGACAGATTTGAGTTGCCTCTTTCATATTTCATCAGTGTTAAAAACAAAACAAAACACAGCAAATTTACTGGCTGCACATGCGCAAGTAGACGAAAATTTTAGGGGCAAAATTCCCCCAATTTAAAAAGTCAGTCTGGAGCGCTGGCCAATATAGGGCCGATAATTATCTGTAAGCATGAAGACTGAAGATGAAGATGGTGTGGCCTCCGTGAGATCTGGAGGGTCCTCAGCACTGAGCTGTGACTGAAGCTGAAGAGTCTCCACAGAGTCTGAACAGCACCTGCATCTCACTTATTTCAGAGAGCAACCAAAACCTAATGTCTGATTATTCCCTAATCAATAATAAATCAATGCCTATGTGATGTCAATGAAAGGGGGGGCGGAGCTTCACATGACAAACGCGGGGCTGCTCCACGTCAGACGAGCTACGCCAGGCTCAATAAATGAATGAATAACCTTTATTTACACTGAGCTGTTTACACTGAGTCATCTCCGCTGCCCACTGCAAACACACTACAACAGGCCGCGTCGCCGTGGTAACAGGCCTCTGGTCACATCAGCAGGTTGTCGCTGAGCTTCGGCCTTTTTTATATGTTCATTACGGAGCGACGAAGACGCTCTGAAGACATGATCTTCCTGCAGTCATTTATCTGTTTTCTCACATTTTACATTTTGTTCATGTATTAAAGATTTTTATTTTTTCCCCCCATCACTGAGTTTCTTCTGCTCCGAGTGAAACTAAGTGAAACGTTGATTATTTAAAGCTCCAGATTTTATAAAAAGCTGATTCCTGGTCAGTGATGTGGGTGAAAACCAGGAGGTTATTGTCGACCATGACTCAGACATGTCGTACAGTTTTATGGCAGGAACCAGCACCAGCGGGCCGGCCGGCTGCTCTGGGTGTGGTTCTGTTGCTCTTTATAGTTTGTAGAGTTTGCTGTTTATTTCTGAGCTGCGGTGAAGCGGCTTGCTCTCACACGACCTCGGTCAACAACTAAAAAATCAATCAGCTCAGTGCAGACGACCAGAGGACCCATCGCTTCAACCTTCAGAGCCACGAGCCGGTGGGTCGATGTTAATGACTGACACGAGGCTCCTCCCAGTCGCTCTGTGATTAGATATTAAAGAGCAGCAACAGGATGGGACGAGTGACCGCTGACCAGCTGGACAGAGGTTTCTGATTCTGATCGATTGATTAGTGCAGATACATGTAGATAGTGATGAACCAGTGTTGTGTTTGTTCACTGCGTCACACACACACACACACGTCTGACTGTGACCAATCACTGGTCGATATCCGACACAACAAATAATTATCACACAATGACTGTGAACACACCTTGTTTCATTGTTCCTAATGCAATGACAAGTTCTGTTATATTCTGATTGAAAACGTTTAGGACAGTAAGAGCCTGTAAGTTAAAGGTTCACTGTGTAAGAATTGTCAATGTTTATTAGCTAAATCTGAATCTACTACCCATGAATATATTTGTTCAAGTGTATAATCGCTATAAAATAAAATCTGTTTGGTTTTCGTAGCCTTATAATTATTCTTTTATAGGAAGGGTCTTGCTTTAGAGCAGTGGTTCCCAACCTTTTTTGCCTCGTGACCCCATTTTGACATCACAAATTTCTGACGACGATATTTTTAATTTCTGCATTTTATTTGAACTCGATTTATATTTGAGAAAGTGAAAGTATAGAATACAGTTGTTTAAGATTGTGTAAGGTGTTTTTAATCATAATTTTAAAAAGAACAATTAGTTAAAAATATATTTTTATCAGTAATTTTTTTTAAATCAATTACTAGACATTTCAGACGACCCCATTTGAATTCCAGGCGACCCCACGTGGGGTCCCGACCCCAAGTTTGAAAAACACTGCTTTAGAGAGTGTCGCCATCTTGCACCGCCATGTTTGTACGGCAGCCCGAACGGAAAATCCAGCCAATCAGAGAGCACGTTTCAAGAGTTTCATGTTCATAAATAAACCAACAAAGAAGGAGGAGGAGGAAGAAACAGCAGACATTATGGTGAAATGGTTTAGATCTTCACCTCATCGCTCCATGCTCCTGAAATACTCCCATTAGTCCCAGTCGTCTCACAACAAAGAAGTTGTTTTGTCCTCTGAGGCCACCGTCACTTTGCCGACGGGAGAGGGGAGTGCGAGCGAATGAGTGAGTGAGCGCTGCGATCTAGAATCTGAACGCTAAATGTCACGGTTTTACCTCCATTTTACACACTGGACCTTTAAGGGAAAATCTGGCCTCAGAAAAATCCCTCAAACAGCTTCATCAGTGAGTGTCCAATAAGAAAAGGGTTATAACTATAGTGGGAGTTGTTGTATTTGCTGTGGTTAGCTGCTGTGTTGTTGAAGTATTACTTTTAGTAGTAATTATAGTAGCATTTGTAGTAGTTATAATAATAATAGTTATTATGGTGGTTGAACTCTTTTGGTGACCCCCAACCTACATCATCATCATCACTTCCATCCTCCACCTCCTCCTCCTCAGACAGATGAAGAAGACGAGGATCCCCAATGATGTGTTCAGGAGCTTCAGGACAGAGGAGAGAGACCTGCTGAGTGGACGTTAATAATAAGAGCCAGAGGGTGGAGGGAGCTCTGCCTCCACGTGGCAGGAAGAGGGTGGTGGTATAAGGCAGAAGGGGGGGTGGGGGTGGGGGGCGGTTGGAAGAGGAGTTGGGTTGCAGCCGTCAACAGTTTCCAGAAGTCGACCTTCCACATCACTGAAACCAAAACATGGCCGACAGCGCTGCTGCTGCTGCTGCACTCGTCACTAATGAGACGCTTCCTCAGCAGGAAGCTCCAGCTCCTCCTGGGGGGTGGAGGGGGAGTGGGGGGGGGGGTGTAGGGGGGGGCACTCTGCTTACCTACATGTCAGTCATCTTCATGTTAATAGCCCATCCTCCCCCCCTCCCCCTCCCCCCCCCCCTCCAGGCTCAGTAGCTCAGGGCTGGGAGACTTGTCCGAGCTCATTCTGCTGTGAATGTGGTGGGAATGTGATCGGACCCGTTCTCCACGTGTTGCCGGGGTTCCTGCTAGAAAACACTCAGCGTGGACGGATCCGAGGCCGGTTCAGAACCACGGTCACTATGAAGTTTTTGTTTTTTTCTCCCAGATCAGCTGTCACGTGACGAAGACGGCTGACTAGTCGTGTGTGTGATTAACGGCCTCGCGCTGCTGCTGCTTCTCATGTCGTCATGACACAAACACACATGTCGTCTGCAACACACATCTGCTTCCACTCTGATTTTATTCTGACATGACTCACATCTTTATGTTGTCTGCATTTACAGGCGGTGTCACTTGTCCATATGTAGCATATGTAGTGGGGCTGTGTCACAGTTTATATGTCAGCGACTCAATTTGACAGGTCAGTGGTTGCTAAGCACAGCTAAACCACAATTAGCTTACCGGTAGTTTCTATTTAGTTCTATTTATTTCAAAAGATCAACTAAGGTGTAATTTAACAACACTTCTGTACCATTGTTCTGTTCGCTGACCTGGTTTTACTCTGAAAGTCCTGACAGGAAGTTGTGATGTATGGGGAATGATTAGAATTTAGTGCTTCAAAGGTCAGAGGTCAACTTCACTGTGACATCACAGAAACATTATTCATCACTGTAACTCCAGGACCGGGACTACTTCCTGTGACTGGGCTGGTCGGCGGAGGGAAATGACAGTGTCTAATTATATCGAGCATCTTTATTCAAGTTCCTTTGTATAAAAATAAAAAAAAATGTTTTGTTTTTCTGTCTGTGTGTCCTGACTGAGTCGGCCATCTTGAACAGCGGAGGAGTCGAGGTGAATTCACTGCTCCTCACTCAACGACTAAACAGACACTGTTTTAGTAAAAACAGAGACGTCAATAAACAACGAACGAGAAGAACAACAATAAAGCTGGAAGAGAGAATCTGTTCCTGAACAACATCACACAGAGCCATGTTGTAATTAAAGAGCTGTGTGTGGATCAGAGGAGCCGCAGAGACACTGGGTCAGTAAACACATCAAGATTTTTCCCAGTGAAAACACAACAGTCAGAGTTTAACTGAACTTGGCTCTGTGACTGGTTTCTAACTTTATATCACTTCATAGAAATGACTGCAATATGAAATATGTCCAACACTTTTCCTGTCACTACAGATTCCACAGAAAAAAACCTCCAACCTCAACCAGAGAGAAGCAAATGTTACTTTTTTACTGTGCAGTTCTTCTCTATGGGGTTTTAGGTAGATACGCTCTGATCACGTTTCTTTGCAGACCAGTCCATTTTCATATCGTTTTTGGCTGACATACTACTGTATGTTAAAGGAATAGTTCAACATTTTGGTAAACTGGCCCATTGCCATAATCCCTAGGCTATAGTTTTAGGAGTAGGTTCGTTACCTTTAATTGTTGGTGCAAGCTACAATTAAAGGAACGTTACGAGACAGAGTTGTTTTAGAGGTAAATTCATGCAAAACCGGTGATGCGCGTTCCCGTCAGGGTCAGTTTTTCGGCAAGCAGTCTCTGCATTTACCTCTAAAACAACAACTGTCTCGTAACGTTCCTCTGAGCAGCTCACGGCTCTGCTCCGCTGTTCTAAAATAGCTTGCACCAACCATTAAAGGCAACAAACCTACTAAAACTATAGGGATTATGGCAATGGACCAATTTGCCAAAATGTTTAACTATCCCTTTAATTACTTACATCTGAAGGACTGTCCACCCTACTGACCTCTTCTGAAGGACGACCAGGCGTGAGGTCCAATCACAAATGGTCAATATAGACACATGTTAAGGTCCCATATTATACTGTTTTTTTAACCATTTCTAAGTCCAAGTCAACCAGGTCTAAGTGGTCCGACCATGTTATATTCGTAGTGTATTGCCCTCAAATTAATCTGCGGTACTAAATCTCAGTTATCTAATTTAAAAGTAGCCCTCAGTAGCTCTCCGGAGAACGAGACATTTCTGTGTCTGCACCTTGAAATGCAAATAAGTTGTGCAAACCATGTCCACTCCACACCTGTCACAAGGAGAGGGTGTGGGTTTTCACTACCGGTACCACATGCTATTGTTGACATTGGGAACCACGTGCTAATGTTGACATTGGGAACAATGGCTCGTCAGGACGCAATCGCCATGTTTGTTTATCGTTCCGGAAAGAAATCTCAGCGGGGAGAACACACCTTTTTATAGACTGGCCCAGGTGCAGTACCAAGGCAGTACCAGGAGGTGGAGTTAGCTGCTCTTGACGTCAAGAGGAGCTGCGTTTCCGACTGGTCCGTTTGGGCACACAATCTCAAAAAAGTGAAGCAATCAATTAAGGGAGTGGACAGACTTTTTCACCTGGCATCATAGAAAGGCCACGGGAACATATAACTTCTACAAAACCAGTGTAAGGTGGATTTTGCATAATATGGGCCCTTTGAAGCAGGTGTGAACAGGTGTGAACAGGGACTCAAAGACACCGGACCACTGACATATTTTTCCATGAATATGTCATATTTTCATATTTTTGTGAATCTTGTGACTGTTTGTGCTGCCTTCATGTGTCTACTCTACTTTTATTTTCAGATTTTTGTGCGCCAGTCGCCATCTCTTCGAACACAGTCAACAGGAGAAGATCGACTGGCATCCGCTCTGATAAGCTACACTTCAAAACCATCAGAATCTGGGGCTCAGAACCAGATGTGTCCGGGACAGGAAACAGGAAATGAAGGAGTTAGGAGGAGGAATTACTCACTTGGAGAGGGAAACTCCTCCGGCTTTCCCGATGAGCTCCTCGTGGTGGAGGACGGCGTCGTTCCAGGGAACATCCAGGAACTTCAGCAGCGTCCTCATCCACTTCTCGGGATGGAGGACCAGCTGTTCGTAGTGCACCGGGAGGCATTTGTCCGCCGCCTCGAGGCACTGAGTGTACATGGTCTCTATGGCCCGGTTCCACTTGGTCAGGCAGTCGCGGTAGCTGCCCAGATCGAAGCCGGCGATGGTCACCTTCCGCGAGATCATGGAATGGACCGACGCCCGTCCATCACGGATCATGAGCACAAACTTGGCATGGGGAAAGATTCTGGCGAGGTAGGCGAGCGACTTCAGCGCAAAAGGGTCCTTGTTGCACAGGAAGTTGGCGGGCTCGCCGTGTTTGACAATGATCTCCAGCAGGAATGCCTGCATGGCGGCGTCCAGCACCTCATCCGTCACGCCCGCCTCATCCAGACGCATCTTCTCCCGGCCCGATCGGCTCCACATCTGCTTCATGGCCAGGATGCGCGGGATGACGCGGGTTTCCTCGCCACAGCGCACTTCCGGGTGAGCGTCCAGCATCGCTCGCATCAGCGTGGTCCCGCTGCGGGGCACGCCGCCGATGAAGATGAGTGGCATGTCTTTGTTGTAGATAAACGGCGTGCTGAGGTTCTGGCCCGTCCGCAAGGTCGTCCGCATGCTGCCGCCGAGCGCCGACAGCGGGAGGATGCCGCCCGGCTGGCTGCGCTCCTCGATGCGATGGTGGCACTCCATGGCGTGGCGGCCCAGGTAGAAGACGGTGACCGAGCTGATGACCAGACACGCCACCAGCAAGTTCTGTTTCAGCTTGCCAATCATGACGCCGGCCGCAGACAGAAGAGGACAATATCACCACAGGGGCAACCGAGGAGGGGGGGAGGGGTGGGAAAGAGGAGCCGAGGGGTAAATGGAGGTTCCCACCCTTTATGGTTGTTTACTGGGAACCGGGCACGGATCGAGCTCCCTTGTGCACAGCAGGTGGCGAGTCCCCAGCTCCATGAGGCCTGGACGGAGACACAGGACACAAAGACACTGTTAGTGCTGAGTCAAGAGAGTCACCTCTGTTGCTACGGTGACAGGTTTCTACAGATCAGTGAACTGGGATCACACTGAGAAATTGACAGAGCATCAGACAAACATCCAGCCCAATGGAAACAGCAGCTAGCCGTTAGCATAGCATGTAGTCGCAGGTTGTCAGCCGCAGGCTCATTAAACACAAGAAACAGAAAGTTTGTTTTGAATAATTTTATTCATTAACTTGTGTTGCGTTAATGAAGCCGCAGTGGAAACTTCCAGAGGTCAAGCTAAGCTAACCCGCTAAGCTAAGCGAGATAGCATCTCCAGCAACAAAATTTCTGCGGTAAAACTTTACAATAACCATCATTTATAAATGGTAAATAGACCGTTTGTAAATTGTATATACTTTATTAATGTTTAACCATCATTTATAAAATGGTAAATAGATAGTAACCCTAACAATGAAATTATAATGAATAGTGCTTATTAATTAACTATTCATTAACCGGTAATAATTGCACTCATTATAACTCATTATAACTTTTAACACTATATTAAGTATTTGTGATTTCCAAATTATTTATATTTAAGAAATTGGTTGTAAAAATGTATAGATTAAATATGTAGATTTATTTGTATCACTTCGGAAATTTGGTTTTTAACCATCTGTAAACATTGCTTAAATGGTTATTGTAAAGTTACAACTGATGTTTGTAATACTTTGTAAATGGCTAATAATTGTTTTCTTCTTCATCAGCGAACCATTTAAATCTTTGAGCAGCTCGGACTTTTCCTGCTGCAGCTTTTAAGGTGGAATGTTTTCTTGGTGTCAGTCAATGCTTGATTGACATTCGAAAATCCCTAAAAATGTCACCATGACAACTTGTTTTTCATTTATGACTGGAGTTTCAAGAGCTTTTGAATGTTTGTACTGTATTTCATGACTTGCAGAATATAGCTGGTGACGGGTCGAGTTATTCCAAAGATTTCACTGCTCGGAAGGAAAATGAATGACAGACAAGATCTGAAGACTAGAACAATAAATCTGATGTGTGTCAACCAAACATACACACACACACACACACACTGCAGTGAGCTGTGGGACTTTCCCTCTGCAGTTCATTTATTGGAGAATGTGTGTGTGCTGACCCTGCAGCCTCATCTCCACCCTCCCCAATCCAGGACAGTCCAGACTCCGGAGGGTGGTGGTGGTGACGGATGAGAGGAAGCTCAGAGCTCTGCAGTGCCTCACATACAAAACCACATGTCTGGTCTGGTTTGAGTTTATTCTGAGGTCGTCCTGACCTGGATGAAGGATGCTGCAAAGTACCGTCGCCATCGACCTTTGACCTGGTTTCTGTTCTCAGCTCAGAGAGACGCAAGGTTTCTATTTAGCTGTTTGTATGTGAAACAACGACAGAGGAACATCTTGTTATAATGCAGTTCCACATGTCTAAACATTTGTACCTTATTAAATTACATTAAAGGTTGACATTTAACATCATAACAGGGAGTGTTGTCATAGCAACAGGCCTCAGTCATATGAGGAGAATCAGTTTGATTTCACAGTTGAGTTTTGTATGATTGTCCTTAACTGGTGATGAAAACTGAAGTCATGTTTTCAAAATAAAATAAACTTCATGTTATTTAAGTCTTCATGTGTTCATTTTTAATGCTTCACATTTTCTTCTAATTGTTTTTTTTTATAAATAATGTTTCTAAACTAATTAAAGTGCCAGAGAAACGCTTTTGGTACAGTATCGCACAGTATCGGTACCGGCAATGGTACCACCAATGGCAGCGGCAACTTTACCGGTAACGACAACAAATTCAGTTAGGCTACTGTGCTTCTCCAGGAGACAGTTGCCCTTCTCAACCAGTACCACTAATCCTACATAGTGGGGCTTTAAAACTAGTTTTCGGAGTCTTAGGATCTCTCCTGAGAACGAGACATGTCTCGTGTGTCTGCTCCTTGAAATGCAAAGAAGTTGTGCAAACCATGTCCACTCCACACAAGGAGAGGGAGAACTAGTTTTTCTCCTCTCTCAGCTTCTCTCTGGAGCGCTACCAACTATTGAGTTTTAATGTTTACATCAGGATGAGTTCAACAAATCAGTATACTACTGTGATTTAAGTAGTTAAATAATACGATATAGTTCATATCAGAGTTATTTTTCATAATATTAGTGTAGTGGCAGGAAAGACCAATTCACCAAATATTGTGTTGGTCATAATATACCTAGAACAAGTTACTGCTTCTGTCCGCTGATTTTTTTTTTTAAGTTGAAATATTTCCATGTATGACCCATTCTGGGTCACAATAGAAGTCAACTTCAAAGGGAAAGGGTCACGGGGCGGCGTTTAGCTCACTTGGTAGAGCTGCCGCCCCATGTTGAGGCTACAGTCCTCACTGCAGGCGGCCCCGGTTCGAATCCCGCGTCGGGCAGCCCTTTCATTCCCCCTCACTGCCTCCACGTTTCCTGTCTCTATCTCCACTGTACTATCGATTAAAGGCAATAACCCCCCCCACCCCCCCCACACACACACACACTATTTCAGGGTTAACTAACAAATGTTTGTGTAGAGCCCCATATAAGCAATGTTCAGCTTGTTATACTGAGGAAAATTTAGGTTCTGAGGAAAATCGCTGCTCATCAATAGGCCACTTCTACTTGTAAAGACACTCAGAGCTACTTGAATTCATTAGGCCTTGATTACATCATGGGCAGTGACAAGGTCAGGAATCGGTTCTGACTCTGCAGTGATTCAACAACCATGAGCTGCTCTGACGGAGGGTCTGAACATGAAGCTGAGCGATGCTATAAAAAGACAAAAGCGTCTCCACTTAAACTTTCCACTGTCTGAATCGTTACCGAGAGAAACCAGGGTGAACCGTGGAGTCAGGACGAGACTTGTCGGATCGAACATGACGCGAGGGACTGGACCTCGGCCCGGATGACGCATGGCGCCGTCATCTGCTCCGTTGTAACTCATGAAGTTTTAATCATCAACTTCATAACCTCGCAGGAAAACGCTGTAAGTGCTGAGTGGCGTTTACTGTCCTGAGAGAGACAACGGAGGCTGAGGAAACACAGGAATCCGAGCTATGTTTAGAAATGTTCTTGTGTCAGAGGAGGACGTTTGGCACCGCGTCCTGCTGACGAGCTGCAGAGAACAACAACGTCCATCTGTGCCGAGTCCTGACGGCACCAAACCGTCACCGGACCAGAGACGGAGCGACGGCGATCTCAGTTTTAGCATCGATTAGCTTCCAGTGAGAGTGTGTCCTCATCTGTGAGATAAGGCAGCATCACTGTCGCACGAGTGAGAGGGGAAATCTGCATCTCGTCCTGTGATGTGTTTGTGTTTGCAGGACGCTGCATCTCTGCACCATCTGTCCCAGCGAGGGGAGGGGAGGGGGAGGACACAGGGGGTGGGGGGTTGGGTTGGTGCTGTGGTGCTTTCAAGGAACAGCTTTGCTACATAGGCTAACCTATCTAAGCTAACAGGAGCACCTTAAAGGGATAGTTCACCCAAAATACAAATTTCATTTCATCTCATCTACTCACTCCAGGGTTTCCCGCAACGCTTTCCTGTTAAGGCGGCCACCTTAACAACAAAGAGCTGCCGCCTAAACTAACGTCTTAAAAAAATAAAAATGCAGCGATATTCCCCGCCGCCGCGACCCCCCCCACCCCGTCGGACGAGCGCCTTCATTCATCTCCGCATCTTCTCACACACATACACACCACAGAGAAGTGGTGAAAGCGAAACTTAATACGGCGCGCCGAAATCCCCCCCCCCCGGACGATCGATTGATCCGCTCGCTTCCGCTACAAAACAAGCTTGAAATATAGACTTACTTAATTTTTTTCGGGACAATTTCGCATTTCGGGGCTTCAATACAAGACGGACATTACATACGAGCAGCATGGAGTTTTTTTTTTTTTAAGTATATTTTTTGGCGTTTTTGCCTTTATTTGACAGCACATGGTGAGACAGACAGGAAAGGGGGAGGCAGAGAGAGGGGGAATGACATGCAGGAAAGGTCTGCCCGACGCGGGATTCGAACCGGGGACGCCTGCGTTGAGGACTGTAGCCTCTACATGGGGCGGCCGCCTTAACCACTGCGCCACGCACCGCCCCCAGCATGGAGGTATTTGGATGTTTTTTGGTGTGTCTTTTTGTTACGAAGACAGTTGGTATCCATTTGCAACTGTTATATGGACATGCACTGCTACGCCGAGTCCCCCTGTAACTCAGAGAAGCCACGGAGGACTCTGAAACTTCTCCCAGCCTTTAGTCCACATGAGGGTGAGTAGATAATGAGTGAAATTTGAATTTTGGGTGAACTATCCCTTTAACAACATTGTTGTCTATCGTCATCATCAGTGTTGCTATGGATGTCCCACAACAAACCATCCACAAGTTTCCGAACGTCATCTGTGGTCAAAACCGGAAGCCGGTTTTGCATTTCCGGTGGAATTGTACGTTTACGTTTCCATGGTTTTCAGTCGTTGTCATAGTTGCGGTAAACGCATGGATCTAATTAACGCTGGCTTTTAACACGGATGTCAATTTGTGTGATATCCACTGTTAAAAGCTGGTGTGATGATCCATGCGTTTTACAGATTTACACTGAAAAAAAAAAAAAACATGCATTCACCGCGACTACCGAAACCATGGAAACGTAAACATAAAATTCCACCGGAAGAGCAAAACCGGCTTACGTTTTTGAGGTTCGGAAAAAGGTGGATAACAAGGCTCTTTCTTTAGAGAGTGTCGCCATCTTGCGCCGCCATGTTTGTACAGCAAACAAACTGAGGTTTTTTGTCCTTGGAGGCCACCGTCACTTTCCCGACGGGAGGGGGGAGTGCGAGCAAGCGAATGAGCGCTGCAAACTAGAATCTCAACGCTGGATGTCATAGTTTCACCCCCATTTTACACACTGGACCTTTAAGGGATTGTTCGGTACAAGACCCAACGCACATCACATGTAATGACAGTATGATGTTTTTGTACAAGAAGAAGAGCAACTGTTACCGTGGCGACCTGAACACGATCAACACGTGACTTTCCAGCTGAGAACACACAGAGTGTGAGATCAATAAATCAGCGATGGAAGAATAAACCGGACCAGATGTGAGCTGCTGCTGCTGCTGCTGCTGCTGCTGCTGGTTCTGGGCCGTGGACCGACACGTTGTTCTGTTTAAGACCGACTCAGCTGAAAATATCTGACACATGACGTCACGGCAACCGAGGCCGGTTCCAACAAGTTTGAGAAGAAACATGAACCGACAAAAACAGCAACAACAGAGGGAGGCGGACGCTGCAGCTCCTCCACTGTTCCTCCAAAAACAAACAAAAACAAAAAAAGAACCTCTTGTAACTCTGCAGGTTTCGCCGGAGCCTCGGGTCCGACTGAGAAACCGCGGCTGAGATTCGCAGCAGTGTTGAGTTTCACCTCACACCAGCACTGAAATGTGTTTGTGTTAAATTAATTGCGGCTCCTCTCTCCTGTTACCGACACTGGATCCTCCTCACAGGAGAGTTTCCACATTGATCTATTAGGAAGCAGAGGCTGCTCTCCACGGAGCCACGGTGAAACCAAAGCACACCAACACTTAATCAGGAGGAAGGCTTCGCTCACTGCGTAGGCCGGACCTGAGGAGGAGGAGGAGGAGGAGGAGGAGGAGAGGAAGAAGAAGTACTAGTAGTAATAGTAGTAGTAGTAGCAGCAGAAGAAGCAGAAGTACAAGAAGGAGGAAGCAGAAGGAGAAAAAGGAGAAGGAGACTGTGAGACAACGCCGGGCTTCTTCATCTCTCACGTGCCACAAGAACCTTTTTCATTTCAAGCTGAAGTTTCTCAAAAAAACTGAAACGCCGAGTGGTGACACCAACAAACCGTCTGTTTGTCCTCCATCCATCTGCAAACATCTGGGCTGTGGTGCTGGTGTCATGTGATCCAGAGTCTGTCAGACTGTCAGAGCAGCCACAGAGCTGTCCTCCGGTCTCCAACTGTCATCCACCCTGATCAGTGAATCAGTGTTTTCACTGTGCCGAGACCTGAGTTATCTGATCTGCTGCATTCCTGCTCAGCCTGACCTCTGACCTCTGACCTCAGGCCTGTCATCCCTCACAGCTACAAACCTCCACGAACCCCCATGCATGAGTCCATGACACAACGCCGAGGCTCCTACGCCGAAAACACCTCTGATTCTTTGTTTTAGCGTCACAACTGTCGTAGTGTTTATAAACCGTTTCCTGCTCAGGACAGTTTTAAATCAACTGCAGAGATGTCAGGCCACTAAATTCTGTCAAGGATTTAACAGCCAGTGATGATAGAAATTAGGGGCGTGCCATCCAAGACACCTCACAGTTTGATGCGATTACGATTCATGCATCTTCTCCGTCTAGTCTGGTCTGGTTCAAGGAAAGAAGGAAAAGAAGGAAACTGTTCAAATCTATCTAACCAACCAACCTGTTTAGCTTATTAGGTTTAGGTTAGCTATGTTTTTTTAATGATATTATATTGTCAAAGTTGAATGATAATAGTCATCAACTGACCATTGTGTTCACTGCAGCCATTTTCAACTGGTCCACACTTTTATTTTCGTTCTGCGCGCTGAGGTTGTTTTCCTGTCAACCTGGACAACGAGGAGTTTTGGGAAGCGAAGTGTTTTCACACTACATTTCCCATGAGCCTCTGCGCGCACGGTGAAATTCTTGGACCGGCGCAAGACGGACGAAAGCGAAAACATTTGCCAAGAATGTTTTTATTAATCAAGAATGAAAGTCGGAGGTTGGAAGACGATCAGATACCGTCGTAGTTCCGACCTTACGGCGATTCGGTGGCGTTACTCCCATGACCTGCCGAGCAGCGTCCGGGAAACTGAAAGTAGGAAATGCTGGGCGAGTCGACCACTAAATAATAATATCAAAATAACGATAAAGACAAAACTTTATATTTATCGAAAATGGACCCATTAACAAGTGGTAACGTAGATTCATCCACATTAATATGAGACTCTTTTAGAACCAAATACAAACTCCTCGGGGTCTCTATAATCGTTATTGAATCATCACGTATCACATCGATCTATTGGGCACACCCCTAATAAAAATGTTTACATCACTTGATATCAGTTATTACTGTTCATTTTAATTATCTATAATCAATATGCACCAGGAGGAGGTCTGAAGTAGCGTTTCAATGATGTGTCATAATGATTGGCAGCTCATGAGCCAGGAAGGTTTGTTTTACAGACTGAAAATAAAGAACGTCTCAGTGGCTCCACGGTCGCCATCTTGGTGGCGTCTGACTCCGCCCAGGCGCCGCCCTCAGACCGCCACACCTTTAGTGGTTAATAAAGTGTGAACGAAGGAAATCAGCAGCAGCCACAACAACAACAGGATCTCTGTGTGAAAGCCGCCTCATTAAGGTGCGACGGCTGCAACTTCCTCTGAACAACAACAAGCATGTGAGGAAGCAAAATCAGCTTACTGTGATGTGAACTCTGGGAATGTTTCTAATCAGCTGCTGCAACAACAACAATAACAAGCCTCAGAAACCCGGCTCACCGTCTGGCACTTGAATGCACCATTCACACATAGCTACTGAACATGAATAGTTATAGCTACATACAAAAGGTACAGGCCACGAACACTGATCATATCACACATATAGTCTACTATACACACACACAAAACTTTCCTTCAGTGTAAAACCCACTGAAGCTGCTTCATGTTGAAGCCGCAGTGTTTTCTCTCCAACTACACGTGCGTCTCAAACAGGAAGTTATTCACAACCGAAACCGCAGCAGTCGCACACGCATACACACACACACACACACACACACCTGATATACAACCGGCTCAGTGTATCAAGCACGATCAATTTTAATATCCCTCGTTAAGTCAATTCAGCGCCGAGATAAATCAGCTTTACCTGCAGCAGCGGCCTCGTCTCCACGACGACGGGCTCGTAAACAACGACGACCCAGCAGCAACAATCACAGGGGGAGGAAGTGTGTGTGCATGTGTGTGTGTGTGTGTGTGTGCGTGTGTGTGCGTGGGCAGCCTGTAGTCAACTATGAATGCAGTTTGTAAAGCGGTGTGACAGTGCTGTGGGAGTGTTGCCGTGGAGACGCTGATGTTCAAAAGCTGCTGTTCGTCAGGATTTCAGCTTAAAACACGACTGAAGTCATCAATAATAATGATCAGGGATCAATCTGACCTCCGATCAGCCTCGGGAAGCTTTAAGGAGAAGAAGACATGGACGTAGTCTAAAGAAACCTTATCTTAAGGAAAATCTTAACCTAAGGCGTTTCGTACAGCTGTCTTTTTCTTGACGAACTGACACTAATGAAAATCTTAATTTAAGGTCTTTAGTGCCACTTAAGGTCCAAGGATTTAAGAAATGACCATGACCCAGATTAAAGAGATGTTTTGTGCAGGTGTTTTTTTAAGGAAGCCTAATATTGGTCTTTGTGCAACAGCTTGACTGACATTAAAGGATTACTTAAGATAAGGCAAAAGACCTTTTAATTCTGAACTTAAAGGAAAACCCTTCAGGGGGTTTAATTCAATTGCACTTTAAGGAAGCCTCAGCTCAGCGGGGTTCTGTCGTTGGGAGGCCGAGTGCTTTACGAGGAGTTCGACTCAGGTTAACGAGGCCTCTTCACTCCAGACTGAGCGGTGGACTCCCAGGTAATTAACCCCCGTGGGTCGTTAGAGGTCACCGGAGTCAGCTGGCTCATTAGTGCTCCGACAGTCGTAATGACACGGTGGGGCCGAGTCGATGGAGTCGCCCGAGGCCGAGAGTGACGAGATGAAAGGTGTCGTAGCCTCCTCCCCCCTCCTCTTCCTCATTCTCTTCCATTTAAACACCTGTCCTCTTCATGGATCTCATCAGTTAAGGGAAAAGAGTAAGGCATTTTCAGCAGCGAAGGACATTTTACAGCTGTAAAACTCCACTGTTTCCATGGAGATCAACGCCACTAAGATAAAGAGAAAATCCTAAATAAAAGTGAACATCTTTCCTTAAAGCAGAACTATGCAGGATTTTGGCTGTAATTATTGTGGCTCAGAGTCACTGTGATGGTAGAGTGACCTATTATGAGGTGAATGGGGTCTAGGCCAATGCGCTCACCCCCCCCACTGGCTGAAAACCGCACTTGCAAGATCAGTCCTCCGTCTCGGTGTAAATCTCATCAATGGATAGAACTATCGCGAGAAACTGCCTTACGGCAGTACGAGATAAGAACGCAGATGACGTCATGCATGTCATGAATCGTGATTGGTTTGAGTTCGGAAAGTCGGAGGAAACCATGGAAACATGTTTGTACTGATGAAGTTCGGCTTGTGGCTAACACGGAGCTAATGCTAACAGACACACACACACCATGGATCTTTTATAAGATAATGTAATACATCATGACACACACACACACGCCTTCGCGTTTTGGAACCTTTATTCATGTGTGTGTGTATGTCTGTGTCTTTGTCTGTGTGTGGCCGTATTAGCGTTAGCTCCGTGTTAGCATTAGCTCCCTGTTAGCGTTAGCTCCGTGCTTAGCAAACACCGCTCTCTACCTTCAGCAGTAAACACAAGAACGTGTAGGGAGGGGGTGGAGGAGGTGGGGCGGCGAGTTTTTTTTTTTTTTACGACAGTGACATGTGCCTCCCAGAACTGTGGGGGAGCCCCGGAGAGGGAAAAAAAGAGAAACCAACGAAGGAGCGAGCTATTTCCGGCCAAGTTGCATAGTTCTGCTTTAAGGGGGTTTTGCGCAATTATTCCTTATATTTTAAAAGAAAGGTTGTAAAGGAAATCTTAGCTTAAGGTGTTTTGAGAAACAATATGTAAAGAAACTTGAGAAAATCTTAACTGAAGGTCTTTTGTGCAACAACTTCACTGACATTAATATGTTTGTTAAAGCAGAAGTAAGCGATCCGGTGGTTTTGGCTAACTTCTTTTCAGCCGATGGAGTTAGCAGTCCCCGCCCTCGTCCCTACGTCACCACATTCACGCGCATCCCTTGGCTGCACACACAGAGAGGACCGCCCCTTTATGCCGTTCCCTCTCCTCATTGGATAAAGGTTGTAGGATACAAGGAAAGTTTTCTCCTCGGCTTACAGCAGAGCAGAGTGACTGACAGACCCGTGTTTCAGACCAAACACTCTATATAAGTGATTGCTGTCGGAAGATATAACTATTTAAGACTTATATTAACACAAACATTCCGCTTACTTCTGCTTTAAGAATAAAACACATTAAATCGGTGAAGACCTTAAAGGTGTTTCATGTAAGAAACCTTAATTCAAACCGAGAAAATCTTACAGTGAACTGTTTTTCACCTTCAAGAAACTCCCCTCAAGTCTGAACTCAAGTGCTTGGAAGGAAATTCAGGAAAATCTTAAGGTGTTTTGTGCAACTGTTTAAGGAAACTATGACTCAGACGGAGGAAAAATCTTTAGCCTAGGTGTTTTTGTGCTGGTGTCCCCTGGCGGCCCGGGGCCCTGCAGTGGCCTCGGCTGCAGCTGTGGAGGACGACCCACTGAGCGGAGCCTGAACCCACCAACTCTGGAAACCCCCCCACCCCACCCCGGCCTCCACCCCTCGGACCACCTGGCTGCAGCAGATGTTCCCCCGGCTGCATAGCTACCAACCAACCAGCCAACCGGCCCACTGCTGCTGCCACTGGACCCAGTTTAGTTTGCATGGTTGAGTGTTCACCACCACAGGCCGCTGCACTGATCGGATGATGATGCTGTCAGCCAATACTTAAAAGAACAGTTCACCCAAAATTCAAATTTCACTCTCAGTTACAGGGGGTCTCGGCGTAGCAGTGCATGTCCATATAACGGTTGCAAATGGATACCAACTGTCTTCGTAACAAAAAGACACACCAAAAAACATCCAAATACCCCCATGCTGCTCCTATGTAATGTCTGTCTTGTATTGAAGCCCCGAAATGTGAAACTGTTCCAAAAAACATTAAATGACGCCGGCGCAAATCTCGCGAGATTTGGACGGACCAGGAAGAGGAGCTTCTGTTACAAACAAGCTTGAAAAATAGACTTATTTGATTTATTTTGGAACAATTTCACATTTTGGGGCTTCAATACAAGACGGACATTACATACCAGCAGCATGGAGGTATTTGGATGTTTTTTGGTGTGTCTTTTTGTTACGAAGACAGTTGGTATCCATTTGCAACCGTTATATGGACATGCACTGCTACGCCGAGACCCCCTGTAACTCAGAGAAGCCACGGGGGACTCTGAAACTTCTCCCGGCCCTTAGTCCACATGAGGGTGAGTAGATAATGAGAATGAAATTTGAATTTTGGGTGAACTATTCTTTTAACACCGGTCGGTGTCTGTTCGGGGGTTTGGGCTGAACCGGGCCTGGCCGTGGTGTTTCACTGCACTCACAGGCCACAACATGTCACCCCCCAGCCCCAACACACACTCCATTATCTATTAATGCTGCAGACCAGCCTCAAACCAAACCCCATAAATTTACAGTGACTGCAATTAAACGGTGTCTGCTCCTCTCTTCCTCGGTGACCGTGTTCGGCCATTACGGGGCTGGTTGCGGTCCGGTTCGGCATCAAAGCTGCAGATCCGCCAGAGGTGACTCCTGCAATCTCGGATCTTCTGTTTAGGTATTATTATTAATATGATCTGTATTATTTGTAGGATTAGTGAACTTCCCCAGCGGGCTCTCACCGCACCCTGCCCGGTCTGGAAGCCGAGGACAGAACCGAGGGGAATGGGTTGAAGTTGGGGTGTTTTTGCGGACATGAGTTGGCTTCTTCTCCACATCCGTTAAAAAAAACACACACACACACACACACACACACAAAACCCCAACAAAGTCTCCGGTGTTTTCCGAGGTGTTGCAACGTTAATAACCGAGCTCCGGTGGTTGATTTGATCAACCCCCCTGAGGGCGGAACATAACGGACCCACCGACCGACCGTCATGTCTCTAACGGACTCTAATGGCTCTTTTCGTTCGTTCGTTTGGCTGCGATCGTTATCGACCGCGAGCCCAGGGTCGATTCCCCCCGCTCAGCGCCCGGCGGAGGGAACCGTCTTTCCCCCCCGCTGCTCAGCCGCCTTACATAACCCGCCGTCGGGGAGGGAAGAGCGGCCGTGTTGTGTCGTGTTGTGTTGTTGGAGACGAGGAAACGTCGGTCGGAGGAGGTCGTTCAGGGCCCCGCGGTGGAAAAATGTGCGTTGAACAGTCGCAGCTCCGGAGCTGAGGAGAGACAGAGACAGAGAGACGGGGAGAGAGAGAGACGGACACTGCAACAACAGCACGGCGCTCAATAACCTACCTACCTAATGCTGCTATCTATCTGTCGTTCGCAAAATAAACTTCCACTGGATCCAGCGCCAAATCCGGACAGTCCCAACCGAACCTCCGCGCTCACTTTCCGGGCATTTTCCGTGCACTCAGCCCGCAACAGAGGCTCTGTCGTCGGGCTCGTTGCTGCTGCTGCTGCTGCCGCTGCTGCTGCTGGACTGAAGCTGAAGCTGAGCCGAGGTAAAGGAGGGAGACTACAGCTACAACTTGCTGCTGCGCTGACGGAGAGAGGCGAGCTCTGATTGGTCCAGAACTCCGAGAGGGGCCGTGTGTCGGCGCCGCTGATTGGCCCACACGCCACTGGGCGGGGCTACAGCGGATATAAAAGGTACAGTACAGGCTCAGTCAGCAGCTAATCAATAAAACAATTACTCTGTAAATATTGATTTTAGAACAGAAGTTATGATTAATTACATATATTATTAGCGATAATATGAAAAATGTATAAACCTAATGACTTATAAAGGGGTAGTTTTTTTTTTAAGTGTATACTTCCTACTCCTTTTTCAAACTTGTGTGTATACTACTATGATTTGATGATAGGCCTACTTTTATTTTTATTTTCTTAATTGTTTTGTTTTTATAATTATTATTTTATTTTAGACATGTTTGAAATAAATGTATTAATCCAGAATTCATTCAGCCATAGAATATATTAATGTTAATGATGCAAAATATTGCAGTTGAAATGGGAAAATTGTTATATCAATTGTTTTGTTTTTATCTTCTGTGAGGCACTTTGTGTTACAACGTATGAAAAGTGCCATATAAATAAAGTTGATTTGATTTGATTTGATCTCTTTCTTACAGTAGTCTCTCAACAACTCCATAGAGCACACCCCATCCAAAAATAAACAAGCAAAATAAAAAATAAATACATACATATCCATCAAAATATATACATACAGAGTTAAAGCAGAAGTAAGTGATAAAAAAGATAACAAGATGACATCAAAATGAAACTTCTGGCCCAACACCTGCATGAGGGATACCACAAGAGGGGATTGTGCAATACCATTAAGACGCACCACCTTTAGTCAGTCAGTACTGTCAGTCAAAGGCAGTCACATTTGGAACAGTTTACCACTAACAAGACAAGAATGTCATACATACACCACTTTCAAAACACATTTAAAAAAAACTGGCTGAAAAGCAGTCAAAATTGCACTCACATCTAATTTTAACAGATTTACTGCACTAGTAGTTATATCCTCCGACAGCAATCACTTACATAGAGTGTTTGGACCGAAACACGGGTCTGTTAGTCCCTATGCTCTGCTCTGAGCCGAGGAGAAAACATTTATCGTATCCTACAGTTTTTATCCAATGAGGAGAAAGAACGGCATGCAGGGCTGTGTGTGCAGCCAAGGGACGCCGTGAATGTGGTGACGTAGGGACGAGGACTGTTATGGTGCGTTCAAGGAAACTCGTAGACTCGTGTTTTTCCGTCCTGTGAAGTCGTACCAGTTCGATCTGGTACGAGTTCACGGGTCGGAAGTTACGAGTGGCCGTTATAGTGACTTTCACAGGTAAAACAGGTCGGAAAAACACGAGTGGGTTGCCTGAAACGCTACAAAGTCGTAAGTTGTGACTTGAAGCTGTAATTTACGGTTTCAAAAGCCTACCTGGAACGCAGCATTAGCCAAAACGACCGGATCGCTTACTTCTGCTTTAAGCTGATTAAAATAAACACAAGTCATTTACCTTTCCCACCACCACTCTATCCCCATTTATTTGTTTTTATTATTTGTATTATTATACAAGTATAATACAGTAGTACAATTTCCTACTTCCTACTGTATTTTATGTGAGGAAACCATGGCAAAGTGCATTTCAGAGTGGTTTTTCCAGAGTCAATAATATTGATTTTTCTTTTAATCTTTAATTTAACTATCTTAATTACTATTTGATTATAATTATCTTGTTAACTATTTATATGCACTTGATTTCCTCAGGTACTGAATGCCCATTGTTTTTAATAACAAATAAAGCAACTGTAATTTCAAAGCATCCACAGGTTGTTTTCACTTCTTGTCATAGAAAACTAAAAGGTCTTATATTGTTACAAACAGAGATATTAAAGCAGAAGGAAGTGATCCGGTCGTTCTTGTCAGCCGATGGAGTTAGCAGCCCCCGCCCTCGTCATGGATCTATTGGTCCTCGTCCCTACGTCACCACATTCACGCACATCCCTTGGCTGCACACACAGCCCTTCATGCCGTTCTCTCTCCTCATTGGATAAAGGTTGTAGGATACAAGGAAAGTTTTCTCCTCGGCTTACAGCAGAGCAGAGTGACTGACAGACCCGTGTTTCGGACCAAACACTCTGTATAAGTGATTGCTGTCGGAAGGTATAACTATTTAAGACTTATATTAACACAAACATTCCGCTTACTTCTGCTTTAATATATGAAACATTTGGCATCAACAAAGAACATTAGAGTCTGATTATATGACCATTAATAAGGAATTTGTTGGTAATTTCCATTCACTTTTTCACAGTTACTATATTTACTGTGAGTTTTACCGCTGTTTGTTTTTGTCGTTGATTCCTTGTTCCTGTTTGGACTCTATTCTTAATTATGTTATTCTTGTTATGACATCATGTTTCAGGAACAGTGGCTGCTGGGAAACTAAAACAGAGAACTGATCATGAGAGGATATTATGGTCAGACAGCGTCCAGGTGTTTTAACTGTGTGATGTCAGCGTCAGGTGTCGTTCCTATGTCGATATTTAACACATGAAGATCACCTGACCTGAGGAGGAGCTGCATGTGTTGATGGAGCTGCTGTCGGATCAGATCCGGTTTGGGGAGGAATTAAAAAAAAAAACACAATACAACCAGTACAAACCAGCAGGCGACCTGGAGCCGTCAGCGGCCCCTGGAGTTTGGGGCCCGGGGCCAATGTCGAGTTAGTGATGGTTAATTTCAGTCACATCTGTAGACGGAGAAAAAGAAAGAAACTAATTATGACCATTAAAGTTAATCTTACAACACATTTTATGACTTATTAAATAACCTCTGTGTGGTTTCCTGTACTCTACTTTATTTCATGTTTCCTGTAATGATCTTACACCTGTTTCCTTCCTGTCCACCTGTCTGTTCAGGCTTTTATCTCGGGCCCAGTTGTTCAAAAGGTTAAATCTGGATCAAAATGATCAGGATTTTGAAATCCCTTGTTTTTCCCTCCAGGATCATGTAATCCCTCTTACTTTCATCCCAGTTGTTCAAAACACAGCTGGATTAGATCAGTCTGATCCAGATACAAACTTTTAAAGATTACCAAATCCAGATAATGAGTGTTTTGAATGGGACTGTGTATCACACTGAAGGCTGATAGAACGGCAGCATGAGGTCACTCATTTATTTGAAAATGGGGTGTTGGATTGTTTTCTGTCTTGTTTTTTGTTTCTTCAGTGTCTTTTAAACAGCCAGACCAATCTATAAAAATAACAACTACAGTACATTAGTCAAAATGTGTGAATATTTTTCCATGTGTTTCAAATTCAAACTTCAAATTTAATTTAAATATAATGTATAGGCTGGTATGATATTATTTACGATGTATATGTAATGGAAAGAATCGCTTTTTCAATGAGGCTCCAGCAATCCAAATTCAATGACATCTGGAAGCAATGGAAAATGTACATTTCCCTGAAACGTCCTTCTTTTGTTTAAGCTTCTTTTCTATATCAAGTTGTACTTGATTGGTTAATTATTTTGCTGTAATATTGTGACAGAAAACCCCCCATGTTCATGTTGTGTTACTTTATAAAATGCTTTGTAAAAGGAAAAACAATTTAAAAAAACAATTAAAAAAAACAATATATATATATATATATATATATATATATATATATATATATATATATATATATATATATATATATATATATATATATATATATATATATATATATATATATATATATATATAATGTATAGGCTATATACTACATTATAAATGTTGCTTATTTGATCTGAATTTAGAGAAGATATCCAGATATAGATATACACAATAACACATATAACACATCAACCCTCAGGGTTTTACACTCTTCTCTCACAGCAGAGGATGAAACATTAAAAATGAAACCCATCTCCATGACACGTGACCATTTAAAGACAAGAGACACTCTGTGCTCTCCTTCCAGTTTAGTCTCAAATGATGCTCTGTGTAATAATCTTAATGCGTTTACACATCAACTGCAGAGTTCCACGTTTTGTTTATGTTACACACACAACATAAATATGTAAAAATGAATAACGTCTGAGTGAGCTGCCCTCGTTCTGCCTCTGGTGTTTCCTCGTCCTCCTGATTGTTTGAAACCTGAACATCTTTCAGACAATAGAGAATTCACTCATAAATCCACTGAGTCCATTACACGAGCTGATGTACGCACACACACACACACACACACACACACACACACACACACACACACACACACACACACACACACACACACACACACACACACACACACAGAGCGAGGCAGCAGGACTAAAAGCTCATCAGAGGCTGATGGGGGGCGATCAAGGCTCTCAGCAGCAGATCACTTTTCTGTTTTCAGTATTTCAGTATTTCTGGTGGCGATGGAGGGACGACAGGGAAAACGTCCGCTGATCAATGAGGCCATTATGGTGGACGCTTGGCTCCCATCGTCCACACACACACACACACACACACGAGCACTCAGGGGTCACAAGTGCACGAGAGCCAATACGGGAAATCTGAGGCCAAAAAATCAGACACCGTCACAAATGTCAACCTTTTAAATAAAGTGTTCTTTATTTAGATTTTTGATCCTCAGGTGTCGCCGTAGCTTCACGTCCACACTCAACAAGATAAATATACAGACATAAAACCAAACTGACAAGTAAACTGGAGCCACCTCCCCATGGCTGTAACCCTCCGCCACTATAGTCCCATTTACTGTACATCACATCCCATTGGTTATAGATAATTATAGGAGCCAATATTGTTGTGAAGAGAGTTGAAATCTTTATTGTAGTTCATGGTGTGTTTTATATTTAAGTATTTGTTGTGTTATGTTATGGCTTTTTTTGGATAGTTGTGAAAAGTCCTATAGCTCCTGAAGTAAGCACTGCGCATGCGCTTTTGAATAGGACTAAAGGGCAAGATCAGAGGTCAGTACGTTGATTAGCGGAGGTGCTGTAGGTACAGCATAAAAAGGTTTTTTGACCGTTTATGTTACTTGAAGATGTTATTGACGGATGTTGCAGTTGGAAGCATTATCTGACCGTTGTAAACCCAATAGAAGATTGGATGTGTACTAATGAAACGTCGTGAAATAAAACCTACAAAAGGACGACCTGGCTCCGGTGATTATGTGAATGTGGGAGTAACATATATGAGTCAAGCCAACTGAACCTTGCCTTCTGCTAAAATTTCGAGTGGCTTTAGAACTAAGTTCAGTCTAATTTGTTTGCCACTACAGTAATACTGTACAGTAATACTGTAGTGGCAAACATAACATTTTGTAAAATAAAATGTTATGTCAAAATGTAAAAAGCAAAAGAAAAGAAAAGATTATGATGAAGATTTCTGTGGGTAATGGGGGCGGGACTAGATAAGCTTCAGCTTCTCCCGCTTTCCCTTTCGGCCATGTGTATTGTATTATTTGAACTAAGATGAAGTGTGATAATGATGATTTAATTGACATGCCGGAAATAAACAAATAAATACTAAATACTAAATATCAGTTTGAGAGTTTGTGTCGCCAGATTTAAAGAGGTTCACTGTAGCTGGTTCAGATTTACTACAGGCCTGACCTTTGATATCTAAGCACCAAATTCTAATCAGTTCATCCTTCAGTCCAAATGAAGATTCGTTCCATCAGGGTGTTACTGAGATATCGCCTCCACGAGAGAGAGACGGAGTTATGTAAAGTGTTTAAAGCAAGAACTTGATTGCAGCCGCGGTCGAGCAGGAACCTCCACATTAGTTAACTTGATATCTGATGTTTATGTAAATATTTAATCACGCATTGATCGATCCTGGCAGATATATGGGTAATCAATAGACAGTTGACACCTTCACTCGGCTGAATTGTTGGTCAGTGTTGCTGTGGTTTATGTGGGCGCAGGCTCCTCAGACATTCACTCAGGGGCCCACGGCGAAGTGTGAGACCAGACCGGACGGGGGTCATGAGAAAATGAGAGGAAATGCGAAGTCCAACAATGGTCAAGGTCAAAGTGCTGAGCTAACAAGTCATTTATAGAACAGACGCTAACAAACAGAGCTAGCTACTGGGTTTAGTTTGGCTTTGACCGAGGCTAATCCCAGTTCAAACAGAGAAGATCGATCACATTTTGTGTCTGGTATCAGGACCACATAGCATCAACTGTCTGTTGTTGGGCTTTTAGTTGAGTTTTCTGTCTTTGCCTCGTTGTGTTTCTCCTGTGTTTAACCCTCATTATCTTCCATATGTTCCCCATTCCTCCTGTGCCACATCGTCTTGTCGTATCGTTGTGAGCATTCCAGTCTTCGGGACCTTCGAGTCTACACCTACAGCAGTGGTTAATTCCCAACCTTTTTTGGCTTGTGATCCCATTTTGACATCATAAATTTCTGGCGACCCCGAGATCACGGCTGTCAATCAAGATATTTTTATATGCTGCATTTTATTTGAACTCAATTTATATTTGAGAAAGTGAAAGTATAGTTGATGTTTTAATCAAAAATATTTTTATCAGGTTTTTTTTTCTCAATTACTAGGCATTTCAGGCGACCCCATTTGAATTCCAGGCAACCCAACGTTGATAAACACTGACCTATAGGAGATCGGTACTGTTGCCTGATTATTTGAAAAGTTGACCTTTTGTGAATAAACAGATTTTGATTCACCCTCTGACTCAGTTATTGTGAGTTCCTGACAGTCTGGAAAATGTTATGTAGCTTTAGGAACAAGTTAGATAGGTAACACATAGCTAAATGTTAGGCTAAGCTAAATGAGGCTAAAAAAAAAAAAAAAAATTTAATTTTTTTTTTTTTGATTACTGGGGCAACAGAACAGAAAATGATATGACATTAGTTTGGTTGTTTGTTTGGTTAAAAAGATAACAAGATGACATCAAAATGAAACTTCTGGCCCAACACCTGCATGAGGGCTACCACAAGAGGGGATTGTGCAATACCATTAAGACGCACCACCTTTAGTCAGTCAGTACTGTCAGTCAAAGGCAGTCACATTTGGAACAGTTTACCACTAACAAGACAAGAATGTCATACATACACCACTTTCAAAACACATTTAAAAAACTGGCTGAAAAGCAGTCAAAATTGCACTCACATCTCATTTTAACAGATTTACTGCACTTAACGTACTTTACAGTGTAAAGCATTGCCACTATAGCACTTTATTCTACCTCTTCGTCTCCATGTTTTGTTTTGTATGTCAGGTTTTTGTTTTGTTGCCTGTTTTGAATGTTTGTTAGAACACTTCTTCGTACCTCTGTGCTTTGCTCTGTCGAGTTCTCATTGTACTGTCTGTTTTACTTCATCTGTCAATACTGTGTCTGATTCTATGTTTGTCTTGTTTACCTGTGTCTTGTCTAATTGTAATGAAATCTTTTCTATGGGTAACACTTTACAATAAGGGTCCCTTAATTAACGTTAGTTAGTACATTATTAAGCATTAATAAACTAATGTGTTAATTAATGCTGAGTAATGCATACATAATGATAACTAATTACATTATTCAACTTTAAAATGTATTAACTTAAGCCTGCCACACACATAAAGATTTTATAAATCTCAACCGATTTATTATCTGTGAGAGACCCCACACATGAAGATAAAAAATCTGTGATTGAACAGTTTTGATCGTATTGTGTGTGGTGTGCTGCGATATTCCAAACACAACACACCACACACATTAAGATTTTTCAGAATCTTGACCCTCTGGTAAGAAAACAATCCGGCATCAGCAGCGATACCAGGGGTGTCGTTGTAGCTACTCTTTCGGGTCTATTTCCGGAATGGACAATGAGAGCGACGTAATTTTTTTTTTAATGAAAGCGGGACACTTCAGCCTCTACAACGATACCATCTGTGTGTGTCTGTGGCTCCGGACGCCGAGCAGTCAAGCGGCTGTCCAATAGGGACCCGTGCTGTCACATGACGGGCTGTGAGCGGTGGTCACATGATCGTTTAAACATGGCTGCTGTATTGCCGGCTGTTGCCGGCTACGAGCGCTACTGTCTTTGCTATCAGCTATCAAACCTCCCGTGTGCGTGAATGTCTGTGTGAACCTCATGTATTGCCAGGGCTGCACTGTGGGTCTCTGTGGAGAGCCGGTCCTGTGTGGAGAAGTGGCTTGTTGCCGCGAGCAGCATGCAGAGCTCGGCAAGCAGGCGCTTCTCCGCACAACACCGGCTCTCCACACACAAGATGACTTTTGATTGAAACGGCCACCGAAGTCGGCCCCGATAATCGTAAATATTGAACATGTTTAATACTTACGATTATCGGCGCCGAACGTTTTCCGAGCCGATTGTCGGGGCAATTTCGACTCTTAACACACCACACACTACAAGAGAATCTTATAAGATAATCTTAAGACCTTAAGATAATCGGGCGGTGTCTGTCCGTGGTCGGAAGGGGGAAAATCGGGGCAAAATCAGCCCGATTATCTTTATGTGTGTGGCAGGCTTAACTTTGAATAGTAAACATTAATTAACTGCTTACTAATAGGCTACATTAATTAATGTGTAAGTAATACATAATAATGATTGTTAATATATCTGTAAACACTTAATTAATGCTTAATAATGTACTAACTAACGTTAATTAAGGGACCCTTATTGTAAAGTGTTACCTTTCTATGTAAACTGCCAGAGGACAGCGGGTGAAAATTAGCTACTTGCTAACTCCGGTACATTTACGTTGGGCTTCCTCTTTTCTCTTCCTTAAAAAGAGAAAAGAACTGATGTTATTAATGTACATTGTCCTTTTTAAATAAATAAATAAAATAAAATTAAATAAAATTAAAATGAGACAGGGTGGACTCATAGTGGACGAGGTGGACGAGGTCAACTCAGAGTGGATGGGTGAACAGGCTGGACATAATGGACAGAGTGGACAGGGCCGACTAAGTGGACGGGTGGACAGGTTGGACAGAGTGGACGGGGTGGACTGACCACTGTACCATGTCTAAAGTTGTGCCTGTTTCCTCCGGATCCCCTGAGGCGTCTCTGTCCCAAACAACCAGCTCCCTCCGGCTGCGTCCCAATTAGCGGCAGAGCATCTGTGCTGATTAGTCAACAGCTTTTCAACCCCTGCCAGCAAAAGGAAGCCAAACACTGAGAGGAGCAGCTCTTGGCCCAGATACACAACTATTCACAGACTAACAAGGTGAAGCGGTGCAGAGAGCAGGTGGCGGCGCTTTGTCCTCACAGGGACAAGAGAGAAACAGGAGGACATTCAGTCTGCATGTCCTCCATGTTCCTCAACGTCCTCCATGTTCCTCAATGTCCTCTATGTTTCTCAACGTCCTTCATGTTCCTCAACGTCCTCCATGTTCCTCAACGTCCTCCATGTTCCTCAACGTCCTCCACTCTGAGCGAAGAGACAAGGAGGTCATTGATCCAATAAAACACTCTAGCTGTGTCCCAGTTCAAGGGCTTCATCTTTCGGACAATGACGTCACAGCGTTGGGAAAAGTCCTGTCCCAATTCGAAGGCTCCTCCTCCCAATATGACCTTCTCTCAGCGGTTCTAGGAGGACACATCTCACCTCTCCTTTGTGGCCTCTCGTATCCCAAGATTCTTTGCGTGCGTTTAATAATTAGCCACCTAGCATGCTAGAACATTGAGGCAGCTGTAGCCATGGTAACCCCGGCATGGACGTGTGGTCGCCCACTGAGCCGACGAGCTGTTGGAAGTGTAAAAACGTTGGGGTGTCTAAGACTAAGGATTGTCATAGTTGAATTTGATTCGTCAGGTTTTGCCTTTAGTCGACTAATCGTTAAATCATGTTCCGTCATTGATTCATGATCTCATTGTGTTTGTCCGCTCCAGAGAAAAGAGCTAAAACACCTGAATTAACACATTTAATTCTTCCGTTGGTATATAACAATAACAGGTCATTCTCCATCCATCCTTTTCCTGATCTCACTTTTTTAGGCTCCGTCTACAGATACGTGGATCAGTGCTTGTAGCTGGTTCAGGGGTCGAGTGTCACAGCACCATGGACAGCGCTGGGTTTTATTTGCTTTTTGTTTTGTGTGTGTGTATGTAGGTGCTGCGCGATTGGAGAACGCGTCCTTAGTTTAATCTTGTAAATAAAACTTTAGGCACAAATTAAAATTTCGTTCGTCCATTGACCAACGGTTGAGGCAGCGCCGCCGCAGTCGGAGATGCCCTCCAAAGCCGTTGCCTCTGTAGACCGTGTCGGCTGCGACCTCTAAAGGATCCAGACTACTGTGTTGGTGAGATTAGGGTGACCTGGAAACAATATGGCCGCTGCTCTGTGGCCGCCACATATACATGAGCATCCACCTTTAAGGGATAGTTCACCCAAAATTGAAATTTCACTCATTATCTACTCACCCTCATGTCGACTAAGGGCTGGGAGAAGTTTCAGAGTCCTCCGTGGCTTCTCTGAGTTACAGGGGGTCTCGGCGTAGCAGTGCATGTCCATATAACGGTTGCAAATGGATACCAACTGTCTTCGTAACAAAAAGACACACCAAAAAACATCCAAATACCTCCATGCTGCTCGTATGTAATGTCCGTCTTGTATTGAAGCCCCGAAATGTGAAATTGTCCCGAAAAAAATTAAATAAGACTATATTTCAAGCTTGTTTTGTAGCGGAAGCTTCTCGAGGCTCCTCTACCCGGTTCGTCCAAATTTGACGAACCAGGAAGAGGAGCCTCCGCTGCAAACAAGCTTGAAATATAGACTTATTTAATTTTTTTCGGGACAGTTTCTCATGTTGGGGCTTCAATACAAGACGGACATTACAGACGAGCAGCATGGAGGTATTTGGATGTTTTTTGGTGTGTCCTTTTGTTACGAAGACAATTGGTATCCATTTGCAACCATTACATGGACATGCACTGCTACGCCGAGACCCCCTGTAACTCAGAGAAGCCACGGAGGACTCTGAAACTTCTCCCAGCCCTTAGTCCACATGAGGGTGAGTAGATAATGAGTGAAATTTCAATTTTGGGTGAACTATCCCTTTAAACCACAAACATGTAGCAGCCTCCTGAGGTCACATGGAGTCGTCAGTCGGCAGATGAGCTGCTCATTGATCCGCTGTCATCGGAGCGAACAGCTGGAAGCTCCACTGACTCGTATTAATGTTCACGTCTTGGACCCGTCCCTCACGACGATGTTGCACCATCGCTGATGTGTTCAGATGTTAAAATGTTAAACTAATTGCTAATGGCTGATGTGATGAAGCACATCTCTGGATGATGGCAGCACTGCCCTCCATTAAAACGTCACTCACAGAGACCCTCCACAGAGAGCGCAGTAATGGCCGTAATTGCTCGGGTGGAGTCTGATGCACCAGAACTCGTGACCCAGACAGTAGTGTTTTTACATTATGCAAAACGAGCAGCACTGACTCTCCTCGAATCGTTCCGCCGCCGCCGCCCCGGGCCGAGCTGCACCTAATGCATTTACACTTTAATTGGCCTTGACACTTTATTGTATTTCCTTCCCACTTTGGTGGATCCTCGGGGAGCTCGGGCCTCGGCTGGTGCCTCATCGGTGAAACTTGAGCTCAATCAGGACGATGAGCTGCTCCAGTAAAGACCGGCTGATTGTGCCGTGTCAGAGATTCAGCCTCAGAGTGGGAGTGGGGGGGGGGGGGGGGGGGGGGGGGTCGTTAATTTCGACGATGCCACGACTAAAATTACTTCTTCAGCCAAGTTTTCACCTTCTCTGGACCTGATCGCTGTCTGTGACCACACCTGTGCTCTGAGCTCCACCTGCACGTCGCTGCTATTGTTATTTTCTGTTTCTGGTGTCTTTGTCATGAGCAGCATTATGATGTCATAAAGTATAAATACTCTGAATACTGAATCTGTACTTTACTCTGTTTCTTTGTTGCAACTTTAACTTTTACTCTGTTAGATCTCCCTGGAGCCTCTTTGTTACTTGTTTCTAATAAAATCAGATTTAAATTGTGCTGGAAATATATATGCTGCTTGGACCTTGATTTGAAGGAATTGTGCCTGGAAAGTCCTGGAAAAGTCAAAGAAGCTGTGGGAACTTTGAAGATTGACTATTAAAGAGGAACAATAAAGTTTAATTTTCTCCTACTTTTACTTCCATTATTCAAGTACATTTAATATTTTGGCTTTTTGGTTACAACCCAAACGTGATACTACCATACACACAGAAACGAATCATCCTTGCTGCCTCAACAGCTGCAAAAAAGACCATTCTTAAAAGTTGGTTTGAACCAAGTATTGTAATGAATAAAGTCTGGGTTGCAATGTTTTATGATATCTGTCTGTTGGAAAACTCTACAGCCAAAGTTAATGGTGCAAAAATTGAGACATTAGCTGTTTGGTCTAATGCTATTGCCTATATTCCTGGGTTATTTTAATTTATGCTTTATTTAAATTATGGCTTGGAGGTGTAGCCTATCTTTGTGCAGAATTATGTTTTTCTCTTTACTGGCATTTGTTTGGGGGACCTTTATTTAATCGCATATACTTTGTTTAGGGTGGAGTGTTTTGGCTGTTGTTGTTGTTGTGGTTTTTGCGTCTAAAGATGAATTAGTAGCTTATTTCTGTTGTACCATATGAAACAGCATACAGGTTTTTTTTTATTTTTTTTTATCATTGTTTATTTTGTTGTTGTTTTTTCTTGGGTTTGTTTGTTTTTTTGCTTTGTTTGTTTGTGTGTGTAATTTGTAATTTTATTTATTAAAAAAAAAAAAGTACATTTAATATCAGAGAATTACTGTTGATCCTCAAGTACAGCGAACATCAGATACTCAGTAATACTCTCAAAAAAGCAACTTTAATGGAAGTGTGTATAGTATGAAAACTCGATGTTTATATACTTCTGTACCATGGCACCATTTTACACAGCTCTGTTGTTGTTTTTTGTGTTGCTGTACGTATATATATGTTTATATATATTTTTATATATATTTTTTTCTATTTTAAAAAATGAAAATCCAATCAAGATATTGTTAAAAAAAAAAAAAAAAGCAACTTTAACTTCTACCAAAGTCGTTTTCTGGGCCCATACTTGTACTTTGTGATGCCGCAGAGTCTATGACCTCTTCATCTTTGAACAAACAGAGGAGTTTGAGAGAAGAAAGAGGAGCTACAGTTTTCACACTATTGTAAAGAGCAACAGTAAAAACATAGTTAGCAGTCAGTGAGTGCTCCGTTCAGAGCGCCCCCTACAGGCCTGGAGCTGCAGCTTCAACAGACCTGCTTCTTTCTTCTTCCCTCATGAGTAAAACCAGAGTTGGACGATCTGTTTGACGAGCTGCTGTCGCTGCGTCCGTCTCCATGAACCACCTTCCCCTCGACCTCCATCTCAGCCGGCGGAGCTCAGGCCTCCAGCCTCCCTCCACCCCGGCGGCAGCAGCAGCAGCAGCAGCAGCAGCAGCTCCTCTGACACAGCTCCAGTTTTCAACCAATCAGCTGCGAGGAGCCTCGTGAGGCCTCGGCCGCTGACTCATCGGGTTTTTCTGCTTCCTCTTGATTCTTCTAAATGAACTCAGAGGAAGCTGAACACAAATACTACGAACAGCCGAAGACAAGTGACTCAGATTTTTAGTGTAGATGCTGCAGTCGCCCCCCCACCCCCCCTCTGCAGCAAAGCACACAAGGCTGGTACACGAGTCCCAGCATGTCGAAATATTACACAACACTGATGTGCAAACTAGTGCAAACACAGGAGTGAACCTGACCACAGTGTGTTTCTGCTCCAGCGCACAGACTTCTTCTTCCTCATACCTGCTCCTGTGAGCAGCTCAGGTGTCCGAGGAGACGAGTCCACATGTCTGAACTCTGACTGCACTGTGGGGAGAGAGAGAGAGAGAGAGACAGGGAGAGAGAGACAGAGAGAGAGGGAGGGAGGGATTACAGCCTGTGCAGAGTCTTTGTTAACTGTCAGATCTGCTTCCCGGCAGGAAGTCTGTGAAGCGAGAGGACGGATGGAGAGTTGGCAGAAATATGAAAACAGCACCGAAGAACCCAGAGCAGCAGCAGCAACAGGACTCTGCAGAACGCCTGCAGAACCCCCACAAAAAAACATCCACAAACAAAGGAGTGGATAAAGAGTGTGAGTCAGTGAGACGACCTCTGACCCCGGGCTCCAGCTCACCGTGGGTTAAATCTGGAGGAGGTTTGGGTTTGAGCCCAGCGCTGTGTTTTGTTTTGGCAGCAGCTGCAGCTGCAGCTGGATGATCCAAGAGTCACAAACAGAAAGAAAAATACCTCATCAATCAAACACATGCATCCAAAACATGTAGAGAATGATCTGTTTTCTTCTTTTCTTAATGGAAACACCATTAAATTGAATGAAAATGTTTAGTTTTCTTAGAAACAAGAAGCTTATTTGCCTTATTTGTGCTTCTTTAAAAAAAATCTTGGTTATTAGAGGAGCAAAGTCTGAATGGTTTGGCCACAGAATGAATCCTGCAAGTTGTTGGATGGATGGTGTTGTTCAGGTGGTGAGGGGGCGGGGCTTTGTTGTGACATCACAAAGTGACAGGAAGTCCTGACGGCTGGTTTTAAGGCTCAGTTTCTGAATACAGGCTGTGTGCATTTCTCTGTGGACTGATGCTTTGATACTTTCACAGTATTAATATAGAACCTAGAGCTGCTTTATAATCACACTACACATGGACATCTACCTTTATACCGTATGGAGCTTTAACACAAACATCTACCTTTATACTGTATGGAGCTTTAACACAAACATCTACCTTTATACTGAAGGAGCTTTAACACAAACATCTACCTTTATACTGTATGGAGCTTTAGGTCTGTGTATGTCCCAGTTTCCAGAAATAAATGACTAGTTTATAATTTTACATCGTGTATCCTACGCAGCTCGACTCCCCCACCCTCTCCCTCTCTAACACACACACACACACACACACGCACGCACGCACGCACGCACGCACGCACACACACACACACACACACACACACACACACACACACACACTTTCTCTCCAGCACAGAACTCATACCAGCATAATGAGCCTGTAAAAATCTGTCAGGCTGAGCTTGTTTTGCTTGTTGCCACGACAACAGATCAGCTGTAAGCCTTTGCCTCGTTTTCTCGCCATGTGCCAGACGAGAAGAAGAAGTGGGAGGTGAAGTCAACACATTTGCTGCTGCTGCTGGTTGAACCGACCTGCGTAACCCTGTGAACGGCCTCGAGGCCGAGCGCCCCCCGGCCACTGCTCTGGGATCAGTGTAATCCCTCTATACAAGGTCATATATGACAAACAGTGTACAGTATGAACCAAGTGTTAGCACACATATACACCATCTGCACATAGGACGTTAAGGAAATATCAGTTTTTTAACATGTAAAACAAAATAAGGCACAATTTCAGTTTGTTCCTTCGTATGTAAATAACATAAACAAGTTGAAGAACAAAGTTTGGAAACAAAAACACAACAGCATAATCATACATATTAAAAAAAAGGAGTGAGAAGAAGTTGTGCTTATTGACTCCCACCCCTTTTCCACAATCATAAATAAATTCATCCCCTGTCCCACTTCCTTAATTACCCTTCATTCCATTGTTAGGAAAAAGAGACAATGAAAAAAATAAAAAAGTAAGACATAAGACTTTTTATTGATCCCCCATGTGGGAAATTCACTACAGTAGCAAAGAGTATATATATATATAAAAAAATATATGTACTGTTATGTACAAAATATTATTTAATTATATTATTATTTAGAGAATATCACAGTGCAAAGGACACATGGCCCTTCTCTACCATTATAGGGTATATACTTGGTCAAAGATATTGCACAGTGTGGGTGGTCATGAAAAAAGTAAAAGTATAAAAATACACAAGAATAAATTATGCACAAAAGAAAAAAAAAATTAAGTACTTATTGTTTAGTTGTTTGTTTGAACACCATCTTCCCTGTACCTCAAGACTCAAGACACTTTATTGTCATTTCACACATATGTATGTACAAATACATAGGCTGAAATGAAATATCGTTTCTCACCAGCTTCTCGCAGTGCTTTATTAAAAATAATAAATAATTTAAAACAAACATCTCGATCTCCTGAGTTATGTTTTTGTACTTTATTTTAAATGTATGCTCCATGTTTGGACATTGCATTAAAGCAGAAGTAAGTGATATATTTGTGTTAATATAGTCTTAAATAGTTATATCTTCCGACAGCAATCACTTACATAGAGTGTTTGGACTGAAACACGGGTCTCTCAGTCCCTCTGCTCTGCTCTGAGCCGAGGAGAAAACTTTTCTCGTATCCTACAGTTTTTATCCAATGAGGAGAGAGAACGGCATGCAGGGCTGTGTGTGCAGCCAAGGGACGCCGTGAATGTGGTGACGTAGGGATGAGGACTGTTATGGTGCGTTCAGGGCAACTCGTAACTCGTGTTTTTCCGACCTGTGAACTCGTACCAGTTCGATCTGGTAGGAGTTCACGGGTCGGAAGTTACGAGTGGCCGTTATAGTGACTTTCACAGGTAAAACAGGTCGGAAAATCACGAGTGGGTTGCCTGGAACGCTACAAAGTCGTAAATCGTGGCGTGAAGCTGTAATTTACGGTTTCAAAAGCCTGCCTGGAACGCAGCATTAGCCAAAACGACCGGATCGCTTACTTCTGCTTTAAGTGGAAAGTGACCAACTTATCAAACACGACAAATATTTACACTGACCTCAGAGCAGCTCATGGAAAGTGTGTGTCAACCTTGTGTGTGTCAGGAAGTGTGTGCTGGGTCGATGCCCTGATGAGACGTCGACCAACAGCGGCCTCGTCCATGACGACTTACAGCCGGTTGGGACAGATGGTAAACAATGGTGGACGTCCAAACCAATCAATACTACACACACACACACACACACACACACACACACACACACACACACACACACACACACACACACACACGGTCCATCTGAGCTGACAAACAACCAGTTCTGTTCACAATATTCTCTACAGTACATGATGCTGCACTGACGCACAAAACACACACACACACACACACACACACACACACACACACACACACACACACACACACACACACACACACACACACACACACACACACTGGTTCACTGTACTCAGTAATAAAAACATCATGGAACGTGACCTCACACACACACTGAATCTATGACATTGTTCAGGGTTCATGTTCATTTACTGTTTATTAATGTTGTGTATTTGTCATAAAGAAGAACATTTGTGTTTGAGAAGGTTATAACATCATGTGGAGGAGGAGCAGGAGAAGGAGGAGGAGGAGGAAGAAGAGGAGGAAGAGGGGGAGGAGGAAGAAGAAGAGCAGAAGGAGGAGGAACAGGAGGAGGAGAAACATGAGGAGGAGGAAGAGAAACATGAGGAGGAGGAGGAGGAGGAGGAGGAAAAGGAGGAGGAGAAGCATGAGGAAGAAGAAGAGGAGGAGGAGGAGCAACAGGAGAAGGAGGAAGAAGAGGAGGAAGAGAAAGAGGAGGAAAAAGAAGAGCATGAGGAAGAGGAGGAGAAAGAGGAGGAGGAGGATGTGGTGTCAGGTCATGTGACTCAGGAGCTGAAGACAAACAGCTGGATCGTCTCAGTGAACTAGATTTTCCAGAACTGAGTCGATAAAGTCCAAGATCAACAGGAGCAGCTCTGCTCCCCCCCCCCCCCCACCCCCCCACCCCACACACACACACACACACACATCCCTCCTCCCCATCAGTTCTCACTCGCCTCAGAGGTCAGAGGTCATCAGACCTGGACCAGTTCCTGTATGATCATTAACTGTATGTTCAGTGTGATAGGAAAGTAACTGAAACTTGGTAATCAGTTACAGTTACTGGTTAGTTCTCTCAAAAAGTAATGAATTACTACTATATAAAAGTAATCAGTTACTTAGGAAAGTAACTTTTCTTCAACTCTCTTGTTAATGTTGAAACAGACTTTTATTTTGGCGTTTCCTGTGGATCAGAGATTATATGAAGATTAAACATGTAGGAAACAGAACATCCATCCCATCATGAGCCACACACACACACACAAACCCAGCAGCAGCAGCGGACAAAGATCGCAGGGTTGAGACCAGCTGTGAGGAGTGAACCACTGGACCAACATCTGGTTAGACGGTCGGTTTCATCACGTTTGCATCATAGATGATGTTTTTTGTGTTCATCTTTTTTGTGTTATTGTTGTGTGAGCTACTGGACTAACTTGAATTTCCCTGCTAGGGATGAATAAAGTATTCTCTATTCTCTACTCTATTCTAGAAGCTGCAGATTGCAACATGAGGTCATTTCCTCTTTTGTGTGAACACATACTGTAGGCTTCCAGGTAAGACCACTGTGTGTGTGTGTGTGTGTGTGTGTGTGTGTGTGTGTGTGTGTGTGTGTGTGTCCTCCTCCTCCTCCTTCACCTGTGTTGAAACTTTTGTGTTTTGACGATGTTGAAACGTCACTTCTTCTTTCTTACACCAGTGTTTCACCATCACATCAGAGCAGCTTCTCTTATCGTCACCTGGGACCGGCTGTTCAACAGAAATCTGATCGGGTTTTATGATCATGGATTGGATCAAATCTTAAAAATTAGTTGTTTCAAAACTAAAAATGTATTCTGAGATTAGATCACGTGATCCAGTCTTGGTTTGAATCTGCATCAAACCCTCAGTTTGTCTTGTTGAAAACTTTCAGGATCAGGAAAACTTTGATCCAAAACATCAGGATTATTCTTATCCCGCAGTTTGGTGGATTCAGGAACAAAATGCAATTTAAATTAAATTAAAACTGGTCAAACAAACAATATTTATAATGCATTATATAAACATTTATTGATTTATATTTTGCACCTGGTTTTTAAACCATTACAGTGATGAAGTAAAGATCTTTTCCCAAACTACTGGATAATTTAATGAAATTTGAATTTTAAACACATGGGGAAATATTCACAATACATATTTGACTAATGTAGCCTACTGTATGTTTGCTTTATATTCTTTTTAATTTTTACCAGATGTGGTCTGGCTGTTTAAAAAACATTGAAGAAACAAAAAAAACCCAGCACAGAAAACACCACAAACATCCCATTTTCAGATCAATCCACTCTGAGTGTCTCCATGCTGCTGTTCTACCTGTTGTTTACAGACCTGTCACATTAACACTCATTATCTGGATTTGTTCATCTTGTAAAGTTTGTATCTGGATCAGACTGATCCAATCCAGCTGTGCTCTGAACAACTGGGATGAAAGTAAAGATGGATTGCATGACCCTTATCCAGATAAAACCTTTTGAACAACTGGGCCTTGAGGAGCAGCAGACTGTCATGTCCGACATGTATTGACATCATATGTAAATACTACGTACAGTACCACTACTGACCTGGGGAGCTGTCTTGTATTGTTGTGTTGTGTAATTGTTTGTATTTTGTGTTTTATGTTGTATTTGAACATGGATTGTATTGTATGGGACATAAATTGCATTGATACATTGTAAATATGTTGTATTGACCCCAGGAAGAATAGCTTTGGCATTGCCATAGGCATAGCTAATGGGGATCCGAATCAATCAATCAATCCATCCAGCAAGTCCAGTCGACCAGTTGGACCTCCTTCAGCAGCAGGTGGTGATGGAGGTGCAGATGTTCTTCTCACTCATGACCCCAGACTGAACATCTCAGATCAACGTGTGTTTTTAAAACATAATCTAAATGATTTGAACCCATAAAACTTTATTAGTATTCTCCACCAGACAGACAGACACAAACACCACAGCCTGGTCCTCCCGTCTGGTTCCTCTGGTCCCGGTCCGGTCACCTCGGGTAGTGACACTCCACCCCGACCACGGCGCCCTGGCTCCGGGTGATGACGGCGCTCTGGCTCCACGCCGCCGGCTCGTAGACCAGCGTGAAGGCGTAGATGAAGGCGGAGTCCGTCATCTGAGGAGGAAGAGCAGCAGGTGAGAGGAGCTCAAAATGTTGTAATCCCTAGTTTTTCCCTCCAGGATCATGTAATCCGTCTTTACTTTTATCCAGTTGTTCAGAGCACAGCTGGACTGGACCAGTCTGATCCAGATACAAACCTTTCTAGATGAACACATCCAGATAATGAGAGTTAAATGTAACTGTGTATCACACTAAAGGTTGATAGAGAACAGCAGCATGGAGACACTCAGGGATTTATTTTTTATCCAAATAAACAAATTTCAAATACAAATTTATTTGAAAATGGGCCGTGTGTTGTTTTGTGCTGTTTTTGTACATTAGGCAAATGCATTGTGAATATTTTTCCTGCATTTCAAACTCAAACTTCAAATTTCATTTACATATCCAATAGTTGGGGGAGAGTCCTTAATTTGTGGAATAATCAAAAGTTAATTTTATTTACTTCATCACTGTAATGGTTTAAAAATCAGGTGCAAAATATAAATCAATAAATATATTCACACACACACACACACACACACAACACTGTAAATGTTGTTCATGTGACCAGATTGAATGTAATTTAAATCACATTTTGATCCTGAATCCACCAAACTGCTGGATCAGAATAATCGTGGTGCTCTGGATCAAAGTTTTCCTGATCCTACTAAAAAGTTTTGAACACAAACTGAAGGATTGATCCAGATTAAAAACCAACATGGATTACAGTGGGTGACCTAATCTCATTTTAGAAACTGTTTTTTAGTTTTGAAACATTTTCGTTGTTGGGTCAGGTGTGTGTGTGTGTGTGTGCGTGTGCGTGTGTGTGTGTGTGTGTGTGTGTGTCCTACCACGAGCGTGCTGCCGCAGCCGTGCAGATCGGACTCGAAGACGAGCACGTGCGCCAGGTGGTCGACCTCTTTCACCGGACAGCCGCCCAGCGTGACGCGCTGCGGGTCCACGAGGCCGCGGCCCAGCAGGTCCTGGCTCACCTCCACCTGCAGCGCGCGCTCCCCGCACCGCACGGCCACGCGCTCGGTCCTGTCCGGCCGCAGCGGCTCAAAGCTCGCGAGAGGCGGATCCACGGGGTCCACGGGATCTACCGGGAAGCTCCAGGTGAGCGGCTCGAGCCCCGGGTAGACCTTCACCTGCAGCCCGCGTGCCGGCTCTGCAGACGGCCTGGAGTGACCTCTCTCAGGCTCCGCCCTCGGCCGCGCGACCTCCGCCGGCTTCTGCGCCGCGAGCCGCCGGTAGGTTGGCTCTCTGCTACCGAGGACCCGCGCGCCACTAAGCCCGACACACACGAGCACGAGGCCGAACACAACGAGCTGCCTGGACCCCATGACTGAACAAACACACACACCTGTTGTGTCCCGCTTTTAAGCCCACACAGGAAGTGACGTGTCGCATGGCCTAATTACCTGGATCCTCCTCACCTGTTGGACCCCAATGGGCTCTTTGCACAGCTCCAATACTTCCTGGACTTAATGCTGCTCCTTTGTTTCCTGTCTTACATTATTGGACAAACTGATTAATCCAGGTGTGTCTGAGTAGTCACAATGGTCAGACACACCTGGATTAATCAATTTGTCCAATAATGTAAGACAGGAAATGAAGGAGCAGCATTAAGTCCAGGAAGTATTGGAGCTGTGCAAAGAGCCCATTGAGCTCTATGCACAGCTCCACTAGCCTACTTCCTGAACTTAAGGCAGCTCCTTTATCCAATAATGTAAGACAGGAAACAAAGGAGCAGCATTAAGTTCAGGAAGTAGTGGAGCTGAAAAAAGGAAAACCTTGCTCAAACAAAAAAAAAATGATGTCCAGATATCACATCTAAAATATTTGACTTCATAGAAACTAAATTGAGTCACTTGTTATGACCTGATTATTTTAAGTTGATGTAAACAATAATACTGCACTTGACCCAACCTTAATTCTTTGCTTTGATCCAAATTATTTTCTTAACATTTCAGTTATTGAACCAAACTATGCAATGTGCATGTGCAATTCACATTCGACTCAAAATAGGAGGAGTTCAGTATAAATCAAACTTGATGACTCAAAATGCAAAAACAATGAGTTTGACAATCAAATCAATAATTTTAACCTGTTCTCAATGGCAGTTATTAGTTTGAATGAACAACTGCATGTTACACTTTTTTCAGTACAGCCCATACCTCAAGGTGAAGCCCCACATCAACAGTCAACAGTGTGCTTGCGTGTGTGTGTGTGTGCTTGCGTTTGTGTGTGCTCGAGCTGCGTGTGTACATGCTGAAAAAGGCTTTATTCTATAATCATAGAAGGCTGAAAATCACTTTTGGACCGTTCACATCTGGACTGTTCACATCTGGACTGTACACATCTGGACCGTTCACATCTGGACTGTTCACTTTTAGACCATTCACATCTGAACTGTTCACATCTGAACTGTTCACATCTGGATCGGTCACATATGGACTGTTTACTTTTGGCTGTTCACATCTGGACCATTCACACCTGGACCGTTCACATCTGGACCATTCACACCTGGACCGTTCACATCTGGCCCAGTCACATTTAGACTGTTCACATCTGGACCATTCACACCTGGACAGTACACATCTGGACTGTTCACTTTTGGAACGTTCACACCTTTTCCTGTCCCTGCTGTGCAGACGGCGGCCAGATGTTCCACGTTTCCTTGGCTTTTCACACGTCCCACAGATTGAGACGCTGTCCCACATTCTTGTTTTTGACAGGCTCCTGTTTTGTGTTAAAATCTGGCATTTGGTGAAAGCAGCGAGGGCCGTCATCAGAGGCCGGACGCGCTGTATGACATGAATATCAATCAAAGTTTTTAAGAGTCGCCCACAAACATAAAGAGAGAGTGAGCATGGAGGAAAGAGAGACAACGACCGCGGTGAGGAAAAGAAGATGAACCCGTTATAACAAAGACATGCCTATTCTGTCTGACTGTACATTGTTAAGGTGTGTTAACTTGAGAGGAACTGTGAAATAGCATGAAAGCTTCATCTTTCTTTATATGAGAAAACATGAGGAAGTTGAATTTAAATAAAATACATGTTATATTTATCATAATATAACGTAATAATGTTATGAGCTGAGGGGCAGAATAGAAGTCATTTAGACTTTATCTCAATGCATTGGAATCCGAGTTGAGATCTGGTCACCCTAACTGTTTCCTGTTATTATGTAAATAAAGTTGTTACAAACACAATTTAATGAGTTGATTTGTAGAGTAGCTCTGTGCTGCCACCTGGTGGTCGTACACTGTGACTGCGGAGAAGCAGAAAAACATCTGGATTTCATCTGTATTCACTTACTATTATTCATCATTTTGCAGCTGACGGCTCCATTTTACATCCTGTTTTGCGAACTGTGTCGTCTGTCTTTGTTTTTGATTTAATGGTTTATTCAGAGTTTTGTTTCTGTTTGAAAAGTGCATATAAATAAAGTTAGTTAAATTAGTAACGTATCAATTATCTTTTTTATTTGGTAACAAAAACAAAAACAAATACATGTTTGGTTTAATTTCTGAGAGTGTGTTGAGTTGAACCAGGTTCATCAGATACAAAATGTAACATATACGTTAGAGCTAAAGGTTATGATCATAAATTGATTCACGCTCTTATTGTGAAGGTCTTCAGGCACTTCCTCTTCCTCTCTAGTTGTAGAAGCCCCTCCAGTACCAGCAGGTGCAGTTCAGTCCGGCGGCGATGAGGAGGATGACGAGGAGTGTGATGAAGAGGCCGAAGCCGATGACGGTGGCGACGACGGCCCAGATGAACGTTCTCTTCGACGTGTCGATCAGCGGCGTCCGGAGCGCCAGCCGCACGCGGCGGGCCCGGCGCCGGTCCTGGGGCGGGTAGCGGGCGCGGTTCACGCTCTCCATGCCCAGCGAGCGGATCAGGCACGCCCGCTGGTGGCTCAGCTGGTCGAAGGTGTGTTTGCCATGGTAACGGCCCATCCCACTCTGACCTGTGAGGAGACACACGGATCAATAAGTCACCAATCGGAGCTTCTCATCGGTTATTGATCATTATACAACAGTTAGTTCCGACCGGTCCCAACCGAGCAATTTGATTGGACAAGAGACGTTCCATGAGTGCTGATATACAGTATAACAGCACTGTGACTTTTTACGGACGTTATCACTCCGCTGTTCAGCAGTGGACAGGAGCTAAGTCAGAGCCACGCTCCCCATACAGGAGCTGCCCCATCTCTCTGCTGCTGCTGCTGCTGCTGCTGCAGTTATAAACGGACTTGAACATTAAAACCTGGACCTGACCTGGTCCGTCTAATTGGAGATAAATCTCTACTAAACCCGGCTGGAAAAAAAAATTCAGCACGGTGTGATTATCTGCGGCACTCGGCCTGCGGCCTCGTGCCTACGACCGAATCACAGCCGTGCTGATATACAGTACAACAGCACTCCCTCTCGTGTGATATTGCTTAATTGATCCGTCGTCCTGCTCGCCGTCTCACCAACGCCACCAAAGGGCAGAGAGCTCAGCGTGTAGTGCATCCCCGCACCGCACGGCCACGCGCTCGGTCCTGTCCGGCCGCAGCGGCTCAAAGCTCGCGAGAGGCGGATCCACGGGGTCCACGGGATCTACCGGGAAGCTCCAGGTGAGCGGCTCGAGCCCCGGGTAGACCTTCACCTGCAGCCCGCGTGCCGGCTCTGCAGACGGCCTGGAGTGACCTCTCTCAGGCTCCGCCCTCGGCCGCGCGACCTCCGCCGGCTTCTGCGCCGCGAGCCGCCGGTAGGTTGGCTCTCTGCTACCGAGGACCCGCGCGCCACTAAGCCCGACACACACGAGCACGAGGCCGAACACAACGAGCTGCCTGGACCCCATGACTGAACAAACACACACACCTGTTGTGTCCCGCTTTTAAGCCCACACAGGAAGTGACGTGTCGCATGGCCTAATTACCTGGATCCTCCTCACCTGTTGGACCCCAATGGGCTCTTTGCACAGCTCCAATACTTCCTGGACTTAATGCTGCTCCTTTGTTTCCTGTCTTACATTATTGGACAAACTGATTAATCCAGGTGTGTCTGAGTAGTCACAATGGTCAGACACACCTGGATTAATCAATTTGTCCAATAATGTAAGACAGGAAATGAAGGAGCAGCATTAAGTCCAGGAAGTATTGGAGCTGTGCAAAGAGCCCATTGAGCTCTATGCACAGCTCCACTAGCCTACTTCCTGAACTTAAGGCAGCTCCTTTATCCAATAATGTAAGACAGGAAACAAAGGAGCAGCATTAAGTTCAGGAAGTAGTGGAGCTGAAAAAAGGAAAACCTTGCTCAAACAAAAAAAAAATGATGTCCAGATATCACATCTAAAATATTTGACTTCATAGAAACTAAATTGAGTCACTTGTTATGACCTGATTATTTTAAGTTGATGTAAACAATAATACTGCACTTGACCCAACCTTAATTCTTTGCTTTGATCCAAATTATTTTCTTAACATTTCAGTTATTGAACCAAACTATGCAATGTGCATGTGCAATTCACATTCGACTCAAAATAGGAGGAGTTCAGTATAAATCAAACTTGATGACTCAAAATGCAAAAACAATGAGTTTGACAATCAAATCAATAATTTTAACCTGTTCTCAATGGCAGTTATTAGTTTGAATGAACAACTGCATGTTACACTTTTTTCAGTACAGCCCATACCTCAAGGTGAAGCCCCACATCAACAGTCAACAGTGTGCTTGCGTGTGTGTGTGTGTGCTCGCGTTTGTGTGTGCTCGAGCTGCGTGTGTACATGCTGAAAAAGGCTTTATTCTATAATCATAGAAGGCTGAAAATCACTTTTGGACTGTTCACATCTGGACTGTTCACATCTGGACTGTACACATCTGGACCGTTCACATCTGGACTGTTCACTTTTAGACCATTCACATCTGAACTGTTCACATCTGGATCGGTCACATATGGACTGTTTACTTTTGGCCGTTCACATCTGGACCATTCACACCTGGACCGTTCACATCTGGACCATTCACACCTGGACCGTTCACATCTGGACCATTCACACCTGGACCGTTCACATCTGGACCAGTCACATCTAGACTGTTCACATCTGGACCATTCACACCTGGACAGTACACATCTGGACTGTTCACTTTTGGAACGTTCACACCTTTTCCTGTCCCTGCTGTGCAGACGGCGGCCAGATGTTCCACGTTTCCTTGGCTTTTCACACGTCCCACAGATTGAGACGCTGTCCCACATTCTTGTTTTTGACAGGCTCCTGTTTTGTGTTAAAATCTGGCATTTGGTGAAAGCAGCGAGGGCCGTCATCAGAGGCCGGACGCGCTGTATGACATGAATATCAATCAAAGTTTTTAAGAGTCGCCCACAAACATAAAGAGAGAGTGAGCGTGGAGGAAAGAGAGACAACGACCGCGGTGAGGAAAAGAAGATGAACCCGTTATAACAAAGACATGCCTATTCTGTCTGACTGTACATTGTTAAGGTGTGTTAACTTGAGAGGAACTGTGAAATAGCATGAAAGCTTCATCTTTCTTTATATGAGAAAACATGAGGAAGTTGAATTTAAATACATGTTATATATAATATAACGTTTGCATATAGTAATGTTATGAGCTGGGGGCAGAATAGAAGTCATTTAGACTTTATCTCAATGCATTGGAATCCGAGTTGAGATCTGGTCACCCTAACTGTTTCCTGTTATTATGTAAATAAAGTTGTTACAAACACAATTTAATGAGTTGATTTGTAGAGTAGCTCTGTGCTGCCACCTGGTGGTCGTACACTGTGACTGCGGAGAAGCAGAAAAACATCTGGATTTCATCTGTATTCACTTACTATTATTCATCATTTTGCAGCTGACGGCTCCATTTTACATCCTGTTTTGCGAACTGTGTCGTCTGTCTTTGTTTTTGATTTAATGGTTTATTCAGAGTTTTGTTTCTGTTTGAAAAGTGCATATAAATAAAGTTAGTTAAATTAGTAACGTATCAATTATCTTTTTTATTTGGTAACAAAAACAAATACATGTTTGGTTTAATTTCTGAGAGTGTGTTGAGTTGAACCAGGTTCATCAGATACAAAATGTAACATATACGTTAGAGCTAAAGGTTATGATAATAAATTGATTCACGCTCTTATTGTGAAGGTCTTCAGGCACTTCCTCTTCCTCTCTAGTTGTAAAAGCCCCTCCAGTACCAGCAGGTGCAGTTCAGTCCGGCGGCGATGAGGAGGATGACGAGGAGCGTGATGAAGAGGCCGAAGCCGATGACGGTGGCGACGACGGCCCAGATGAACGTCCTCTTCGACGTGTCGATCAGCGGCGTCCGGAGCGCCAGCCGCACGCGGCGGGCCCGGCGCCGGTCCTGGGGCGGGTAGCGGGCACGGTTCACGCTCTCCATGCCCAGCGAGCGGATCAGGCACGCCCGCTGGTGGCTCAGCTGGTCGAAGGTGTGTTTGCCATGGTAACGGCCCATCCCACTCTGACCTGTGAGGAGACACACGGATCAATAAGTCACCGATCGGAGCTTCTCATCGGTTATTGATCATTGATCCGTCGTCCTGCTCGCCGTCTCACCGACGCCACCGAACGGCAGAGAGCTCAGCGTGTAGTGCATCATCACGTCGTTCACCGTCACGCCGCCGCTCGTCGTCTCCTCGATCATCCTCTTCACAGCCTGAGAGAGAGACAGAGGGGGGGGGATTAGACACATGAAGATGAAGGAGGAGAAGAGGAGGAGAAGGAGAAGATGAAGGAGAAGGAGAAGAAGGAGGAGAGGAAGATGAAGAAGGAGGAGGAGGAGAAAAAGAAGATGAAGAAGGAGGAAGAGGAGAAGAAGGAGAAGGAAAAGATGAAGGAGGAGGAGAAGAAGGAGGAGAGGAAGATGAAGAAGTAGGAGGAGGAGAAAAAGAAGATGAAGAAGGAGGAAGAGGAGAAGAAGGAGAAGGAAAAGATGAAGGAGGAGGAGAAGAAGGAGGAGAGGAAGATGAAGAAGTAGGAGGAGGAGAAGAAGGAGGAGAGGAAGATGAAGAAGTAGGAGGAGGAGAAAAAGAAGATGAAGAAGGAGGAAGAGGAGAAGAAGGAGGAGGAGAAGAAGGAGGAGAGGAAGAAGAAGATGAAGAAGTAGGAGGAGGAGAAAAAGAAGATGAAGAAGGAGGAAGAGGAGAAGAAGGAAAAGATGAAGGAGGAGGAGAAGAAGGGAAAGAAGTAGGAGAACAAAAAGAAGATGAAGAAGGAGAAGGAGAATTAGAAGATGAAGTAGGAGGAAGAGAAGAAAGAGAAGGGGAAGGAGTTGGAAAAGATGAAGAAGGAGGAGGAGGAGAGGAATATGAAGGAGAACCAGGGCGTAGACCGGACTACACGCAGATGTAACTCACAGGCGGCCATATTGGATCAGACAACTTGCTCTGCCTCTGGCTGCAGTAGATGGTGATCCAGTCTGCACCAAAAAAACTATCTATAACTTTGTGAAATTCTGTCTGTATATATCTATTACTTTAACTATTTGCATAATGTTACTATAGTGTTACAGTGCGTTCACACTGGGCGCGAGTAAAATATTTGCCTCACTCTACTCGCTTGAGTTTGCCGCTGGAATATTTGTTTTTACTTGCGGCATTCGCGTGACTAGTTCAGGCGAACAGACGAGTTTGCTTCATTCGCGTCGCGTTGCGCCATTCGCGTCTGTACATTGACTTTGTATGTAATCTTATCGCACGAAAAATTCGCCTCGCGCCCGGTGTGAACACGCCATTACTTTCTGTCATAGAAAAGTACATGATTAAAATGATTTGGGATTTTAGGTAGCACTATCATAACTGCATTTCTGATGTTAATAACAAACCAAACCGTTTGAAAATTGGTCAAAAACTGAGCGAGTTCTGGTTATTTTAGTAGAACATGAACCAGAGGCCTAATGCTCTGAGGGAGAGAGTTGACTGAGCCAAGATGGCGGCCGTGTGGTGACGTTGTGTCATTGGGTAGCAGCGTTGGATGAGTCATCTAGTCTTATATATATATATATGAAGGAGAAGGAGAAGAAAGAAAAGGAGAAGAAAAAGAAGGAGAGGAAGAAGAAGAGGAGGAAGAGGAGGAGTTCCACTGTCTCCTGCTGCTTCACCTTCTTGTCGGAGCAGAAGATGTACAGCGCCAGCGGCTTCTCCCTCTCGTTGACGAAGCGAATGGCGTCGTCCATGTCGCTCACGGTGACGATGGGGAGGAGCGGCCCGAAGATCTCCTCCTGCATCAGTCTGGAGTGGGGGGGCACGTCCTTCAGCACGGTGGGGGCTTCACACACAGAGACACAGACACAGAGACAGAGACGTGTTGTTGACAGGAGCTGAGACATTTTAAAATAAAAGCAAGATAAAATGGACCAACAAGATAAAATGTGCTGTGAGTTTGTACCGATGTAGCACTGCGAGGCGTCGCTCTGCCCCCCCACCACGGGACTGTAGCCCTCCATCAGACTCAGGACGCGGCTGAAGTGGCGCTGGTTGATGAGGCGACCGTAGTCGGGCGAAGATTTGGGATCAGGACCGTAGAACTCCTGAGACGGACGGAGTGAGAGTTTCATGAAGCTCCAGATGTTCAGGTTTCATCAACAACATGTGGATCATGTGATACTGACGTTCTAATAAACCAAACAAACTGAGCTTGTTGTCAAACCAGGACAGGAAACTGTCTGCACAACGTCTAAAGTCAAGAAGAAGAACAACTAAAAGCCCCAAACCGGTCCCTCGCTTTATCGTGAAAGAAAGACAGACAGAAGGAAGGAAAGGAAGAAGGGAAGAAAGAAAGAATGAAAGAAAGAAAGACGGAAGGAAAGGAAGAAAGAAAGAAAAATGGAAGTAAGGGAATAAAGAAGGAATGAAAGAAAGACAGAAAGAAGAAAGAAAGAAGGAATGGAAGAAAGGAAGATGGAAAGAATGGAAGAAAGAAAGAAAGAAAGAAAGAAAGAAAGAAAGAAAGAAAGAAAGAAAGAAAGAACAACTAAAGAAAGAAAGAAGGAATGAAAGAAAGACAGAAGAAAGAATGAAAGAAAGACAGGAAAACGGAAGGAAAGGAAGAAAGAAAGAAAATGGAAGGAAGGGAATAAAGAAGGAATGAAAGAAAGACAGAAAGAAGAAAGAACAACTAAAGAAAGACAGAAGGAATGGAAGAAAGAAAGAAAGAAAGATGGAAAGACAGAAGGAATGAAAGAAAGAAAGATAGAAAGACAGAAGGAATGAATGAAAGAAAGAAAGGAAGGAAAGAAAGAAAGAAAGAAAGAAAGAAAGAAAGAAAGAAAGAAAGAAAGACTGATCCCTCACTTTATCGTGTGCTGGATCTATGCACTGAACATCTCCGATTGGATGAGCCCTCATTTCTGCATTTTACCCGGTAAGTCAAGCGTCAGGTCAGCGAGACCAAGACCACAGGTACACACACACACACACACACACACACACACACACACACACACACACACACACACACACACACACACACACACACACACACACACACACACACACACACACACACACACACACACACACACCGTGTTAGTCCAGGTGAGTTTAGCGAGGACACGTTACCAGCAGCGTCTGGCGGATGCGCTCCACCACTTGTCCCTGGATGGACGGTTCACACAGGATGTAGTCTGGAGCGATGCACGTCTGACCGCAGTTCACAAACTTCCCCCACGTGATGCGCCTGCACACAAACCAGAAAATAATGCACACATTAACACATATCATCATCACAACATAACAACTGTACAACTTTACTTTAATATTTCATGATTGGTGAGGATTTTATTCATGTTTTGTTTTATTTTCGTTTTTGTTCTCTGACTTTTTATTTCATCTTCACTGTAAATGAGTCTCAGTGTGTTCTGGAGGCCAAATAAAGGTCAGATGAATTCATTCAAACATGTCACAGTGTTTTGTTTCCTTCATAAAAAATTAAGTTTGTGTTGATTATTGGCAGATCAGATTCTGGAGCAGGTTTAAAGTCTCTGTGTTTTATTTTATCACAGTGGTGGCTCGACCCACGGCAGCTTGACAAAACAAAGACACAAACACAGCAGGAAATGTTTCTGGGGACGCAATAAAGCGAGGGACCAGTCACAATAAAATGGGGGACCGGTCACAACAAAGTGGGGGACCAGTCACAATAAATGGGGGACCAGTCACAACAAAGTGGGGGACCAGTCACAATAAATGGGGGACCAGTCACAATAAAATGGGGGACCAGTCACAATAAAATGGGGGACCAGTCACAACAAAGTGGGGGACCAGTCACAATAAATGGGGGACCAGTCACAATAAAATGACGGACCAGTCACAACAAAGTGGGGGACCAGTCATAACAAAGTGGGGGACCAGTCACAATAAAATGGGGGACCAGTCTTCTTGACTTTAGAAGACAGCTTCCTGGGCTTGACAATAAGTTGAGTAAGCATTAGCCTTTAGTCTGGTCCGTCTCTTTGTTGTGTCCTCCAGAAACACTTCCTGTTGTGTTGTTAAATTGTTGTTTGTCTCCCTGTGTCATGCTAACAGAGGTGTGTGTGTGTGTGTGTGTTACCGGCACGCCGTCCTGATGTCACAGTTCCTGTCGATGTAGCAGGGGCTCTTGCCCCCCAGCTCCAGGGTGACGGGGGTGAGGTGTCGAGCTGCAGCCTCCATCACCAGCTTCCCCACCGAGCTGCTTCCTGTGTAGAAGACGTGGTCGAACCTCTGCCTCAGCAGCTCCTGGGTCTCTGAAGCTCCGCCCGTCACCACCGGGTACAGGTCCTGAAAACAAGCAGCCCCAATGTCACACCTCTGTCTGTCTGTCTGTCTGTCTGTCTGTCTGTCTGTCTGTCTGTCTGTCTGTCTGTCTGTCTATCTATCTATCTATCTATCTATCTATCTATCTATCTATCGTTCTATCGATCTATCTATCTATCTATCTATCTATCTATCTATCTATCTATCTATCTATCTATCTATCTATCTATCTATCTATCTATCTATCTATCCATCCATCCATCCATCCATCCATCCATCCATCCATCCATCCATCCATCCATCCATCCATCCATCCATCCATCCATCCATCCATCCATCCATCCCACCTTGTCCAGGTATCGAGGCAGCAGAGCTCGGATCAGGAGGGAGGAGAACTCACTGAGCTCAGACGGCTTCACCACGGCAGCGTTACCTGAGGGGGAAGGAGGGGGAAGTTCTCATCAACATCTTCGTCCTCATAATCATCATCTTTACCCTCATCAGACGGAGTTGTTTTCGAGGTAAATTCAGAGACTGCTTGATGAAAAACTGTCCCTGAAGGCAACGCACATCAGCGGTTTGGCATGAATTTACCTCTAAAACAACTCTGTCTTGTAACGTTCCATTAGTAGAGTTGTTTTAGAGGTAAATTAATGCAAAACCGCTGATGGTCGTTCCGGTCGGGGGCAGTTTTTCATCAAACAGTCTCTGTATTTCCCTCTAAAACAACTCTGTCTGGTAACTGCTTTTATCTCATAGCGTGGTGAATGTGCAGGTCACAACTTGTCCACCAGAGCGTTGTGGAGTTGTTGGATTGTGTATTTGATGAGTTTGATGAGGGAAACCAAGAAATCCCATGAGCCTCCGTAGCGTAGCTCTGAGCAGCTCACGGCTCTGCTCCGCCGTTCTAAAAATAGCTTGCACCGACAATTAAAGGTAACAAACCTACTGCTATGACTATAGGGATTATGGCAATGGGCCAATTTGCCAAAATGTTGAACTATGAATAACACTAAGGTATTTCCTCTTCCATCTGAGCAGGTGAGGTCACCTGGTTCACCTGGTTCACACCTTGGTCAGGTCATTCTGCTCCGAGAGCCTGTGATTGGTCGACTCCTCTATCACTTCACACTTTGATCGTTTTAATTAGTTGATGTTAATTTTCCCATTAGTTGATGTTAGTTTATTCTATTATATTATTATTAATTTACTTATGTATCCTTTTTTTTGTTTGTTTGTTTATTTCCTATCTTTGAGATCCTCATTTGGGAAGTACCAGTTTGCATATGGGATTGTCTGTTTATTTTATTGTTTGTTATTTACTTTGTGAATATACACTTTGAAAAAAAAGAAGAAAAAAAAAGCAAGGTACAATTAAGAAAATGAAATGATTATGACTATGTTTGTGAAAGTGAGAAACCTTGCAATAAAGTATTAAAAATTAGTTTATGGACCTTGATAAACTGCTGTGACCTCGACATGACTCCGCCCCTCAGCCGGAGCTCAGGTAAACAAAGGTGTGTGTGTGTGTGTGTGTGGTCCTATACCTGCGGCGATGGCCCCGACCAGCGGCAGCAGCGTGAGGGCCCAGGGGTAGTTCCAGGCCCCGATGATGAGCACCACCCCCAGGGGCTCGGGCCGGACGTACACCTCGTCTGAGATGGTGAGGACGCTCCTCTCTACGTGCCGAGGCTCCGCCCACTGCGCCAGCTTCTCCACGGCCAACCGGATCTCGTTCTCGATGCCGATCAGCTCCAGCAGCGGAGTGTCGTACTGACTCTGAAGTAGTGGGGCAGAGAAGCAAACTAATTAAAGCATGAAACTACATACATTTCATCTACATACCCCAAGGATTGATTTCAGACGTGGAACCACCTTGGTGGCTGACCTTTGGTGACCTTTAGGGGTCTTTGACCTCACCATTGCATTTTTCCACATTATTCTCCATTGGAAACCTATGAAAATCTGGGAAGTAAATCATTACCAATAAATTTCATCACCATTGTGTTTAGGAAGGTGTGTAATATCATGTAATAAAATGTTGAAATTCAACTCCAGTGGGAAACCCCCTAAAAAACTACTCAAAGTTGGGGTACCTGTAATATATAAGTTATATTATATTGAGTATATAGTAGTAATTTGTGACACAACCTCTGCCATGCTAAGGAATGGCTTCTCTGTAATTCATTATATTGGTGGTGGTGGGGGTTCCGATGAACAGGAAATGTGGGTGTGGCTGTTTTTTTGGGTGTAAAACTAATGTTTGCGATCAACTCAGGATCATGAAAAATCCCTAGTTTGACCCCTCACAAGATACTTACTGTAAGGTCAAATTTAACATTTCGGAATTTTCGAAAAATCTAGTTACGGGTACCCCAACTTTGAGTAGTTTTTTAGGGAGTTTCCCACAGGAGTTGAATTTCAACATTTTATTACATCATATTACACACCTTCCTAAACACAATGGTGAAGAAATTTATTGGTAATGATTTACTTCCCAGATTTTCATAGGTTTCCAATGGAGAATAATGTGGAAAAATGCAATGGTGAGGTCAAAGACCCCTAAAGGTCACCAATGGTCAGCCACCAAAGTGGTTCCACGTCTGAAATCAAACCTTGGGGTATGTAGATGAAATGCTGAAAGTGTCATGCTTTAGTCATAAAATGCACAATACTTTCCATATATGAGCTTATCTGCCCCACTAAAGGGCCCACAGCGCCGTCAGCTACGCACCTGTCTGACAGTGTGTGTGTGTGTGTGTGTGTGTGTGTGTCTCACCCGGTTGATGTCCTGTTTGAGCGCCGTGCTGATCTCCGTCTCCTTCTCCCTGATCATCCTCTGCAGAGCCTCCAGCTGCTGCAGCCTGAACTCCAGAGGTCGAGTGCGGCCGCTGGCGAAGGCCTCGCGCGCCCTGAGCACCGCCTGTCGCTCCATCTGTGGGTCGGAGAGCAGGTGTGAACCTCACACAGCTGGTTCTCAAACGTTTTTGACACATTTTTCTTTTCAAACTCTGATATTAACAGTCAAAGGTCAAAGGTCACCAACATTTTATGTTGTCCTGAGCCACTAAAACAATAGTTTTGTTTTTGTTGTTTGAGCAAAATAAAAATCTATATAAAAAATGAGCTGAATAAATAAATGTCTTTTTACTTAACTTAACTAAACTACCAAACTAAACTGAACTGACCTAAACTAAACTAAACCAACTAAACTACCAAACTGAACTGAACTGACCTAAACTAAACTAAACCAAACCAACTAAACCAAACTACCAAACTAAACTAAACTAAACTAAACCAAACCAACTAAACTAAACTACCAAACTAAACTAAACCAAAATAAACCAAACCAACTAAACTAAACTAAACTACCAAACTAAACTAAACCAAACTACCAAACTAAACTGAACTGAACTGAACTGACCTAAACTAAACTAAACCAAACTACCAAACTAAACTAAACTGAACTGACCTAAACTAAACTAAACCAACTAAACTAAACTACCAAACTAAACTGAACTGAACTGAACTGACCTAAACTAAACTAAACCAAACCAACTAAACCAAACTACCAAACTAAACTAAACTGAACTAAACTAAACTAAACTAAACTAAACTAAACTAAACTAAACTAAACTAAACTAAACCAAACCAAACCAAACCAACTAAACTAAACCAAAATAAACCAAACCAACTAAACTAAACTACCAAACTAAACTAAACCAAACTAAACTAACCATCCCATAATAGACCTGTCCTGCCGTTGGTCTGAACAGTCAATTGTGATCTACAGCTCCACCACCAGGTGTCACTGACGCCTCCTTTGCATTTACAACAAAAAAGAAAAACAACATCGAACATGTTTTGGAAAAAACAACTTTTACTTCCTGACTGTATCTGTGAATATTTAACAAACTGTATCAACAGCCAATCACAGAGCAGCAGGACGCCTGTCAATCACAGTGTTATCACGACACGTCATGACGGAGGCAATAAAACAGTGAAGCAGGTCACTGAGACTGAGGCACTGTTAATTCACTGTAAATACTGAATAAATATAAAACAAAAATAAACCCCCCCAGATCTGTTGGTTTTAAACCAGAGACTGACAGAAATACAGAATATAGAAATATGTGACACAGTCTCTATATAGAAAATTACACATAAGAAATAAAGATTTAAAACCCACAGCAGTCTGATTCTCCTATTAGCCTATAACTAATGTCAGTAAATACAATTAGAAGAAAAAAAATTACAGCTTTAAAAACTGAAACATAACTTTTGTATCAGTAATAATCGATAATCACCAACTCTCAAATGAAGAAAATCAATTCTGTCTGTTGATGTTAAATAATAAAACATCTGGAGCTGAGGTCCGCGGCTGCAGCTGTTGATCATTAAAACTAATAAACGAGTTAAATCCAATGTTTGTTTGTTTCTTACTTCGTCGTCGTCGGTTCAGATTCAATCAGCTGTCGATCGACGGTCCAATCATCGATGTATCGATCGAGAGACGTCGCAGTCGGGCTCACCTCCGTGCAGCAGCAGCGGCAAGAGCAGCAGCAGCAGCAACAACACTGGTCCGTCCGTCGGCGATCTGCTGATCTCAGAGCGGTTCAGGTGTCCGACACGCTCCCGGGTCCCTGAACGTCTCTCCCACGCTCATCAGTGTGGCTGATCTGGGCTCAGTTTACCGGCAGGCTCGAGGCTCGGTCACCGTGACGGACACACACACAAACACACACACTGAGAGCCTTCATAACAGTAGATCCGCCTCCCACACACACACTGACACACACAATGTTTTACAGCCTGAGGTCAGCGTGTGTGTGTTAATAAACTGAGATAATGAGACAAATAATCATAATCAACATTTTGTTTTATGTTTAATGGCAGAAATAATAAAACAAATCATCATCATCATCAGAGTTGAAACAGTGGAGTGGGAGGAGGAGGAGGAGGAGGAGGAGTTAGTGTTACCGCAACAACGTCCAAACCATAACATGGACATACCGGTACTCAGGATTTCATTATTTCATTAAAGTAAAATAATCTCTGACCAGGTTAAATAATAATAATTAAAACAAACATTTTTATAAAACAGTAAAAACTTTATTAGCAGCTTATGAAGAGAGGTCTACGGTGGCCGCGAGGGGTCAAAACAGCTTCACGTCCGTCGGCTCAGGTTGTTTTCTGCAGCTTGTTTTGAGTTTTTGGACTTCAGGGGCCACCGTAGGACTGAGTCACAGGTGTCTAGGGGTGAAACGATGTGGACCAGTTAATCACAACTGTGTCATGTCAGGAGGAGAGGTTCTGGTCCTGGTCCAGGTCCTTGTCCAGCAGCTCCAGACCCGGATCCGGCTCAGACCGGTCTCAGGAACCTCTGCAGGAGAAACAACAACGTCAACAGAGACGGGGGGTGGACAACAACAACAAAGGGGGGCATTTAGCATTTACCAGAGGACAGTGAGGCATGATGGGTAATTACAGGCTGGGGGCGGGGGGGGCAGATCAGGGGGGGGGGGGGGGCGAGGTCCTGGACAACAGGACATTTTGTCCGAACGGGGACAAAGCCATTGTTGTGCGAGGGGGCGGGGCCCTGTGGGATTGTGGGTATGTGGAGCGTGGAGAACTCGTATCTGCTCATCATGGGAAAATGTGTCCGTGCCTTTTTTTTTTAAAGAGTCGTCGCTGAAAAGACCCACTGTTAACAGACGCACGTGAACACAACACAGCTGCTCCACCGAGCTTCGTGCTCCAGCTGTGGAGGTGAGCGTGATGTCATCAGTCCCCGGTCACTGTGGGGGCGGAGCCTAACACACACCGGATCAGATCCTACAGACAAAGACGGTTTATAAACCAAGACCCCCCATGACGAGTCAGCTTCCTGTATGCATGTCACGTGGGCTTCTGCACGGCCACGTCTACCTCGACTAGCGGCAGCCTTGAGTGTATTGACTCCAATGGGAAAATTGAACGTGAACAGAGATTATGGTCGATCCTTTCACTCCACCGTCACCGTCTCTGTCTCAACATCAACAACAAGATTTGGCACAGATCTCCTAGGCAATGTCAAACAAGCGGCCGCGAACTCCCGTGAAAATTATTTAAATCATTTTCGTCATGCTAAATATGACTGTTAGTAGTGTAAATATTTAATGTTATCATAAGAAAATATGAACACCTCACTTTCATCTACGTACAAATTTTATAAATCCACACACACGTTCACAGACGAGGTGGGGTGACGGTTGGCCACGCCCATTTAGAGAGACAGGAAGTTTATACGGTTTTTATCATGAAAAGCCTCTCATGGGGTATCTTGGTTAATAGAGTATCTTTGCTACAGATAATTGATAATAAAGTGACATCGAGGTCGACACGAGGTCATGTGACTAACGATGACCTGAGCTGAACCATGTGACGACCCTGGTCTCTGAGTCATTTCAAATCAGAGTTTAGAAAGACTGAAAACTGATGATTTCAAAATAAAATAAAATTTCAAATTTATGTTTGTTCATTTATTAAAGCTCCTGTTTTCTTGTTCTGCTGTCTTTTATTTTGAAGGGCTGATCCCTGAGAAGATCTAAAAACCATCTCAGTGTAGTTTTCCTCATCTCCTCCCTCAGCTTCTTTCTGGAGCTCTAGGAACAACAGGTCAGTGTCAGCCAATCAGAAGAGAGGAGGCGGATCTGAGCCTCTCTTCTGATTGGCTGGCTGACTGTTTTCTAAAGAGATCCAATAAAAAATAGATCTCAGAATAAAACACTCAGAGAAACCAAATCCTGCAAAGTATTGATGGTGTCGTGCAGAAGGTGAGGGGGCGGGGCTTAGTTGTGACATCACAAAGTGACAGGAAGTCCTGACGGCTGGTTTTAAGGCTCAGTTTCTGAATACAGGCTGTGTGCATTTATCTGTGGACTGAGGCTTTGATACTTTCACAGTATTAATATAGAACCTAGAGCTGCTTTATAATCACACTACACATGGACATCTACCTTTATACTGTATGGAGCTTTAACACAAACATCTACCTTTATACTGTATGGAGCTTTAACACAAACATCTACCTTTATACTGTATGGAGCTTTAATACAAACATCTACCTTTATTTTGAAAGAGCTTAAATACAAATGTCTATCTTTATTTTGAAGGAGCTTTAACACCTTTATAAACTCTGTATTTACCTGAATCACGAACGCAGCGAGCCCGGCCAGAGCGGCGAGCAGCGTCATGCGCCGCAGTCGACCCACGTTGACCTGCTTGAGCAGGAAGAACCGGGCCCAGCCGAGCTTCTTGGCGGTGTGGGGGGGGTACCTCATGCTGTTCACCCCCTCCAGCTTCAGCTGCTTGATCAGGCAGCTGCGCAGGTGGCTGAGCCGGTCGAAGCTGTGGCGGCCGCGGTAACAGCCCATCCCGCTGTTTCCTGAGGGGAGGTGGGGGTTAGTGCCTGCTCATATTTTAAAGGATACTTAGCGTTTTTTACAATCTGGACCTTATTTCTAGCATAAAATACGATCATTTCCTCACCCAGATAACTTTGGTGTCATTACAAGTCGTTGTGACGAAATTAGCTCCAGCCGAGAGCCGCGTATATCCGTATAATGGAGTCTACAGGGCAGCAGAATGCAGCCTCTAAATAACACATTATCTGCAGAGAAACTCGTTCATTTCACCAATATTTAGTTCTGATAGGCTAGTGCTATTCCCCTCTGAGTCCGTGGTTATCTGTTATCAACATCGGGGTCTATAGGTTGACCTACTGACCTCTGACCTGGATGATGTCATCTCTGGCGGCGCGGCTTGTTGCTACCGCTAATGCTACGGTTCGTTTCTGCGTGTTTCCAACTTGTCAGAACAAAATGAGCAGCTGGATGAAGTTCAGCTTCCACAGGCTTCCTCTCCGCAACCTGGACTCACTAAAGCTCCGGCTAGTTGAGATAAAAATGGACCCGAATGCTGAAGTGGAATCATTATTATCAGAATGAGCCGTGATATCATCCAGGTCAGAGGTCAGTAGGTCAACCTACTGACCCCGGATGTTGATAACAGCTAACCCTGGACTGAGAGGGGAATAGCACTAGCCTATCATAACAAAATATTGGTGAAATGAAGGAGTTTCTCTGCAGATAATGTGTTATTTAGAGGCTGCATTCTGCTGCCCTGTAGACTCCATTATACGGATATACGCGGCTCTCGGCTGGAGCTCATTTCATCGGAACGACTTGTAATGACACCAAAGTTATCTGGGTGAGGAAATGATCAAATTTTATGCTAGAAATAAGGTCCAGATTGTAAAAAACTGTAATTATCCTTTAAGGGGGGGGTAAGTGTGGCTTCATCTCTTTTTACTTTTTTAAACACACACTAAACTATGGAGCGCGAGCATGTAGTTGACGCATGTCTTTAGCCACAAAAACTCCACAGTTCTTCTTTCTCACGAGGGTTTATTGAAACCTTTCTTCAAGTTACAAAAAAATAAAAAAAACTGTGTAGCAATCCAAAATCAGGCAATAATCATTAGCACAATTAGCACGGTCAAAAACTAGTGTGCTCTCCTCGCCTCCATAATCATAACTGAACCTAAGTACGCATACATCACGTTACGCACATCTCAGCCAATAAGAAGAGAGCAGTTCTTATTACCTAATAGGCACTCTTATAACCTCAAATACTGTATATAAAGGATAAATCCAACAATTTTTTTTTCATTTATCACCTTATGTGTAATATACAAAATGGCTCTAACAGGGGGGGTAAGAGGTCACAAAGACACTCACCGACTCCTCCGAAGGGCAAAGTGTTAACCGTGAAATGGACCAGACAGTCGTTGGCCAGCAGAGCGCCGCTGGACGTCTCAGCGATGACACGTTTGATCAGCTGGTCATTGGAGGGGGGGGGCGGGGTCAGAGCAGAGGGACAGGAAGTGAGACACACAGGTCAGCTGAGTGTTTACCTGAGGGGGGGGTGGGGGGGGCTGATCTCACCTTGTTGTTGTTGGAGAAGACGTAGACGACCAGCGGCTTCTCCCTCTCGTTGATGAACTGGATGGCCTCGTCCACGCCGCTCACCGTGACGACCGGCAGCAACGGCCCGAAGATCTCCTCCTTCATGAGCGGAGAGTCTCTGCTCACGTCCTGCAGCACGGTGGGGGCTGCACAGCACAACATCTGTCAACATCTGTCAACATCTGTTCACAGCTTATACGCAGTGTGAAGACACAGCAGATGTGTTCGGATGGTGCAGATGTGTTCAGACGGTGCAGATGTGTTCGGACGGTGCAGATGTGTTCAGACGGTGCAGATGTGTTCGGATCGTGCAGATGTGTTCAGACGGTACAGATGTGTTCAGATGGTGCAGATGTGTTCGGACGGTGCAGATGTGTTCGGATGGTACAGATGTGTTCAGATGGTGCAGATGTGTTAGGATGGGCAGATGTGATCAGAGGATGCAGATGTTTTCAGACGGTGCAGATGTGTTCAGATGGTGCAGATGTTTTGAGAAGGTACAGATGTGTTAGGATGAGCAGATGTGATCAGACGATGCAGATGTTTTCAGACGGTGCAGATGTGTTTAGACGGTGCAGATGTTTTAAGCTGGTGCAGATGTGTTCAAATGGTGCAGATGTGTTAGGATGAGCAGATGTGATCAGACGGTGCAGATGTGTTCAGACGGTACAGATGTGTTCAGATGATGCAGATGTTTTAAGAAGGTGCAGATGTGTTCAGACGATGCAGATGTGTTCAGACGGTGCAGATGTGTTTGGACGGAGCAGATGTGTTCAGACGATGCAGATGTTTTAAGAAGGTGCAGATGTGTTCAGACGATGCAGATGTGTTCAGATGGTGCAGATGTGTTCAGACGGTGCAGATGTGTTCAGACGATGCAGATGTGATCAGACGATGCAGATGTGTTCAGACGATGCAGATGTTTTAAGAAGGTGCAGATGTGTTCAGACGATGCAGATGTGATCAGACGATGCAGATGTGTTCAGACGATGCAGATGTTTTAAGAAGGTGCAGATGTGTTCAGACGATGCAGATGTGTTCAGATGGTGCAGATGTGTTCAGACGGTGCAGATGTGTTTGGACGGAGCAGATGTGTTCAGACGATGCAGATGTGTTCAGATGGTGCAGATGTGTTCAGACGGTGCAGATGTGTTTGGACGGAGCAGATGTGTTCAGACGATGCAGATGTTTTAAGAAGGTGCAGATGTGTTCAGACGATGCAGATGTGTTCAGATGGTGCAGATGTGATCAGACGATGCAGATGTGTTCAGACGATGCAGATGTGTTTGGACGGAGCAGATGTGTTCAGACGATGCAGATGTTTTAAGAAGGTGCAGATGTGTTCAGACGATGCAGATGTGTTCAGATGGTGCAGATGTGTTCAGACGGTGCAGATGTGTTCAGACGATGCAGATGTGTTCAGATGGTGCAGATGTGTTCAGACGGTGCAGATGTGTTCAGACGATGCAGATGTGATCAGACGATGCAGATGTGTTCAGACGATGCAGATGTTTTAAGAAGGTGCAGATGTGTTCAGACGATGCAGATGTGATCAGACGATGCAGATGTGTTCAGACGATGCAGATGTTTTAAGAAGGTGCAGATGTGTTCAGACGATGCAGATGTGTTCAGATGGTGCAGATGTGTTCAGACGGTGCAGATGTGTTTGGACGGAGCAGATGTGTTCAGACGATGCAGATGTGTTCAGATGGTGCAGATGTGTTCAGACGGTGCAGATGTGTTTGGACGGAGCAGATGTGTTCAGACGATGCAGATGTTTTAAGAAGGTGCAGATGTGTTCAGACGATGCAGATGTGTTCAGATGGTGCAGATGTGATCAGACGATGCAGATGTGTTCAGACGATGCAGATGTTTTAAGAAGGTGCAGATGTGTTCAGACGATGCAGATGTGTTCAGATGGTGCAGATGTGATCAGACGATGCAGATGTGTTCAGACGATGCAGATGTTTTAAGAAGGTGCAGATGTGTTCAGACGGTGCAGATGTGTTCAGACGATGCAGATGTGATCAGACGATGCAGATGTGTTCAGACGATGCAGATGTTTTAAGAAAGTGCAGATGTGTTCAGATAGTACAGATGTGCTCAGACTCACCGATGTAGCACTGCGCCTCGTCGCTGTCTCCGCCCACAGCCACCGTGCTTCCCTCCATCAGTGACATCACTCTCTTGAAGTGTCGCTGGTTGATGATGCGTCCGTAGTCCTCGAAGGTCTTTGGATTTTCGGTGTAAAACTCCTGAGAGACGTAAAACAGAATCAGACAAAGTCACGGCTCTTTCACCTGATCAGTCCACAGATCAACACAACCACTTCCTGTCACTGCCTCTACCAAAATAAAACTGAAGATCAACTCGTCCAGACTCAGACTGAGATCATCTCCACACCTTGATGCTCTTCTTCATCTCCTCCACCACTTGTCCCTGGATGGACGGTTCACACAGGACATAGTCTGGAGCGATGCACGTCTGACCACAGTTCACAAACTTCCCCCACGTGATGCGACTGCAGCAGGAGGAGGAGGAGAGAGAGAGAATCAAAGTGACATCACTTCCTGTCTCTGAGCGAAGCTGCTCTTTACACAAACAGACCAGGTCACATGACTCGACACAACAACAACACCCAGGTGACGTAACTAGGAATGGGAACCTTTCACATTTGAACCAATACGGTACTGATATTCAGTATACAACAGTACTTTTTGTGTGTATGTGGTAACTTAAAGCAGAAGTAAGCGGAATATTTGTGTTAATATAAGTCTTAAATAGTTATATCTTCCGACAGCAATCACTTATATAGAGTGTTTGGACCGAAACACGGGTCTGTCAGTCACTCTGCTCTGCTGTAAGCCGAGGAGAAAACTTTCCTTGTATCCTACAACCTTTATCCAATGAGGAGAGAGAACGGCATAAAGGGGCGGTCCTCTCTGTGTGTGCAGCCAAGGGATGCGCGTGAATGTGGTGACGTAGGGACGAGGGCGGGGACTGCTAACTCCATCGGCTGACAGGAAGTTAGCCAAAACCACCGGATCGCTTACTTCTGCTTTAAGTTTTTTTTTTTTTAAATAGTCAAAACTTCTGGAATTTGAATGTTTACTTCTCGACAACATCACAACTCCTCAGCTTTTAGGAGTATTTTATGTGTCGTTCAATGAAAAAATGTAAACGTTCCTTTTTTACCGTGGCAGAAGGATAAACATGGAGAGACTCCTACAACCATCAGAAAGTTATTTGTGAAACTCTGTCAAATAAAAAACAAATGAAACTGAGGAACAGCTCAAACTCTGCACAGTGCGGACTGCGATGAGAAGCGGTACCGGAGAATATTCACGTATTGACGAGAGGAGACTTCATCCTCGTTTAGATGTGCTCTCGTTATGTGACGAGGACTTAACTGAACGGTACCGCTGTGATGAGTTGAGGTGCCGTGACAATATTCTCCTGTACTGATTCTCATTACAGTCCGTGATTTCATTTTTAAATGACTGTTTTTCAGTCTGTGATTTAAAACAAAGTTGCAAAGGTGCATTCAGGTAACGAAATGTGGCACCGTTTGACTTCACGTGACTCGATACTTCCGTGGGAATTCGGTCGGTCAGAAATCGGTACCCATCCCTAGAAGTAACTGATTAAAACACCACCTGTGACCGTGACCTTCAGCCCTGAAACATTTTAAACACACAGTCACCTGAGGCGTCTCAGAGTGAGTGGAGGAACGACCTGAGGATGAGACACCAATGATCTGATTTAGCCGTTGGCATGGAGACTTGTGTGTGTGTTCAGGTTCAGGTTTATTTATTTAGCACAAAAAAAAAGCGCATAACACTGCGCAAGGAGGGAACGAAGTCCTAGACGGACTTGTACAAGGTTCCACCCCTGTCAATAATACAAAACAAGAGACAAGCAGACAACATACATGAGCTAAACAAAAACAAAAGACAAAAGATCAATAGCAGCAGGAATCAAGGTAGGACTTGAAGCAAATAACAGCAAAAAAATACGTGACAAAAGCAGAACAATGACAGAGAAAATATATTTAAGAGAAAGATAATTAGGTTCCTGTGGAAAGTAAACATTCCTTCAGATTCTTTTTAAAAATGCAATGGGAGGAGATGGACCTCAGTGATAAGTTTAATTCAGTCCAAAGCTTAAGGGCCTCTATAAGAAATGTTGAATTGATGACTTGATGTTCGGGAAGACGGTAAAAATAAGCTGTTGTGACTAAGCCTCGTTTGATAGGAATGAATATCTGTAGTCGGAATAAAGAAATTATGAAAAGTAATAGGCAGATCTTGTTTCCAGTTAATAAACTTATGGATGAAGGTTTGATAGACATTCACCTTATCAATAGATAAGAGTCGATATTGTGTGTGTTCATGTGCAGAGAGCTCACTGACCGACACGCGACGGCAATGTCACAGTTCCTGTCGATGTAGCAGGGGCTCTTGCCCCCCAGCTCCAGGGTGACGGGGGTGAGGTGTCGAGCTGCAGCCTCCATCACCAGCTTCCCCACCGAGCTGCTTCCTGTGTAGAAGACGTGGTCGAACCTCTGCCTCAGCAGCTCCTGGGTCTCTGAAGCTCCGCCTGTCACCACCGGGTACAGGTCCTGCACCCAGACCGACCGTCAGCGCTCATCACACTGCACCAACACACTGACCGAGGACGGGGAGGAGGAGGAGTCTCACCTTGTCCAGGTAGAGGGGGAGGAGCTCCTCTATCACCTTGGCAGAGTGGGAGCTGACCTCAGACGGTTTTATCACGGCTGCGTTACCTGAAATCACATACAGTGTCACTAGAGTGTCTTTTTTCCTGAAGAGCATGAACACATCTTTGAGTGGAGGGGAATAGCACTAGTGTATCATAACAAAATATTGGTGAAATTAAAGGTAGGGTCTGGAGTTTTGTTCCATTATGCCGTTGTGGTGAACTAAGGAGCGGGTGTTAGCGGCGGATGCTAACTGCTACCGCTAGCTGAAGTTAGCATCGAGCTAGCTCACTACAACGGCCCTAATACTTGTTACCAGTGTCGGTGACGTCCAGGAATCGGTCCGCGGCTCCAGCGCTTCACTCAGACTGTATTTATTTTACTTTGTTGTCCTGACTGCTGCTGCTGAGAGAGAGAGAGACTCAGTAGCATCAGACAGCTAGTGTGGCTAGCAGCCCTGAGCCTCCTACTCTGCTGCACGTAGCTTCACCTGAGCTCCGTCATTGGCTGGAGAGAAAACACAGACTCTCTCGCCATAGAGATCTATGCTCTCTCGCTCTCCACCCAGAAACGTCCACGTGCATAACAAAACCTGAACAAAACAGAGCAAAAGACCAAAATACAGGCAGGGGGAGGGGGGGCTGCAGACACAGCCCCCACCACACAGGACTACAAGCCCATAGGTGATGATTAAGACGGATTTCATTTGTACAAGTCTAATGTTTATTTTTAGGCACAAAACTCCAGACCCAACCTTTAATTGCGTGCCCCGTGTTCTCGCATTATACGGATATACGCGGCTCGCGGCTGGATCTAATTTAATCAGAACGACTTGTAATGACACCAAAGTTATCTGGGTGAGGAAATGATCGTATTTTATGCTAGAAATAAGGTCCAGATTGTAAAAAACGGTAATTATCCTTTAAATTGAATTTTACTGTTTCCATAAGGCATTTTTAATTCGATGTTGCTTAATGTGAAAAAAAAATGTGTGGATGGAAACATGTTTACAGACAGTGTTCCTAATAAAGTGTGTTGTTGTTACCGGCGGCGATGGCTCCGACCAGCGGCAGCAGGGTGAGGGCCCAGGGGTAGTTCCAGGCCCCGATGATCAGCACCACGCCCAGGGGCTCCGGCTGGACGTAGACCTCGTCTGAGATGGTGAGCAGGTTCTTCTCCACCGGCCGAGGAGCCGCCCACTCCTCCAGCTTCGCCACGGCCAACTGGATCTCTCCTTCCAAGCCCAGAGTCTCAAACAGCTCCGTCCCATGTTCGCTCTGAAACCAGGAGACCACACACAGAGCCAGGTCCAGTCCACATCAGGTCAGTTTTTAATCTTCTCACGCTAAACATGACATCATCTCATCTCATTGTTCTGCCGGATGCCAGAGCTGTGACGGACCGGAGAGGCATCGGAAACTTGAATGGGAGCGACTTGCTGCAGCATTTGCAACAGAGTCGTAACTGAGCGGAGACGGATCCAGTGGAAATTGGGCGTAAATAAGATTACGTTAACATGCACTGCAGATGTATGCGGTGAGGGTTGGTCACCTGAAACGACAGCAGTGTGTGACCGTGAAGGCCTCCACCCGCATCCCCCGCTGTGGAGTCAGCTGCAGCAGCTACGTCCAAGAGCAGTGAGTGACGTATTGAAAGCTTTTCTATGCTCTGCAGCTCTGCTCAGGCAAAGACAATGAATGAAGCTATAACCGTCTTTGTTTGTAAAGATATCCAGCTCCTGCACTGGAAAATTTTAACATTTGAAAGGTTGTAAATACAGAACTTGTGAACAAGGTCAGTTCGTAAGTGGTCTTAATTTTATTTGATTAATCAATAATCAAACTCACTGAATTGTGCAGTGCTTCGTGATTGAGTTGTGAATTATACAGCATCAGTAGGTGCTGCATGTTTATCTACATGTTGGATCCGCTGGCTGCAGAGTCACCGCTCTGTCCCCCTGATAATATCCCATAATATCCCTGGACTCCCAGCCTGGACTCCTGGTTGACCCACCTTGCCCAGGTCCTTCTTCACAGAGTCTGCGATGTCCTTCTTCCTCTCGGACAGGAAGCGGAGCAGACAACGGAGCTGGTGCCGTCTGAACTCCAGAGGCTTGGTGCTGCCGGTCTGGAAGGACTTCCGAGCCCGCTGGACCACGAGCTGCTCCCGGGACATCCTGGACACAGAGGGACAGTTCCACCTTAAACACCGATGTCACACCTGGAACTGTTCAGATTTTAAGGTTATTTTGATGGTTTTTAAATAGTCTCGAGTTGCTCTTATCCTTCAGAACTGCCCCAAACCAGAGCTCCTCCAGCACCGGCCTATTAAGGTCCAAACATGTACCCACGCCGGAGGATCTGAGCGCTGCAGCAAATGTTCATATTTTTAAAAGCAGGCTCAAGACCCGACTATTTAACTCAGGTTTTAACTAATATTTCATAGACTAATGCCTTTCTTAGCTTTTCTGTTTTGTTTTTTACTGGTGCTTTTATGCTACTCTTAGTCTTTTACTGTGTTTTTGTTTTTTTAATCTATCATGTAGCACTTCATTTGAATATTTTCAATGTAATTTCTGCTATTTTTTTAGTTTACAGCTCCAGTGTTTCCTCAGTGGGGCCCTCAACCATAAAGCACTTAACTTAAACTTACTTGTTTAAAAAAAGAGAGGCAAACTATACTGGTTGCAAAATTTACTTGTCTCAAATGTTAGAGCCCTAGACTTGTACATTACATTACATTGCATCATCCTGAATTACTGTAAACAGCCTATGTGTTACAAGACTCAGTTATTTCTATTCTCCGAATTGTTATATATATTTTTTATTCTTCCTGCAAATGATTAATATAGTACTTTATATTCTATTCCATTTATAAATAAAGATTGGTTTGATTTGAAAGAACATTAGCCAGAGTTTGTTAGCCAGCCTCAGTGCTGTTTGAGCACTGAGGCTATCAGAAGCTAACAGAGCATAAACCATTACAGGTTAACGTCTGTTATCGTGTGTTTGTACAGGTTTAACACTGTTTTTAATAAACAATCTATGGTTCAACAGTCGTTATCAAGAGCAGAGATGTTAACTGTTATACTATTATATAACGTTATAACCCATTATCACTGCAGAGCTAACTTACAGGTAGCTTCGTAGCTAACAGCGCTAACGGACAGCAGCAGTGAAAACAGCTGCTGAAGCTACAGCTAAAGCTAACATCATCATAATAACTGGTGGAGTTAATAAAGTGGCACACGGTGACGGATTATAACGGGTTTAGTTTTACCTGTCGCTCCTCCTCTGTCGCTGCTTTTTATATTAACTAATATGACCGTTATAAACAACGTCGTGTCGTCACGGAGCGACGGAGCCCAGCGCAGGCGTCAGCGATTGGCTCCTGGACGTGTCAAAAAGGAGACGGGCCAATCAGCACAGCGCACAGTCAGCGAAGCCCCGCCCACCACAACAATAACAGTAAGGACAGGGAGAAGGACACATAGAGTTATCAGGTTAAATGTTAATATTTATGTCACTGAGTCATAAAAATAGACTTTACATAAAGGTTTGTTAATATCAACCTATTTTATGTACAAATTTACATCAGTTCAATTTTTCATTTCATTTATTTATGTCTTTTACAGTAATACTTTGAAGTTATGAGGTTCATTATGGTAAGTTATAAAGATTTAGTTAGTAATGACGCAAATTAATTGGAAGTTACTAAGCTTTAAGAGTTTGATAATAATATTAAAGGGATAGTTCACCCAAAATTCAAATTTCACTCATTTTCTACTCACCCTCATCCAGTTCAGGGCTCTGTCGGTGTCAGTGCGCATGAGCGAGATTTGCCCTGAGACCTACTTCCGTGTTTACAACGGTGAAGGAACAGGAGCAGTCCCGAGTAACCTGCCTTACACCGGCATTTCTTTTTTGTCACCTAAAATGGTTCTTGTCTGTTGCTATCCTGGATGCTTCAGCCGAGAAAAGCGTAGAATGTGTAGACCCGATAATCTTTCTTTCCACCGGCTACCAGTGTCCGACCCATATCGACTCCGACTGTGGCTGTTGGCGCTCCGCATGGACCGCGACTCTCCATCATATGGAGCACTGCAAAACCTGCGGATTTGCAGTGAACATTTTTCACCAGATGATTTAAAAAAACAATCAACAGGACGAAGTGTTTTGAGATCTACCGCTGTTCCGAACACAGCGCCACCAGAGGTACTATACGTGTTTACATTAGGCTGCTCGAGGTACCACTAACTTTTTATATAGCTAAGCTACTTTTGAACTAAGTTAGCATTGTGCTACTAGTATCTACCAGTGCAAACTTTTAGAAAGTGGCTTCAGAGGTTCCAGCAACCTGTACTGAACGCATTGTCTGTTCTGTGCAATAAGCGTAATATATATTCGTGCACACAAGCACTTATTATGGTAAAAATGCCTGCTTTCTGATGAACCAAAGACAACCTGGGAACTGTGTTGTTTTATTTTACATACCGGTAAATATATATATATATAATATCTTTTAGCTGGCTAGACGAATGTTGAGACAAATCTTTGCCTTTATAACCGTGTTCTAAAACACATAGATGTGGCAAAGGAGAAAAATATTTTCTGAACCCACTGACTAAAGGCTGTGCTCGACCAGTGGCGTGCACTGGGGGGGGGGGGCTAAAGTGCCCCTGGAAGCCAAAACACGCGTTAAAGTGCCCTCTTGGAAGCCAAAACGCGTGCTCAAGTGTCCTCAAGGGGGCCAAAACGTGTGCTAAAGTGCCCTCTAGGAGCCAAAACGCGTGCTAAGGTGCCCCCTTCAGTGGCGAGGACGCGCTTTAAGTGCCCTTTTTTCCCCAATCGCCCCTGCCCTTCAAAATGTCTGTGCACGCCACTGTGCTTGACTGATTACTAGCAAAAGACATAAGCGGGAACAAAATTGTCACTGAAACCAATGTAAATGTAAATGTTTCCAGGACCTTCCTGCTGCAACAGAGACCCAAGAAATGGAGACAACACTAACACCGGTTTCCAGCGAGTCGAAGCAGCATGGAGGACTACGAATGGTGCTCACAAGTCCCCAAGCCACAGACGGGACGCGTCAGTCAACGTCATGGACCTACACAGCCTTTCCCCCAACATGGTCATATGAAACTGTAAGTACTTGCCACTGCTTACTCACCTACGGTATAAAATATCAACTCTTATATCTATTACTGACTAACCCCTCCACAGAAATTCATCTTATCTCACTAAATTTCACCACTTTATAAATTGCAACTTTTTCAAATTTAGAATTTGAATTGTCCTCATAAAACTGTTATCAATGTATAGCATGAATAATAGCTCTGTTTGTGTCGATTAGTCAAAGCCACTACACTGCAAAAACTCAAATATCTTACCGAGAATATTTGTCTTATTTCTAGTCAAAACAAATCTCATTATACTTAAAAAATAAGACTCATCACATAAAAAGTAGCTTGTTTTTAGACACTTTTTAGTTCTTTTATGCATATTTTCACTTGAAGTAAGTAGAAAAATCAGACAGTGGAGCAAGATTTTCTTCCTTATTTCAAGTGAAAATTTGTTTGAAACAAATGGAAATGATCTGAAAACAAGTGAATTTTTATGTGTTGAGTCTTATTTTAAGTGGAAAGAGATGAGTTTTGACTAGAAATGAGACATTTTGACAAGAAATAAGACAAATATTCTTGGAAAGATTTTGAGTTTTTGCAGTGTGTTATTAACGAGTGCTGTGATTTTTATTTACTCCTATAAAGGATATACAAGCGCCGTGGATTAAACCTGACAGTATGGAGGACAGTTTTGAGCATGACATCAGCATGTCCTCAGCAGATGTCCCTCCAGACGCCGAAGACGCCCCCAGCTTTGTTCCTAGTCCAACTAGCACTTCAACTCCTAGTCCTGAAGAATCCGGGGAAACGGGAACTTGGAAAGAAAAGAAATGGCTCGTCAACCAGTCCAGCCTGATGCAGCTTTTTGAAAACTGCCATCAATGTGGAGGGACAATCCTCGAACCGAGTGTCTCCTCCACTGGGAGCCAAGTCCGGGTCGAATGGGACTGCCTAAATGGACATAGTGGGTTGTGGACTTCCTGTCCGGATGTTCGTGGAATGCCAGAAAACGATCTTCTTTTTTCTGCATCTACACTTTTCACCGGGGCTACGTACACTACCATTGCAGATTGGGCTGAACTGCTCAACCTCCAAATGCCAAAGAAAGAAACATTTTATCCTATACAGTCGTCATATCTCATCCCTGCCGTTGATATGAAGTACAAAGAGCAACACAAAGCCATCATGGACCGTCTGCTTCAGACACAAACAGGGGTGCATGTGTCTGGAGATGGGAGATCGAACAGGTAGGTAATTATATCAACCCTCTCATTCATTAAAATGTAATTGCGTAAATGTAAATAAATAGCCCTCAAGATTAAACTAAGATATACTGAGAATTGATGTAATCCTGTCTCTAAATCTTACAGCCCGGGCTACTCTGCGAAATACAACACCTACAGCTTCATGGAGGACGCAACAAAGGAAATAATCCTGTTTGATTTGGTGCAGGCAAGTGTAACAGTAAAAAGTTGGATATTGTAGTATTTCCCTTGTTGAAATGAAAACCAACAGTTGCCCTTTTGCTTCTGAAAACTCCACCTTGTCCAGGAAGCTTTTATCAGAGTCACAAAGACAACATTATAATATATTTATTTATTACATTTTATTTAATAATATATTTTATTTTAATTATTATAGTCATCATATCACATTATCTGTCATATTTCAATGGTTTTCATATTGTTATCCCATTATCTTATCCTACCAGGTGGAAATTAGCAAAAGTTGCCACAAGGCATCTTTCCTTGTCTCACGAGAAATGTTTTTGTGCGTTGTCCCATTTTGAAACAAATAACTTCCTAATTCTCAATAATGTTGTAAACAATTTGTAATTGCTCATCTGAGAAATGTATGGCATAAGTAATGATGTTTCAATAAACAGATGACCGAGGCGTCCAGCTCTGCAGCAATGGAGCCGGTGTTGTTCCGAAGAGGGATGGACTATCTCCTGGAGCGCGGCGTGGAGGTGGAGGTGGTGACCACGGACACATCGCCGTCTATAAGGGAGATAATGCAGGAAGATTACTCAGAGATTAACCATGAGTTTGACGTATGGCACGTTGTGAAGAGTAAGTAAATGGGTCTTGGCTTTTATATTTGTGTCTTGTCAGAGCGATCTAATGAAAGCTGTGTTTGTTTCTAGGCCTCATGAAGAAACTACTGACAGCATCCAACCAGAAGGAGAACCGCGACCTTCAGCCTTGGATCAAATCCATATGCAACCACTTATGGTATGCATGTGCAACCTGTGGGGGCGACCCGGATGTGAGTATCATCAAATAAGCCGTGTTTCCACTGCAGGAGTTCCTGGTAAAGGGAGGGGGTAGGAACTTCTACAGGAACCGTCCTCTCACTCGGCCCTCCCAGTGGCCGTGTCTCCACTGCAGAGTAGGACCCCGCGGCGACGTCATGAGTTTCGATCGCCGCTTAATCGCTGTGCGACAGTTTCGACCGTGACGTCACCCAGGCAGGTCACAAGCACATGCACAAAAATCATAACAACAACGGAGAAGGATAAGGAGCTAAGGCGGTAGGCGCGTTTCTGGTTTGTGTGTTTGTGCACAAGGCGGTTGATTGTAATCCTGCTTGAGTTTTTTTTTTTTTTTTTTTTTTTACTCTTCACGGCATTGTTTTGCGGCGTGATGGATCCCCAGTGTGTCGAGGTGCGCTGATATTTTCATTTCGCCGCGATGACTCAAACCCCCTCTGAATCTCCTCGGTGCCGTAGACTGCAATCAATGTCTGCACCTCATCGTCGCTCCATTTGTGTACATCTTCCTGCTGTTTTCTTGTTGTTTACAGCGGTGTCTGCTAGGCTGATGCTCCCCTTCTGCTCCCCCTTTTAAAAATGCCGGTTGTTTTGGTGCTTTCTGGTAGCGTCAGAGCCTGCTCTAGCTTTAGCCAATCAGCGCCGGGTTAACCTCGAGCCCCACCCAGGAGCTTTCAGGGCCGAACGGAGTACCTACCCTGGAGTAGGGAGGTTCCTGCAGTGGAAACACGCACCAACGGGGCCGGCCCCGTAAAATTACCCCAAAGTTCCTGCAATGGAAACGCGCCTATATATTCTGTTAGGTTAGGGTTTGGTGTTTTACATCGCTGGCAAAACAGTGGCACGGCAAGTTCCCTCTATGTTTGTTTTTCTATATATGTGATTTAATTTATTGAATAAATTTTATTTATGAATGAAAAGAAAACAGAAATTATGCATTTTAATGTCAAAGGGAGTCAAAGTTGAACTATTCAAGAGGCTACAAATACCTGGGTCTCTATTTGGATGAACACATGAATTTCATGAAGGGATCATCACTACTGGCTGAGTCAGCAAATCGGGCACTAGGGGGTGTTATAGCCAAAATAAAGACTCTGAGGGATGTTGGGTACTCCACATACTCCACATTATATCAGAGTTGTGTGTGTCCAGTGTTAGATTATGCAGTAGGAGTATGGGAATTCTGACCAATGGGGCATGGGATAGGGAAATACTGTAGACCATTATTATAACAAAGAGAAAGTGGAGATTAACGTATCAAAAGAAATTATTTTTCAACAAAGTAAAGATAGATGGGCATTAGATATTTGGAGTAAACCAAAACTGCGTACTTACTGCTAAATAAATCAGGTATTTGGCCCAGAAAACTATGTTTTGTATAATTTGTCTAAAAAGAAAAGATCAATTGAGAGCTGGTATTCTTGGTCTTCATATTGAGACAGGCAGATATGTTGGCACAGCAGAAGACCATAGAATATGTAATTTATGTGACATTCAACTAGGTGGAGAATGAAATTCATTTTGTGTTCTACTGTCCTTTCTATAACTCTATAAGACAAAAATTGTTTAGTAAGGTAGATCCAAATAACAAATTTGTGTGGTTAGATGATGCTGAGAAGCTAAAACATCTTTTTCAGTTGATACATATACAATATTCATTTATTCATTCATATTTATGCTAAAACATTTGCTGCAGATTTTGACAGAAAAGTGGCAGGCGCTGCTACACCACATCTGCGGTGTGCACCGTTGGGAGGAGGACGGAGAACAGAAGACTTGCCAGCACGGCGACCTCAGTCCAGAAGAACAGAGACGCAAGAGGTGGCTGCAGAAAGACTCTCCTGCTTTCAAGACCTTGTCCTCCTTCGTCCTTGACGAACGTTTGATGCAGGACCTGAGGCACATGGCTCTCTTCAAACACACAGGTTTGTGTTTCCTGTGCTTAGTGTTGCCCTGTTTGATTTCAATTTCCTTCATTTATCTGCAAGCTTTCGGTCTGTGACCTTCTTAGGCTGTATTCGAAAAAATATACAGTCGTCCTCAAAATTATTCATACCCCTGGCAAATACAGGGAATTCCTTCATTTTGTCAGTCACAGATTAGTATTTCAACTCAGATTTGACATGAATAGGACATGAGGGAAATTACCAATTTATTTAAGTAAAGTTACATTGTTAAAGGTGTTTATTTGAACGTTGAACAAAAATCACCATGTCCAAAACTATTCATCATACCCCAGTGATACCAAGACAAAAAGGCCATAGGATGTTCGAACAAACCATTCTCTTTAAGGGTCTAAAGTGTTTACAATTATTTTCAATGTTTCTGAGAGTTTTTTGACCAGTTTTCTGACTATAAAAGTTGACTTGCTTGGGATATTTCAGTCATTTTCATGTCAACGCAAGACTTGCTATGGGAAAGACCAGAGAGCTCAGTGAGGACACATTGGAAGTGCCAAAAATACAATAAAACTTTATTGTCCACCATCGTGGAAAATTGTCTTCGGCTCACCGTAAAAGAGATACATATTTCATCCCTCATGTCCTATTCATGTCAAATCTGAGTTGAAATACTAATCTGTGACTGACAAAATTAAGAAATTCCTTGTATTTGCCAGGGGTATGAATAATTTTGAGGACGACTGTATACGTAATCAAGGGAGGTGACTGCCAGAATCCTTTTGTAACAGCCACATCCACTTGTCTTCATGCCTGAAGAAGGTCACAGACCGAAAGCTTGCAAATAAATTGGGATATGCACAGAGTTGTGTGCGATTGCTGATTTTGTTTGTCGAGTGTCTAAGTTCAGCTCCAGCACCTCACAGAAGAATCCTGTCTATGGATGAGCGGTGATTTTTTTTCACATTTCAGTTTCCTTAGACATTGATCAGTAAAAATAATTCTGAATTTGTTTTCTTAGGCAAGCTAGAGGCGTTCCACTCCTCACTACTGAAGTACACGGAGAAGGGACTACACTTCCACTACTCCTCCATGAAAGCTCGCACCCAGCTCGCCATAATGGACCACAATGAAAATGCTCAGCGTGAACAAGCTACCGCAGCGTCCGGTATGATGCCTGAAAAATAGTAAATAATAATAAATGAGGAAAACTCTTGTGTTTTAGTGAAGTAACACACATGTCAACGTTTTCTAACTTATTTTTAGATCATACATAGAGGCTGTATTCGAAACTGCATACTATACTGCTAGTACGTACTGATTTGGCCAGTATGCAGTATGCAGTATGCAGTATGCAAACAAAAGCAAAATCTACAGTATGCGAAAAATTCCCGGATGTTGTACTGATTCGGAAAATATCTCCAGTATCTGACCAGTCTTCTTTGTGTACTGTATCCCACAATGCAATGCGCCCCTGACGTCTAACCGTAACCAAAGACAGTAGTGAAGTATCTTTGCCAGGTACCGTAACCATGTTATATAGTTTAATAAAATAAAACTTAACTGCAGACTGATCGGTTTAATTGAAAAACATTTATTTATTGATGTAATGTGGTTATTTCTGTACGTAGGCTCCAGAGCCCCGAGGCAGCACTGCTCTTCTGTCCAATACACAGGAAGCTTCACTTTTCATTCAAACAAACTAATGCTACTGCCACAATTGTTAGATTCCATCAATGAGACCAACATTTATCTCCTAAAAATAATTTAACCAGCCGGTGGTAAACCTCTAAAAACCTGTGGGGAAGTTAATTAGCAATCATTTTCTCCCCCAGGATGATGACGGAGGTTGGCCCGGCCAGGCAGCTCTGCAGACCGACTGCTGCTGCGGATCTTCACTTCTCCGAAAGGCATTGGAGCAAACTTCTAAACAGCCGTCATTTGGATAAACTGGCCGTATATTTGGGATCTAAACAGTTACTTTCTCGCATGAAAAAATATTAAAACTTAATAAAGTTACATAATAACAGCACTAGAGCGGGAAATAAAACAGCTTTTCACCTGTTTTACAGCTACCGCTACCAGTTGCCACGAAATGCATTCTGGGAATCTTGTATACTGCATACTGTGGTGTGAACGGCGTCGGTCTGCTGAAGTAGCAGACTGAATCCCACATTCAGTATGCAGTATACAGTACATACTAACGCAGTATGTAGTAGGCAGTACGGTAGTATGCGGTTTTGAAAACAGCCAGAGTCAAAATGTGAATACATGTGTTATTGTGAGTCTGATATATAATTTATTTCATAATGAACCTTATGCTTTCTTTCTTTAATTTCAGGGGATCCAACACAGACATTTAGACAGAATCTGGTGGTGGAAGTTCTTCAGCGACGCTTGGATCCTTCAGTCGCATTCAAGGACCCCACGTCACATGCACCGCATCCCCCATCGCCTCAAAGCCCAAGCGTGGGGCAGTACGTGGCGCAGTGGGTGAAGCGGCCGCCCCCTGTAGAGGCTGCGGTCCTCGGTTCGAATCCCGCGCCGGGCAGCCCTCCCTCTGCCTCCTCCCCCTATCCTCTCTACCTCTACTGGGTGGTGTCAGATAAAGGCAAAAAGAAAAGAAAAAATACTACTATACTAAAACGAAGCCTGACGAGGAAGAAGTGATTGAAAAACATAAAACTCGGATTAGCTTGTGAAGAATAACGTATTTGTGGACCAGACCTAGCCCTAGCTCTGTCCTGAACTGCCCAGCACAACGGCTGCTAAGGGCAGAAAACTGCAGCCGAGCAGGAACTCTAAGATTGAAGCACCACAGATTGAAGTGCCACTGTTTCTTTTTTGTTTTGTTTTTTTTGTGATGTTTGATTTATGAAAAATGTTCTAATAAAGTTGAAAAAAAAGGCAGTTCATTTAGATTCACAATGGTTTATTCATAAACATTATATAAAACTTCTCACAAAAAATACTGAAGTAAAATCCTACAGTTCAATGAAATTAGTCCAAGATGTAACAGTGTCCAAACGAATATTGTAGCGAGATCCATGTTGGGGTGTGTGTGATCATCAAAGAAGTTCTTTAAATGCTAACTCCAGCTCTTCCAATCCCTCATACAGTCCAGTGGGGGAGGGATAGGTGTCCCGAATGGCTCCAACAATGCAGGAGGGCAATACTTTGCTGTTTTTTCTTCCTACCGGTAGTGGTTGCCCTTTGAGAACCCATTCCAACACAACCCGAAAAGCCACCAATCTGCACTGTCTGCAAAAGAAAATGAGAAAATACATTATTTCAGATCTATGAAACAACATAGGTGAGCAACAGCAGGGAGCTGCGGTGGGGGAAATTTTTTTTTATTATCAAAGAAATCGATTACTTACCAGTGGTGGAGAGTAACGGAGTAAATTTACTTGAGTACTGTACTTAAGTACATATCCAGAGGATTTGTACTTAAGTACTTGAGTATTAGATTTCTTTGGTACTTATTACTCTTACTTGAATACATTTCCAAGACAAATATTTTTTACTTTTACTCGAGTTAATTTCTAGGAAGGCTGAAAAGTACTTGTTACTTTCAGGTCTGCTCTTTTTTTTTTTTCTAAAATACTACTGGACACAAGCTGTGTTTGTCAAAGAAGGAAACCCTAACCCCTGAAAGCAGCACAGCAGTGCAGCTGCTTTCAAAGAGTTCATTCTCAGAAACAAGAGTTAAAAGCTCCTTAAATTCATTTAGAAAAAATTATAGTCATTCATTGATGTGAAAAATAAGAAATTTACTCTTATACTTTTATTTTGACTTAAAGTACATTTAAAAGCATGTACTTTTTTACTCCTACCCGAGTAACATGTCGACTGAGCTACTATTTGTACTCTTACTCAAGTACTGGGGTGGAGTACTCCATGATCTCTGTTACTTACTCCTCTGAGAGCCTGTGGCCCCTCGGTCCTTGGGGCCTCGGCCGTGTCTTCCAGCTGACCAGAGAGCTGTGCAGCATCACCTCCAGGACGCCGCGGCTCAGTAGCGGAGGGAACTCCTGGTGGTCTGTGATACACGGGGTCGCTGGGGCAACAGGGGCAGCAGGGGCAACAGCAGCGTCTGAGTCTGAGGAGGAGATGTCCTGGTTCTCCAGTGTGGGTAGTGTCGCTAGTTCCCAGTCCGCGCAACACAGGCTTTCCTCGTCTGTCGGCATCGGCCTGCATCTAGTACAGCTGCACCACCAGGTTTCCTGCGCTCGGCTCCTGTAGTCTGCTGCTGCTGCTGCTGCTGCTGCTGGCTGCGGGTCTGGTCCAGAGCTCTGGTCTGGTCCATGGTCTGGGTCATGGTCTGGTCCAGCCGCTGCAGCCGCGGCCGCTGCTTCGTCCTGCTGCCTCAGTTCCTCCTCTGTCCACTCTGGCTCGTACAAATACGGCTCAGCAAAGAAATGAAGCTCGTCCTCGATGTCAAAATCCTCAGCCATGACTAAAATATGGTTTACGAGGTCAAACATGCAGGGAAATGTGGTGTGACGGCATCCTAGACCAACTACAGTCCTGACTGTACTCTGGAGTTTTGCCGGTGTAAACACGGAAGCATGTCTCAGGGCGCATGCGCACTGAGAACGAGGGGACTGATGTCCCACATAGGCTACTATGTATGCACTTGCACTTTCCACTGCAATCCTGCATTTTTATTATCATGGGCTATTTATTGTTTTTATTTATTCTATTCTCAATGCACTACTTTTTACTATTTTATGTCTTGCTGTTGAATGATTGTTTGTTTATTGTGCAGCTGAGAAACTGAATTCCCTTCGGGATAAATAAAGTATCTATCTATCTATCTATCTATCTATCTATCTATCTATCTATCTATCTATCTATCTATCTATCTATCTATCTATCTATCTATCTATCTATCTATCTATCTATCTACACTGGGAGCTTCTTTTTTTTCAACAGCTTTATTTAAAAGTTGACAAATACAGATAGTAGCCTATACAGGAAAATACATACAGTATGTGCCAGGGGTGATGTTCATTATACAACAAGGTGGTTATACTGTACATATTACAAAAGTCTATGGTTTTAATAGCCTTTTCATTTGCTGAATTGGTGATTAGCTTAAAGTAAAGTTCCATTTCTTTTTGAAAAACATAAAAGCAAGGGGTTTTCTGCAATTTTGCAAGAAATAATAACAGATTTTCTAAAAAAAAGTAAAATTTTCATTCTTTCTTAGGGTCCTTATGGAAACCAAAAACAACACTGGGAGCTTCCGCTACAAACAAGCTTAAAATATAGACTTATTTAATTTTTTTTCGGAACAATTTCTCATGTTGGGGCTTCAATACAAGGGGAACATTACAGATGAGCACTATGGAGGTATTTGGATGGTTTTTGGTGTGTCTTTTTGGACAGAGAAAAGTGAGCCCCGTTCGCCATAGTCATATGGCAATACAGTGCTGCACGGACCCCCCCTGTAACTCAGAGAAGGCATGGAGGACTCTGAAATTTGAATTTTGGGTGAACTATCCCTTTAACTTATAATTAAAGTTATGAGTTTATTTATAACATGGGTAACAGGAAGCAGCAGTGAAAGCAACTGCCCACCACAACAGCTAGGACAGGGAAAAGGACAATCTGATATTTCACATAAAGTTAAATGTTAATATTTATCAGTAATAATAATAATAGACTCTACGTAAAGTTTTATTATTTTATGTACAAATTGAAAGTGAAATCAATGTGCACACATTAGTTATTGATACTAATTGAATAAATAATGAACAATTTTGTTAACTTATTATAGGCTAAATTAAGAGATAATAATGTTAAGTTAGTAAATGTCAGTTAAAAATATTGACTTTGAAGTTTGAAGTTATGAGTTCATTATAAGTTATAAAGATTTAGTTAGCAATGACACAAATTAATGGAAAGTTACTTAGTTTAATGAGTTTATTAATGATTGTATGTTGTAGAGATTTAGTAATAAGTTACGCCTCTGAACTCAAATTAAGAGTTTATAGCAATAAGGTATCATTATTATTTACTCAACTTATGAAGTAATAATGTCAAGTTCTTTGTTTTAGTTAATATGAAGTTATTGTTATTAACTGAAGTTTGAGTTCAGAGGGGGAGCAGATCCTGACCCACCACCGTCCTCCAGTCTGAATAAAGTAAAAGTTTCTACTTTGAGTTTGAAAAAGACCAAAGACAGAAATGTGAACAGTTCATGTTTCCTCTTTTAATAACAAAGACTTGTATTCCAGACACGAGAAGAACGTCGACATTTCTCTTTGAAAAAAACGGTGCTTTGTAAAGATGCATTTTTCAGGGGTCGTGAGTGACGAGTGAGAGTTTCTTCTCTTTTTCTTTTTTCTTTTCCTTTCTTTATTTTTTGTTCCAAAATGCATTCAGGTCAAGCTGGAGAGGAGCAACAACAGGGTACATACATTCAAGATCCTATAGGGCTTCTACAAGAGTTTTTTTTTGGGGTGGGGGGGATATACAGACTCGGTACCCATGCGTTATCTAGAACAGTCCGTCTTCAGGTGGGTTTCCTTCCCAGCAGCTTCAGTCTGTGCAGCGAGAGGCTTCGTGTGGACGAGGGGAAGCTGAAACCCAGATGTGTGTAGAAAAGAGAAGAGAGAAGCTCTATACATCTGGACACAGGAGCAAGAAGAAGAAGGCACCTCCTCCTCCCCCTCCACCTGCAGCTGGACTCTACTGGCCTTAATGCACACCTGGCAAGTGCACGTGTGTGTGTGTGTGTGTGTGTGTGTGTGTGTGTGTGTGTGTGTGTGTGAGAGTGTGTGTGTGTGTGTGTGTGTGTGTGTGTGTGTGTAAATATGCACATACAGCTCTGGAAATAATAAAGAGACCACTACTCCAAAATGTTGTTGATAAACCAGCATCTCTACATGTATGGCAGCCATCGATTCCAGTGTCTATTGAACTCCAACACAAGCAAAATCATATTTAATGAGGAAGAAAGATTATTAAGAATTAAAAAAAACACTGCTGCGATTAAAAATTGGGATTATTCCATCATAAATGTTGATTTCTAAACTCTTCCTAAGTTTAAAAAGTAGTGTTGTGTTGTTTTAAAATGAATATGAACTTGTTTTCTTTGCATTATTTTTTGTTATTTTGACCAGTTGCCATTTTCTGCAAATAAATGCTCTAAATGACAATATTTTTATTTCAACATTTGGGAGAAATTTTTGTCAGTAGGTTATAGAATGAAACAAAAGTGTTCATTTTACTCAAACACATAGCTATGAATAGTAAAACCAGAGGAACTGATCATTTTGAAGTGGTCTCTTATTGTTTTACAGAGCTGTTTATACACACACACTGATGCATACATACATACATACATACATACAGTGTTGGGGAACAGACAGCAGACAGACTGAGAGGAGCTGGGCAGTGCAGAGAGTGACAGGTCACAGTCTCAGAGAAACCAGCAGAGTGTGTGTGTGTTTCTGTGTGTGTGTGTGTGTGTGTGTGTGTGTGTGTGTGTGTGTGTATGTGGGTGATGAACAGTCCTGTAGAAAGAGTTCAGAGCTGCCACGAGTGTGTGTTTGATTTCTTTGGCACAGCGCGGTGCCGCAGCAGCTCCTGCACTGCAAAAACTGCAAAAAAAAATCAAGAATATTTGTCTTATTTCTTGTCAAAATGTCTCATTTCCAGTCAAAACGAATCTCTTTCCACTTTAGATAAGACTCATCACCTAAAAATGAACTTGTTTTTTAGATCATTTTCACTTCTTTCAAACATATTTTCACTTGAAATAAGTAGAAAAATCTGCCAGTGAAAGGAAGTTTTTTGTGCTTGTAATAAGAAAAGAAAAACTTGCTCCAATATCAGATTTTTTTTATTTATTTCAAGTGAAAATATGCTTGAAAAAAGTTTTTAAAAAAGTCTAAAAACAAGTTACTTTTCATGTGATGAGTCTTATTTTAAGTATAATGAGATTAGTTTTGACTAGAAATTACATTTTGACTAGAAATAAGACAAATATTCTTGGTAATATTTCAGTTTTTGCAGTGTGGTGGTCGGACCCTTGGCAGACGAAGTGAAGAGGAAACGTATCAAAGTCTATTTACATACAAAGAGTTGTGCTCGTTGACCGACGGGTGGAGGAGGAGGAAGAGGAGGTTTACACACACACACACTCTCATGCACAAACGCACTCACACACTCCCAGAAAACAGGAGAAAATCATGAACAAAAACGAATATTTACAAGTCGTCAAACATCCGGTTAAAAAACAAAAACAGCTGTCGTCTGTTTGCTAATATTAAACATCATCATCATCATCTTCAGTGTAACTCATCCCCCCTCCTCCAGTCGTTATCATGATCAACATGATCAACACGTCACTGTTCGATTCCCACACAGTAACCAGGGAAACGGTTGGGTTTGGTTTGTTTCACCAGTTTAAATAAAGGTTTGTTTGTCAAATAAACAGGTTTGAATCCCTCATGTACGTATATAGACCGTAGAAAAACAAAAAACAACCAAAAAAAAAACAAAAAACAGAAACAAACACTCAGGTCCTACATTTCCCATCCCATAATTCCTCTTCGTTCAGTTCGTTCGACAGCAGTGACATCATCGGGGGCTTGATGACGTCATCAGGTCGCCAGAGGAAACCGAAGCTCCTGATGTCGTTAAAACCGCGCGTGTGTGTGTTGTAAAAAACAAACAGATAATAAGTCTAATAATAATAATGTGTTTAAAACCAGAACTCATTTGATTATTATACATAATAATATTATTTACATATTTATATTGTTAATGTTTCCTACTTTATTTAAATACTATATATCATTACATCATCATTAGTCCTGACTGGGGAGGAGGTTGGTCAGTGTACTGTCCCTTTAACTGTCTCCTCCCCCGGTGCCTGATGGGAAACGTATGCAGTCGACCTGTTGATCATGAACCTCTCCTCCCCCCGACCCCGACCCCGACCCCTCCAGGTCCTGGTTCTGGTTCCGGTTCTGGTCTCTGTAAAGTGCTTTGAACTCATGGAAGCGACCTGTGTTCAGGTGGTCCTGGTCCTGGTCCTGGATCCTCCTCCTCCTCCCTCGCTCCGTCCGACACTTCAGGGTTTCAAGATCGGCAGGAGACTCAAACAAACGTCCTCCTCCCAACGAATAAATAAAAACAGCAACAGCAACAAGAGTCAATGAGCTGTGACATTGTGACATCACAAGGTCGAGTCTCTGAGCTCTGTCCTCCTCCGTGGACCGTAGTTTGTCTGTTTGTTTGTCACGTACAAAAAAAAAGAGAAGCAAAACCAAGATGGCGTGAGAGTGTGTGAGTCCTGGTCCTGGTCCTGGTCCTGGTCCTGGTCTGGGATTCTGCAGGACTTCAGTCTTTGGTTGTGAGTCAGTGTGACAGGTGATAAAAAAAAACCTGTCGAACCAAAAAGTGCTTCAGCTGCTACAAGGAGGAGGAGGAGGAGGAGGAGGAAGAGGAGGAGGAGGAGTCAACTGTCTCAGGACGTAACGTGGTCCCGTGTGTGTGTGTGTCTCTCGGTGTGTGCGTGCTACTACTCGTACAGTGTGACGGTGCAGTAGCAGAGAGCCGAGATCCTTCGGTCCACACTCGCCTTGTCTGCAGAGGAAACACACACAACACAACAACAACGATTAGTCCAGACAAGAAAAGTGAGTGTGTCCTTTATTCCCCCCTCAGCCCTAGCCCTTGGCCCCTACCCCTTCGTTTTGTGCGTTCACGTGAAGTGGTGGTCTCCCGATTCTGGTTCAGACGAGGGTTAGGGGGAAGTGGTAGGGCTATCTGGCCCTTCAAACGGAGATTTTTCAGAGGCACACTTCAAACCAAGGGGTATGACAAGTTTCCCAGAATGCATCTCGCAGCAACCGGCAGCTGTTTTATTTCTCGCTGTAGTGCTGTTATTACGTCACTTTGTTAAGTTTTAATAATTTTTCATGCGAGAAAGTAACTGTTTAGATCCCCAATGTGTGGTCGGTTTATCAAAACGACGGCTGTTTAGACTTTTGCTCCGATGTTTTTCGGAGAAGTGAAGCTCCCAGAGCTCACAGAGGCAGCAGCCCGTCTGGAGAGCTCGTCAGCCGGCCAACCTCCGTCGTCATCCCGGGAGAAAAGATGATCGCTAATTAACTTACCCGCAGGTTTTTAAAGGTTTACCGCCGGGTAGTTACATTCTTTTTAGGAGATAAATGTTGGTCTCATTGATGGAATCTAACAATTGTGGCAGTAGCATTAGTTTGTTTGAATGACAAGTGAAGCTTCATGTGTATTGGACAGAAGAGCAGCGCTGCCTCGGGGCTCTGTAGCCTACGTACAGAAATCACCACATTCACATCAATAAATAAATGTTTTACAATGAACCGATCAGTCTGCATTACATTCTATTTTATTTTATGACATAAGTTAACATGGTTTTGAATACAGGATTTGTGGCAAAAGCTCGTCACGTCTGCTTATGTGAAAGCCAGCAGAGACTAGCTCCGTTTCAAGGGGCGAAGGTTAAGGGCTAGGGCGAGGGGTAGGGATGAAAATTAGAATTGGAATTGGGCCTGTGTGTTGGTTTGTGTAATTGTGTGTGTGTGTGTGTGTGTGTGCGTGCGCGCTCTCACATTTGACCACGTTCTCGACGTCCGTGGGGTCCTGCAGGATCTTGGACAGACCGTCCAGCAACATGGCGGCTTTACTGTAGCGGTAGGCGATGTCCTCCGTCTGCTTGAACATCTCATCCAGAGCCGCCGACTGGACCTATCACACACACACACACACACACACACGTTAGCGGAGCACAGTGAAAACCACCTTTTTCTTGTTTGTTTTTAAAAAAAATCAAAATTAATAAAAACGTCATCGTTTCAATAAATATCTGCGTTCACACGCTGATTGATCCACTGAAAACCTGAGACTCTAAACGCTGCAGTTCGTCCACCAGGCCTGTGTGTGGCGCCGTAGTAACGCTGTCACACATAAAAACACCAACAACAGAGAAGGAGACAGAAAGCTTCCCCGCTGGATTCAAACATTAGAAGTGGATTAAATGTCGACTGGGAGTCGAGTCAGAGCAAACACAGTAGTCGACTGTTGTTGTTGTTGTTACGTCCATAGACTGTAACGTGTAGCGGTGTGGCTCAGGTTACAGGTTATGACATCATCAATTCACTGAAGATCTGTTTTGGGCGTCCAGACGAAAACGCAGGGGCGGCGTGGGACCCATTTCCAAAAAATACAGTTTTCCCCGCCCTTAACGCCGTTTCCCTCTGGATGAAACGATAAAATGTGGATTCATTACATCCGTATTCGTGCGGACAGGCTCTGAACTCCTCTCGTGTGTGTGTGTGTGTGTGTGTGTGTGTCTCACCATCTCCACGGCGTGGTTGTAGATGAGCTTCTCCGCGGTGACGCTGTTGATCTCGTCCACAAATCGCTGCTTGTCAGAGAAGAAGTGGTTCAGTTTGTCGGTGAGACGACGGCAGAGGGAGATGCAGCTCTTGTAGCGGTCGTTGAGGTTCTTCACCACTGAGGAGGAGGAGGAGGAGGAGGAGGAGGAGGAGGAGGAGGAGAGAGAAGAATAAGGAGCAGGTCAGGTGACTCAGATCACATGTCAGATTACAGCACACTGAGTTTACAGCAGAGACAGATGTTGAAGTGTCCAGATGTCCAGATGTTCAGGTGTCTGTGTGTGTCTGTCTCACCTTGCTTGACGGCCGTGGACGGGTTGAGTTTGGCGGATTTGATCTGGGCCTTGGCGAGGTGCAGCGAGGAGGCGAGGAGCTGAGCCGCCTTCATGTAGAGGACCAGCTGCTCCACCTGCCTGCAGGGGGCAGCAACACACAACTCAGCACCGACACACAACAACAACAACACAAATTGACCCAATCTATTCCCTTCCTCCATCCTTCCTTCTTTCCATAACCCTTTTCCCTTCTTCCTTCCTTCCTTCCTTCCTTCGTCCTTCCTTCTTCCTTCCTCTTTTGATCCAATTGACCCTCCATCTTTCTTTCCTTCCTTTTCCCTTCCTTCTTTCCCTTCTTCCGTCCTTGAACAAATCTGTTCCCTCCCTCCATCTTTCTTTCCACAATCCTTTTTTCCTCCTTCCCTCCCTTCCTTCCTTCCTTGCATCCCTCTATCTTTCCTTCCTTTTTCCCTTCCTTCCTTCTTTCATTGCTTCTTTCCACAATCTGTTCCCTTCCTCCATCCTTCCTTCTTTCCACAATCCCTTTTCCCTTCCTCGCTCCCTCCCTCCCTCCCTCCCTCCCTCCCTCCCTCCCTCCCTCCCATCTTTCCCTTTGTCCTTCCTTCCTTCCTTCCTGCCAATTCCTTCCTTCCTTGATCCAGGTGGACAACAGGAGGGTTAAATGCACGGCACGTGACTTATTAATAAATTTATTTTATTTTTAATTTAAATGTTGGCCTTTTAAATTAACGACAGGATTCACTTCTTCTTCCTCTCTCTGACTCTTCTGTCTTTCCTCCGTCAGAGAGCAGACAGTAACGTGACCTGACGGGCGTCTCAGAGACTCTTACCCCCACTCCTTGCTGAGCTGGCTGATCTGGTCCACCACCACGCTGTCCTGCGGCGGGTACAGCGACGCCGCGGACACGCCCAGATCGGCGCCGCCGGCTCGGACCGCCGCCATCTCCAGCACGCAGTCGGTGAAGGACAGCATCATCCTCAGGTACATCAGGGTGTCCGTGTGCTCTCTCTGTGGGACGAGACCTTAGTGTTAATTTTGTTTTGTCTTGCTTTAAATTTGCACTTGTTTAATTGTTGGCACTATTATTACATTGTATTATAATTGTTTAACGATTGTAAAGACTTGACTCCGTACATTAACACATCCCCCGTCCCATTCATGCTTTGGAGAAATGTTCTCTTCGACAGTTGTACTCTGTTTTGTACATTGAACCAGTTTGTTTCTATGTTTATTCCTCTCTCAACCGCATAAGTCTGATTTAAAGATGTGCAGTCTGTGGCCCTAACTTATCTATCGCAAACATGTGTTCCAACACTACAATACAAATGGTATATTTGTGTTTATTTTTTTGTATATTGTCATTATTTTAAGTCTGATGTAGAGGATTTATATCCTGTATCAGATATATTTTCTCATCAACTCAGATCTCTAGTTTTCTCACTAGGCACTTGTTTGGAAAATAAATCCTTCTGAAAAAGTCAAATAAAGCTCTGGGAGCTGATGTCACAGTGAGATCAATAATTTTCCAGGACATTTGACTTTTTTTTCTTCTCATTTTCCATGTGTTTTCATGACTGGAAAATTGGCCAACCATTTTCCAGGTTTTCCAGGACTGTCAGCTCGGGAACCCTGACAGTGTTGTGGCTTCACTTCAGACGTTCACTCAGGAACAAGAACGTAACAGCATGCATATCACTACGCGCACGAAATCTATTTCCTGTCACTTCCCCACGGATCACGAGTTGCTCTTTTATCTCGCCGTCTCGTCATTGCTGTGCCATGTTGATTCAGTATTTTATCTTTGTATTTATTATTATTTTTTATCTATTTTATCTTATTTTTTTTAGTAGGAACAAACTGTGTGGGAAACTGTTTCGTTCCTATCATGCAAAGTGGTGTCTAACTAGTCTGCGTGCGAGAAAAGCCTCTTGTACGAGTCACGTCATGTAAATTGTGGTCAGAAGTCGATTGTTAGCGAAATTAAACTGTTTTTTGTCCAGTTGAGCGTCTCACCTCCATCAGCGTCTCCTCCGGCAGCTCCGGGGCCTCGAAGGTGATGAAGCCCTCCAGACTGGGCGGCGAGGTGCCGTAGGGGACGTAGCGCAGACTGCTGGGGCCGCCGTCCGACCCCGGGACCAGCTGCCCCCCCCCGAAGCCTCCTGGGGGGCTGCAGCCCAGCGCCATGCCGGGGGGAGAGCCCACGTAGTGACGGCCGCTGGTGGAGCAGAGCGAGCCAGCCGAGCTGTTGGAGCCCACTGAGGACGGAGCACAGGGATTTCACAATAAAATACAACCACAGGGTTTTCACAATAAAATACAACCACAGGCTTTTCACAATAAAATACCACGCCAGGCTTTTCACAATAAAATACAACCCCAGGGTTTTCACAATAAAATATAACCCCAAAGTTTTCATAATAAAATACAACCCCAAAAGTTTCAGAATAAAATACAACCCCAGAGTTTTCACAATAATATACAACCCCAAAAGTTTCAGAATAAAATACAACCCCAGAGTTTTCACAATAAAATACAACCCATAAAAGTTTCACAATAAAATACGAACCCCAAAAGTTTCAGAATAAAATACAAACCCTGACTTTTCACAATAAAATACAACCCCAGAAGTTTCACAATAAAATACAACCCCAGAGTTTTCACAATAAAATACAAACCTAGAGTTTTCACAATAAAATACAACCCCAGGGTTTTCACAATAAAATACCACGCCAGAGTTTTCACAATAAAACACAACTGCAGGATTTTCACAATAAAAGCCAAGGTGAGCGTGCTGACCTGAGGTGGTGCGCGGCCGGGTGCTCAGGTGGCTGCAGGTGGGCGGCGTGCTGCTGTTGGGCGGTGAACCCACGGTGAAGAGGACGGTACGGGGACTCGCCGAGCCGACCGCCACCAGCCCGATGGGACCTGCAGGGGCTGATGGGAAAATAACGATGAGTCATTTTCTGTTTTACCACTGTCGTTGCTGATCTGTGTGTGTGTGTGTGAGTGCGATGGCGATGGCGTGCTCCTACCTGTGTCCATGGGCCGCTCCGTGTTCAGGCTCTCGGTGCTGCCCTGATTGGTCTGTCCGCCCAGAGTGATTCTGATTGGCTGCTCAGACAGACGACCTGTGCTCACAGACCTGAGAGGGGAATAAAGGTTTGTTTTTTGTTTCCTGTCGGAGTCAGAATTTTTATTTCTGCAGCTAAAACTAAATACACCACACCTCAGAAACTATTGTCATTTGCTTAACACAACGAAATAGCAGCTCTTGATTCAGCGCCGTATGAAGTGAATTAATTAATATAAGTTAAAAACAAAGTAAAGTAAACAAAATAACAACAAGGACAGTTGTGTAGCAACCTACCTGCCGAAGGTGCGACTGGCCTCGGGAGCCGCCGGCCGGCCGACCATGTACGGGCTGCAGTGGTGGATGCACACGTCCCGGACGTCTGCCAGCGTCTTGGAGGGGACGGGACTGTCGGCGAGCGCCATCAGGTTACAGGACGCCTGAGTTTTAGGGATTTTAAAGGGAGCGGAGATGATCTGAGGAGGAAAAGAGGAAGAGAGGTTAACACCTGACGACTGATGGTAGTCTTTAAGAAACAGCTAAAAACACGGTTCAGTAAAAACCAGCTCTGAAAATAAATGTGTGTTTGCCTGCAGAACTTCACTATAGCAACACAGTTGAGTGTATGAACTTAACATCGTCTTTGCTTTCAATTAGTACAAAAACCATACAGAACTTCACGACGAAGTCTCTAAAATTAAGCTTTACCATAAATTACCATTGTAAGGGGCCGTGTCCACCGTCTACTTTCCATTCAGATCCTATGGAGTTCAGCGCTCACAGCGCTCAGCGCCCTCAGCGGAAAAAACGCTCTGGGCGCTTCCTTTTTTGTCGCGGCGCTGGGAGCGCTCAGAGTTGAAATATGTTCAACTTTCGGAACAGCGCGCTGCTCGTCAAGCGGCTCGGAAGTGAGACGGCTCGTTTTGTAACCTGGTTACAGCAGCATTCTGAGAGAGAGCGAGTGCTCCAATAGCGTGTTTGGTGGACACGGCCCCTTAGAAACTTGTTAGATTGAATACATTATGCAGTGTGGACCTCCCGTTTTTTAGGTGATGGGCACCTGTATTTACCATATCTGAAATTGCACTTTGTAATTTAATCATGATTAATTTAAAATCTTTAGTCTTATGGTTGTTATTATCAATGTTCCCTGAACTGTGTATTTCAACCTGCACTTATTATCTATTTATGATCTCTGTCTTTATGTCAAGGACTACAGATGGAAATGAGCGTTCTCGCTATATCTGGTGCAGCCATCTTTTTATTTCTTTGAATCATTAATGTCACTGCTGTCCTGCTATAGACTAAACTAAACTAAACTAAACCATGCAGCTGGAACTGAAGCGTATTCAACGACTGCACCGACCTTGGTGGGCGAGCCGATGATGGTGGGCAGCGGCGACTTCTGCAGCCAGTCGTAGGAGCGGGGGGAGGAGCCCAGCAGCTTGGTGGGGGAGGAGCCCAGGTTGGCGGGGCGGCCCAGCTGGGGGGAGTGGCCGCAGGAGGAGGAGGAGGAGGAGGACGAAGGCTGCACCGGGTCCGACAGCTGCTTGTGGAGCTTCTGCCTGGTCTGGTAGACCTCGGTCAGGGTGGGAGCGCTCTGCAGCCGGGCGCCGAGCAGCTGGGAGGACGGGACCGGAGAACCTGAGAGGAGGAGAGGGAAGACTTCCTCTTTAAACAAAACAAAACAAACAGCTGGTCGCCATGACAACAGGCCGCAGCAGCAGCAGCAGCGACGTCAGCGTCTTTAAAAGGACGTTGACTCATCGTGACTCAAAGGAGATGATCAAAACAACAGCAGCTCAGTCACACACACACACACACACAAATAAATTAGAATATCATGGAAAAGTCAGTTTCCAATAGTTCAAAAGGTTTTTACATTTCCATATTAAAAATGTATTTTGTTTTTTTATTGGTCTTTTGTAATATTAAATTTTTTTGAGATCCTGAATTGTAGGTCTTCATTAAAGGCTGCTCAATCACTGAAGACTGTTTGATTCTACAGTATGTGTTTGTGTTGAGCTGCAACAATTAATGGAACAATAATTGATTAGTAAATTAATCGTCAACTATTTTGATAATCTAAGTTGTTTTTTAAAGAAAAAAAGTCCAAATTCTCTGATTTCAGCTTCTTAAATGTGAATATTTCTGGTTTCTTTGTTCCTTTATGACAATAAACTGAGTCTCTCTTTAGTTTGTGGACAAAACAAGACATTTGAGGACGTCTCTGGTGGTTTGAGAAACATTGATTGATGTTTTTAACATTTAACATTTTTTAACATTTTTTAACATTTTATAATCGACAGATTAAGCGATAATGTAAATAATCGTTAGTTGCAGCTTTAGATTGTGTCTGACTGGTTCAGAGTTTTAAAAAGTATTTGTATTGTATTTATATCTTGGTGTATTCTGTTGTTTTTTTTCTATTTTCTTCTATTGCACAGGGCAGAGAACCCCAAACGGATCTCGTTGTTTGCACTTTACAACGACAATAAAGTATAACTCTGACGATTCTGATTCTGATCATCATAATTGAAAGACATTAAACAAATAAAGACATGAAATGTTTCATTCTGTGTGTAATAATGGATCTATATGATGTATTAGTTTCACTTGTTGAATTAAATTACTGTATAAACCTTTCCATGATATTCTAATTTACTGCGCTGCAGCTGTACGTGTAGCAGCGGGCGACCGACCTCCTGAGGAGCTGCGGCTGCGCGGCTCGTGGCCCTGCAGGTGGCAGCAGCAGTGGCCCAGCTGCTCCGGGATGGTTCCCACTGCAGACACACAGCAGGGTTCACTGGTTAGCGTCGACTCGACCGAGGCTCCTTCATTCATTAAAAACACAGAGACTGAGACGGAGCTGTGTTCTTACCGAGGGGCGAGGGCGAGTACGGCCGCGAGCTGCCGATGGACAGGCGGCGGCCCACCGTCTGAGGGACGTCTGCAGAGCTGGGAGAGCCCGAGCCCACTTTGGGAAAACCCATCGGACTGGTGTTGGAGCGCCTCACGGTGCCAGACCTGGAACACACACAATATACACATAAATACACATAAATACACATCTGGATGAAGAGCAGAAGCAGCTGCGTTTCAGCACTAGGACCCTGGAGCTGTTTAGTTAAAGGACACATGGAGCCGAGTTCCTCTTTAACAACAGGATGTTCATGTGACAAACCTCAGGAAACTTGAGATATTTATTGATATTTATAATTTTCTGTTTCATATGTTTATTAGAAAACGTGACCGATGACAAGAACATGTAGAATATAACAGGACACAACAGAGTCGCCGCTGTTTAAATTCACACAAGTTTAGATAAAAACTATTTTTAAACACCCAGAAGTGAGAATGAGGAACAGAGAACATGGATCCACCGGCTTCCTCCTCCTTCCAGCTGTGTCCTCACATCGGTCTGGAGCTACAGTTACCACCGTTGGTATTTAAATTCCTCATTATCGTCCTCTCACTATAACAACTCTTTTAGTTTCTTAAAACTGTAACTCTTACTTCACGCTGCCACGAGCACTTTGCACTGTATTGACTACAAACAAGCTATGCAGCACATTTCTACTTCGCACTTTACATCAGGAGCATTGGATCGTCTTTTAGCGTTTTATGTTTTGTGTTCTGTTCCTCCTCACACTGTTATAACTGTAACTTTTGTTTTGTTTTGTTTTTTGTTTTCTGTACCTCATGCTTTTAGACTTCTTTGCATTTCATTAACTACAATAGCATACTTCTAAAAACAAACCAGCACATCTCTACCTCGCACTTTACCTCAGAAGTAGCCTGTCGGAAATGTCTACCTATGTTTTATTTTTATTTTGAATGTTTATTTAACAGGGACCACACATACAACATGGCCACAGAAAATGGGAAAATGTGATGCATATCAGACGTCTAGCTTCAGATAGTTTGCAGACTTTGTCCGTGGTTAGGCTTTAGAATAGAATAGAATGTACTGAATACAATAGAAAAATGCAATAATACAAATACAGTGAATAGTACAATGAATAAATAAATAAATAAATACAGTTGCAGTTGTATATTACAGATTAAAATACGAGTTAAATTTAACATTAAAGGGATAGTTCACCCTAGAATGATATTTCGCTCATTACAGCGTGATTCGCAGTAACCGCACTGACGCCGGCGCAAATCACGCGAGATTTGGACGGACCAGGAAGAGGAGCTTCGAGAAGCTTCCGCTACAAACAAGCTTAAAATATAGACTTATTTAATTTTTTTCGGGACAATTACGCAATTTGGGGCTTCAGCACAAGACGGACATTACATACGAGCATCATGGAGGTATTTGGATGTTTTTTTGTGTGTGTTTTTTTACGAAGAGCTCCGGTGTCCCTTTGCAACCGTTGCATTGAAATGCACTGCTACGCCGAGACCCCCTGTAACTCAGAGAAGGGACGGTGGACTCTGAAAATTCTTCCAGCCCTTAGTCAACATGAGGGTGAGTAGATAATGAGCGAAATATCATTCTAGGGTGAACTATCCCTTTAAGCATTGCTGTTGTATTGACAATGTTTTATGTATTGTTTATGTTGTATATTACTATTTGTATTGTATTTTACGTCTGAAACGTCTGATTCTATGTTCTATGTTCTGGACAACAGATGGAAGTGAGCTCTCTCTGTTAGATCCTGTACACGCATCATTCTTTGGTTTAATGTCTGTGAACACTGTCCATAAACCTAATAAAATAAACACATTAACATCCACACAGGGACAGAACCTCAGAGTCAGACACTGAGACTAGGGCTGCAACTAGCGATTATTTTCATTGTCAATTTATCTGTCGATTATTTAAACGATTAATCGATTAGTTGTTTGGTCAATAAAATGTTAAAAAAGGTTGAAATATAGCAATCAGTCCTCAAATGTCTTGTTTTGTCCACAAACCAAAGAGAGACTCAGTTTATTGCCATAAAGGAACAAAGAAACCAGAAATATTCACATTTAAGAAGCTGGAATCAGAGAATTTGGACTTTTTTGGACTTTTTTTTTTTTTTTTTTAACTACTCAAAACTACTTATTTGATTATCAAAACAGTAATACATAATAGATTAACTTAATAATCTCCCTTTAAGCGAGAGTCAGAGGAACTGAGCTGATGTAACATCACTGAAACGACTTCAGACCTGAGTCACCGGTCGATGCATCAACAGGAGGTGTGTGTGTGTGTGTGTGTGTGTGTGTGTGTGTGTGTGTGTGTGTGTGTGTGTCTCTTACCTGGGGGAGCCGTAGAGCGTGGTGGTGGGGCTGCTGGACAGGTTCTGCTTGATGCGTTGGTAGTTGCGGACCTGGGTGGGGACGGGGATGGGGGTGGTCTCGGCCCGCGGAGACACCATGGGAGTCTGTCCGGTCGGCTGCTGCTGCTGCTGCTGCTGCCTGGGGGGGTGGGAGAAGGGGGGAGGAGAGGTGTCAGGACATCCAGAACCAGAACCAGAACCAGAACCAGAACCAGAACCAGGACCGACGACGGCGACGCAGGCGACAGAGTTTCTTTGTTTACCTCCTCGCTGCTCGGCTCAGGAACTAACTTTAGCCGACACACGAGGGAGGAGGAGGAGGAGGGGCTTACATGTAAACACAGTGCTGCTAAGGACCAATCAGATGCTGCCGGGGGCGGAGCCAGAGGCGGAGTCGAGCCAACGGCACGTGCTGAGCAGCAGACACACACACACACACACACAGCAGCTCATTTACATTCCTTTGTTATTCCAGTGGAGACAAAATGTTCTCAGCACAAAGTCATGACCGAGTCACCACACAGAGAGGAGGAGGAGGAGGAGGAGGAGGAGGAGGAGGAGGAGGAGGAGGAGGAGGAGGAGGAGGAGGAGGAGGGCCGTTAGAGAGCAGCACCAGTTAAACCAGTGTTATGTAATACATGTGAAGGAAGACAGAGAGAGGGAGAGAGACAGAGGGAGAGAGAGAGAGAGGGAACACGTGAGGAGAGGACGAGTCCAGACAAAGACACACACACACACTCACTCACAAAGACACACACAATGAAACACACTCGCACACACAAAGACACAGATCGTTGGTCGTCGTTAAAGACAGAGAGAGTTTATAGGTCAGAGAAGAAAGAGAGAGAGAGAGAGAGGATCAGAAGTCTTGTCTACACTGACCTCGTTCTACCACTGAGTCACTCGTCTCCTCCTCCTGCTGCTCCCTCCTTCTCTTTACTATCATATTAATATTAATAATAATATTAATAATAATCATCATGTTCCTCCTCAGTTCACATCACTGGTCACTAACAGAAACTCATGCTGTCACCACTTCCTTAGAAGACTGAGGTCTTTTGATGCTATACTATATACAGTATATATATATATATATATATATATATATATATATATATATATATATATATATATATATATATATATATATATATATATATACTGTATATACACTGTATATACACTGTATATACTACTATACTATACTAGTGAGCCTGTTCTGTTATTGTTCTTTCAATCTTCTTTCTGCTTTTGTCACATATTTTTTGCTGTTAGTTGCTTCAAGTACCTTAAAGCAGAAGTAAGCGATCCGGTCGTTTTGGCTAATGCTGCGTTCCAGGTAGGCTTTTGAAACCGTAAATTACAGCTTCAAGTCACAACGTACGACTTTGTAGCGTTCCAGGCAACCCACTCGTGTTTTTCCGACCTGTTTTACCTGTGAAAGTCACTATAACGGCCACTCGTGTTTTTCCGACCCGTGAACTCGTACCAGATCGAACTGGTATGACTTCACAGGTCGGAAAAACACGAGTTACGAGTTGCCTTGAACGCACCATAACGTCTTGTCAGAGTTAGCAGCCCCCCCCTAGTCATGGATCTATTGGTCCTCGTCCCTACGTCACCACATTCAGGCGCATCCCTTGGCTGCACACACAGCCCTGCATGCCGTTCTCTCTCCTCATTGGATAAAGGTTGTAGGATACGAGAAATGTTTTCTCCTCGGCTCAGAGCAGAGCAGAGTGACTGACAGACCCGTGTTTCGGTCCAAACACTCTATGTAAGTGATTGCTGTCGGAAGATATAACTATTTAAGATTTATATTAACACAAATATATCACTTACTTCTGCTTTAACTGCTATTGCTTTCTTGTCTTTTGTTTTTGTTTAGCTCATGTATGGTGTCTGCTTGTCTTTTGTTTTGTATTATTGACAGGGGTGGAACTTTGTACAAGTTCCTTAGGACTTTGTTCCCTCCTTGCGCAGCGTTTTACGCATTTATTTTTTGTGCTAAACAAATAAACCTAAACCTAATCTATTGTTCTCAGTGTTGTGCAGTTTGGAGTCAGTGTAGTTGTAGTTGTCTCTCAGTGCAACTTAAAGCTTCACCGCTAAGCATCTGCTCAAAGACTGGAGGACAAACACTTGAGCCAGTTTGTAGAGCTGCATACACTAGATGAATGCCGTCCACTCCCTGGCAGACGGTGTTTTGTGCGACCAGACCGGACACATGTTTTATTTGAAGAAGACCAGCTGCTGCCACCCAACAGGAGATATAGAGTCTCTATAGATGGATTAAACAGACTGAGGAACTCTTTTATTTGTCAGCCTGTTAAAATGCTGAATCAGTTGGGTTTGTCAGGGCCTGAGTAGTTGTTGGTGTCGGGACTTGGAGGAACTGCAGCCACTTTGATGCTACGTATTATACAGTAGCAGCAGGTCACATGTCTGATGTTTGTCTTGTGTTATATTATATTTTGTTATGAGAAACAAGTGTCTTGGACGCAAGAGATTCTGACAAATAAAAGTACTCAACTCAACATCACAAAATGTTAATAATAATTTACACAATGTAACATTTATCTCTTCATTCACTCGTCTCCTTCAGCTCCCTCGCTCTCTTTACTATCATCATTAGGGCTGCAACTAACGATTATTTTCATTATCGATTAATCCTATTGAATATTTAAACGATTAATCGATTAGCTGTTTGGTCAATAAAATGTGATGTTGAAAAACATCAATCAGTGTTTCTCAAAACCACCAGATGACGTCCTCAAATGTCTTGTTTTGTCCACAAACCAAAGAGAGACTCAGTTTATTGTCATAAAGGAACAAAGAAACCAGAAATATTCACATTTAAGAAGCTGGAATCAGAGAATTTTGAGTTTTTTTTCTTAAAAACTACTAGTTAATGATTTTGATAATCTAATAATCAGTTGGAGTAGTTTTTTAAGAAAAAAAAGTCCAAATTCTCTGATTCCAGCTTCTTAAATGTGAATATTTCTGGTTTCTTTGTTCCTTTATGACAATAAACTGAGTCTCTCTTTGGTTTGTGGACAAAACAAGACATTTGAGGACGTCATCTTGTGGTTTGAGAAACACTGAACATTTTATTGACCAAACAACTAATCGATTAATCGTTTAAATAATCAACAGGATTAATCGATAATGAAAATAATCGTTAGCAGCCCTGGAAAAGAAAAACACACACACAGTCACCCGATAATGAAATGATGAGGTCATGACAGTCTGTGAGGTCACAACGACACAACAACAGAGTGACATCATTAACTCTAATAAACAGCTGCATCTCAATAAAGGAGAACATGGAGGTCACGATCCTGTAGCGACTGAATCAGACCAGTTAAACCTTTATAGATGTTTTAAATTAATTATCTGATAAGAGTCTGACTCCATCAATTTACAATGGTGAACTTTTTCTCAATTCTTTTTCATTAAATGTAAGTCATAATCATTACAATTAAAAGAAATAAACACATGAAATATTTCAGCCTGTGTGTAATGGATCAGTATTAATATGTGAATATTATTACTATTTGAATTGAACTAAACTGAAATAAATTCACTTTTCCATGATTTTCTAATTTATTGAGATGTAAATATCCCTCCGCTGCTGAATATAGTCCCTGATATCCCGCCCCCCCGATGGACTGAGACTGTGTTACCTGCGTGTGTGTGTGTGTGTTCACAGCCGAGGCTCCAGAATAAACTCACTCCTCCTCAGTGTGTCGTCTATTTTTACCCCAGGAGTTTAATTTAGCTCAGAGCAGCAGCCGCTTGTTGTTTGGTCCTCACTGTGTGTGTGTGTGTGTGTGTGTGTGTGTGTGTGTGTGTGTGTGTGTGTGTGTGTGTGTGTGTGTGTGTGACTCACAGCATCATGTCACACGTCTGTCACACACTCCATCTATTTTCTCCTCCACTCGTCAACACACACATTCACACATTCAGTCTCTCACACTAAACTAAACTAAACTCTGATTGGTCGATCAACAACCTGCAGGTGACGATGTCATTCTCTCTGGTCACATTAAAAACTTAAAGTTGTGGTTTTGCTGTTTGTTTGTTTGTTTGTTTGTTTTCAGTTGGATGCTGTGACCTCCTGAAACATTGCTGGTTGCCCGGTAACCTCGCCGTGGCAACATGAGTCAGGAAGCTGTTGATCCTGAACATGGTGACATTTGATTAAAATGAACGAGGAAACACGTGTTAATCAATGATAATTATTATAATTATTCCTTAATTTTATGACGTGATCAGTTCAGAATGAAATGTAGTTCTTCAATTAATTATTTTTGAAAAACTAAAAATACGATGTCTGATCCAACGACCTAGTGAAGTGAAGTGCAGTTTACTGGCTGCTCTCTTTCCATCTCGTTCTGAACATGTATTGTTATATCTCTTTTACACTGTTTTTATGCTCTTTATGCAGCTGATCAATAAAGTATTTATCTATTAATCTTAAAGGAATAGTGTGTAGGAATTGCCCCCATCTAGCGGTGCAGTTGCATATCTGAACGTATTCTTGATGTTGCATTCACGTGAAATGGGGCAGACGTCAGACAGACAACAGACGCTGCATGTAACAGGATAAACAAGCCTCTATGTAAACAAGTGGTCTGACAACATGTTGTCATGGTGATGTCGTATTGTTTACCTGACCCACGTTTTACCGTCTTTCTCTTGTCCAGTAAAATGACATCCGGTTGGTTTGCCGACGGCCGTCTGCCTGACTGCACCTGAATGCAACACCAGTGCCTCCGTCCTTCCTCACACTACACAGTGGTGACAGTTTTAACAGGCCGAGCCGACAGCTCCGCTGAGTTTCCGTGGTTACCTACGGTCACGCTGCCACTCAACGTAAAAAATGGCGATGCAACATGGCCGCCTCGGTTCGGTGCGTCGCCCACTTATGTATTTGTAACGACTTGTAACAACTCATTCTAAGGTACCAGAAAGCTTTCATTTGTATGTGGGTGTGATTCCACTTCAGTGAAATACGTATTTATGAAAGACATATTTGATTTTTGATAATAAAAAGCCAAATAAGTTACACACTGGGGCTTTAAATGAAGTAATTAATAACTCACCCTCCGTACATCAGGAACTCGCTGGACGGCCGGCGGGCCACTCCCATTGGCTGATCGTCTGAGGAGGTGAAGAGAGAGAGAGAGAGGAGGTTTGAATCAGCTGCAATTAGCTGATGAGAAGCAGCAGCTGCTACAGGTTTACACTGCTCAGTGTGTGTGTGTGTGTGTGTGTGTGTGTGTGTGTGTGTGTGTGTGTGTGTGTGTGTGTGTGTGTGTGTGTGTGTGTGTGTGTGAGGTCTGTTTTCAGTTACATGAAAAGTTAAGCAGCTGTCTAATGTGATGGGACTGGTGACATGTGTGTGCGTTTGGGTGTGTGTGTGTGAGTGTGTGTGTCACATTGACAGGTAGTGAATGTGACTCACATGTGTGTGTGTTTGGGTGTGTGTGTCCATTAATCAGTAGCGTTTCAACACAACTGCATGCTCGTGCAGAGCAGATGTTGTTGTGCGTCGACAGTCACGTGGGATTTTTTACTGTACGACCTGAGGAACGTGTGAATGCAACACACAATGCAACACAACACAACTCAGGTTCATGTCAGGATCAAACTGCTGCTTCAGGTGTTCAGTGTAGAAACTGCACAAATAAAGGAGGTGACCTACACTGTGTGTGTCTGTGTGTCTGTGTGTGTCTGTGTGTCTGTGTGTGTCTGTGTGTGTCTGTGTGTGTCTGTCAGACTCACAGCTGTCCGTAGAGATGTGCGGCACCAGGACAAAGTCGTCCGTGTCGCAGGAGGAGTTCTTGCTGCTGGTGCTTCCGGCCGACTCCTTGGACAGCTGCAGGAAGTTGGGCGGTCCGAGCGGCGGAGACGACAGGCCGTCCTCCGCCAGCGTCTGCATGTCGGGGAGAGACTGTTGCCATGGAGACGGAGACACAGAGACACAGAGAGGTTGAAGTTTGGATCCTGAGTGACGTAATCGTCAGACGTCGTCATACAGAACTCTGGCATGCTGGGAAACTGACTTGCCCTGCACCTCCTCCTCCTCCTCCTCCTCTAAACTCTTCCTCATCCTCCTCTTCCTCCTCCCTCCTCCTCCTCCTCCTCCTCCTCTAAACTCCTCCTCCTCCTCCTAAACTCTTCCTCCTTTTCCTCCTCCTCTAAACACTTCCTCCTCCTCCTCCTCCTCCTTATCACAGACTGAAGTTCTGACGTGTTAAAATCACAAGACTCGAGTTCATGAACGCTCTTTTTATTTTCTGTCTGGACGTCGTGTTGAACTTTGCAGCAGTTTGTAACAAACAGACTCTTGGTTGTTTTCTGTTACTCTTCCTCCAGGCTAAGTGTCAACTAAGGCAACTGCACTTTTTCATCTGTGTGTGTGTTTTTTTGTTTTGTTTTTTGCCCCTCTGAGGTTGTTTCCACAGAGGAATTAACAGAAAAACAAAAACTCAATTCATTCACTCCTGTTATTTTGGTGGACAAGAAAATGTGTGATTTAGTTTAGCTAATATTTGTGAATTAACTTTTAGAAAAAAACATCAACAAATAAAAAAAAATTGCACAGAAAATGTTCGGTTGTTTTCAAAAGCCTCCGTAGAGTTCCTGCAGACTCACCGGAGGAGAGTTGTAGCGGATGCACGGCGAGCTGCCGCAGGAACAGTCCGTCACCGCGTTGGAGGCGCTGGGAACCGGAACCGGACACGCTGAGGAGGAACGTCACATGATTAAACACATTATTACTGACAGAACAGAACAGAACCGGACCGGGAACAGAACAGAACCTGCTGGGGAACGTGACCTTACATTTCTTAATGGCGGACGACGGCTCCAGGAAGGGATGGCTGAAGAACGCGTCTGCAGAGGGAGGAAGAGTTGTCCATCAGAGAACCAACAACAACAACAACAACAACAACAACAGCAGCAGAACCGGAGCAGAACCCTGAGTCTTGTTCTCCACTCACCAAAGTCCATCCGGTCCTTCTGGTTCCTCTGCAGCAGCCCCAGCAGGAGGTCGCTGAGCTGAGGGGACGTCTCCCTGGGAACGCTGGGGAACGGGAGCATGGGAACGTTAACGCTGCATGAAACAATCTGCACGACACACACACACACACACACACACACACTAGAGCCCTGCAAGCCTGGGTTACATTCATAACTCCGGTCGAGCGTATTCTCACTGAGGCGCGTCTCACCATGTGTTTAACAAACTGACAACACATGATGTGGCCGACTACAGTGGTTCTCAACTCTTTTACATCAAGGACCCTAAACTGACACAAATTGGACCCCCAGTGAACAAAAGTTTGAAGCAAACACCAGAAATATTTGTTCTGAGACCGAAGAATGTTGCTTTTTTAGTCAATGTATGTTCAAATTAGGGCCAATGGCGTGAATTTTTGGAAATATTGTAGAGAATTTTCTGGGAAAAAAGTGGTAAGATAAAAAAAAAAAAAAAAGGTTACATTTTTTTTTTTTAGAAAAAAGTGTTAACATTTTTTCCCCAAAAAGTTAAAAACAAAAAACAACATTCTAAAAAAAAGTGGTAAAATTTATCAAAAAAAAAGTTTAAAAAATGTGGTTAAAAAGTGGTAAAATTTCAAGAAAAAGTTGGGAGGCCCTTAAACCCTCTCAAATCCACTTTGAGCACCATTGGTCTACTACACACCCACACAGAACTGCCAGTGTATCGAACTGGACAGCAGCCGACAGATTTATTAGATTAGGTTGTAATTCAATAATCATTATAAACCAGGGTTAATACGGTGCTCAGTGTCGGTTCCCACTCTTTTCTTAAATCATTTTCCAAGACATTTTCAGCTGCTACAGTCTGACAGACATTAGTTTTCACGCCGTTCACCAACACATCCGACCGCTAATCGACTGTTCCATGGTTCTCAACGACCAGATGCACCGGTTCGGGCCGAAAATATACACAACAAACTACACAACTGTCTCGGATCGGGTCAGGTCTGGGCTTCAACCGCAGTTCGGATTTTAATTTTCAGGCCCATTGAGACCTCTACCCCCTGCTCCTCCAGGTGAGGTTTCTGACCAATGAGAGAACAGCTACGCATGGCATTTGTTTACATCTTTGGACCCGTGAACACAATACACCCTAACACACACACACACACACACACACACGGATCCTTTGTCTGAGAATCTATCAGTCAGTCAATCAATCAACATGTTTGATGCGACTCACATGGGCTGCAGGTTCTTGTTCTTCTCGTAGAACATCCTCAGGTCCTGGGGGCTGTTGGCCTGAGGAGGTGGAAACAGAGACGATGAAAACAGAGAACACACACACACACACAGACACACACACGTCACCACACCACCGACAGTCGGACGCTCTGTTCACCTGGAACGGAGGCTTTCCCACCAGACACTGGTAGATGACGGTGCCGATGCTCCACAGGTCGGCCTTGGCGTCGTAGTTCTGGGACATGATGACCTCCGGGGCCTGAGGGAGGGGGGGGGGGGGGGGGGGCAGGAAGGTTAAAGGTCAAAGGTTAGTGTTTACAGTTCTGCAACCGACTGCTGAGGAAGCTGTAACTCTGCACACTGACCATGTACATGGGCGAGCCGCACAGAGTGGCCGCCATCATGTTGCTCTGCAGGTAGCGGGCGAAGCCGAAGTCAGCTGCAGGACAGAGGAGAGACACAGCGTTATTAATATTAATATTAATAAACACACACACCCTGGAGTCAAAACTAAATCCAGACAGCGACGCTGCATCACTAACACTAAGAGTCTGAGTGTGGACAGTTCAGTGTCTGATTGTCTAACTGCTGTTAACACTTATGACTGAGCTGCTCCTACACTTATTAAACCCCTACAATAAAATACCTTTAGGGACTCTCGAGCCAAAAGTGTACAGGGAAATAAAAAAAACTGTTATAAAATCTTCATACATCAATATTTGTTTCAGCTTTTTTTTGTATAAAACACTTGAACCATTTCAACTTCGCTGAAAACTACCAAAAGTTTCATTATTTTCAGATTTGTACCCCTTTAAATGCAAGTTTGAATATGTGATGTCACTGTTGTTATTTAAGTAAATGTATATAATATCATATAATGTCTGGTCCTGGTACCTATTTTGATGCGGATGCCGCTGATGTTGGACTTCTTGCGGCCCGTGTACGACAGCAGGATGTTCTGTGGCTTCAGGTCGCGGTGGATGATTCCTTTACTGTTGAGGATCCTCATGGCGGCGGAGATCTGCTGCAGGAACACCTTCAGGGTTTCTTCTCTCAGCGTTCCCTTCGCTGCCAGACGACGACGGTGACACGTTAAATTATTATCAACAGTGACAGCATTTATTAACTTTATTTTATTCCATCTTCTTCCATGTTAATCACCCTACATCAGTGTCTTATACGTTTGTTGTACAGCTACATTTCTTGTGTGAAAGACGTACACAAATAAAGTTATTATTATTGTTTTAAAATGATAAAAAATTAAGTAAAAACCTTAAATATGAGACATTTCTAGTCTCCACTCAGCCTCTCTCATCATGAGGAAAAATAAATCTGATCTAGTGCCTATGACTGCTGATACTGTGACACTAATTTTGTTTTATTGTGTGTTTTTATACTTTGTGGCACTCTGAGATCTTTTTGATGAAAAAAGCTTTAGAAAAAAAATTACTCATAACTCTGTGAAATTTCATCCATAACTTTTTTGCATTATGTTACTATGGTGTTTCTTTCATAGAGGAGCATGATTAAATTAATTTGTGATTTTAAGTATCATAACAGCATTTCTCACGTTTATAACAAACCAACCCGTTTGAAAATCGGTAAAAAACTGAGCAAGTTCTGGTTATTTTAGTAGAACATGCACCAGAGGCTTAATGCTCTGAGGGAGCGAGCGGACAGAGCCAAGATGGCGGCCGTGTGGTGCCGCCGTGTCATTGGGCAGCAGCGTCGAGTGAGTCATCTAGTCTTTCTTATATATAAATATATATATACTATATATATATATATATATATATATACACTGTATATAATATATAAATATAAATTAATTATAAATATAATTAAAAAGGGTCTCAAAACTCTTTTAACTTGTAAAATTGTTTCTTGTTTTTACTTTGATGACTGTTTTTAACTTCTCTTTGATTGTTCTGTAGCACTTGGAGATTTTTTGTTAAAATATAAAGTGCGTTACAAATAAATTATTATATATCCATGATCAAATCAGGAAGCAGACAGGAAGTGTATCGTGTGTTGGTGCAGTAAAACTGTTGTGTTTGTCCTGATTGGCTGTTTCTGTAGCGTTAGCATGCTGCACCATATGTTACATCAACTCATCCGACCTTTGACCTTTGTTATGAACTCTCACAGTGATAAACAGTGTGTGTGTTTGCTGCTCTGAGCGAGAGAAGGAACTCTTTGTACCAAGCTGCAGTGGTTCCCACACACACACACACACACGCTGTAAAACAGTTACATTATCCCTCAAACTATCATAACACACTGATAATAAATGCACAAACACACAGACAGACACACACTGCAGTGTTAGTGAGGTTGACACAAACAGATGAGTGTGATGCTTACCTTGCAGATAGTCGGCGAGATCTCCTCCGTTACAGTACTGTGTGTGTGAGAGAGAGAGACAAAGACACAGTTATATCCATGTTCAGTTCAGCTGAATAAGGTTTATTTAGTTTAGTTTATTCATTTATTTAGACGTTGTATTAATTAGTTACTGTGTGTGTTTTTACGCCCAGTTGAACTCTGCTCAGCCGATTGGTTTTTGTCATTAAAGTGGTCTAAAGTTATTTGTATGCTAGTTTATGAATGTGTGTTTGGAGTACTGTTCGGCTGTTGCTGTGTGACGGCCGTGAGACGCTCTGATCCTGTTGAACTTTGTTACTGTTCAGCTGTGTACACACTAAACTTAAGCGACAACTTTGTTTCCAAGTGTTGTGGTTTGATTAATGTGGAGGAAAGTGTGAGACAAACTTGTTTTCTTCCTCCTACATTTTAATATAGTTGTACTGCTGAATTTATTAATATACAAGCGTGTAGTAGCTTTAAAGAGAGAGTTCAACATTTTGTCAAATTGGCCCATTGCCATAATCCCTATACTCATAGCAGTAGGTTCGTTACCTTTAATTGTCGGTGCAAGCTATTTTTAGAACGGCGGAGCAGAGCCGTGAGCTGCTCAGAGCTACGCTACGGAGGCTAATGGGATTTCTTGGTTTCCCTCATCAAACTCATCAAATACACAATCCAACAACTCCAAAGTTGGAGAGGTAAATGCAGAGACTGCTTGATGAAAAACTGTCCCTGAAGGCAACGCACATCAGCGGTTTTGCATGAATTTACCTCTAAAACAACTCTGTCTGGTATCGTTCTGTTATTATCTCATAGTGTGGTGAATGTGCAGGTCACAACTTGTCCACCAGAGCGTTGTGGAGTTGTTGGATTGTGTATTTGATGAGTTTGATGAGGGAAACCAAGAAATCCCATGAGCCTCCGTAGCGTAGCTCTCAGCAGCTCACGGCTCTGCTCCGCCGTTCTAAAAAATAGCTTGCGCCGACAATTAAAGGTAACGAACCTACTGCTATGACTATAGGGATTATGGCAATGGGCCAATTTGACAAAATGTTGAACTATCCCTTTAAAGCCATATCAAAAATCTAACATTTTAATGTCTCAGACAGGTTTCCTGCAGCTCAGCACAACACGAGGTTTACAACCACTGGAGTCAAACATCTGACGGCTCAGCCTGAAGCCGTCCAGTCAGCTGACTGTGGGAACAACAAGCAGCTCAGAGCTTCAGAGAACGCGGTTCCTAGAAAACACAGCGCTGTATTTTTAGTCAGTAACTTGAGGTGGTGTCGGTTTGTTTTCTGCCCCGCAGCCAAGTCAGAGTGTCGCAACAGCAGCAGCAGCAACAACAGCAGCCGAGACAGAGGGAGAGGAAATGTTGTGTTCATGTGCAGTGAGGAAAACATCCACACAGTCACGTTGGTGTTGGTGCACTCACCTCCATCACCAGGAAAACAGAGTTGGGTGTTTCCTAGAACAGAAGAGACAGAGAAACAGTGAGAGTAGTAATTCATCCTGAGGCTGTGGCTGTCGGCCTCACCTCCGTTTCACCTCATCTTCACCTCATTTTCACCTCATCTTCACCTCATCTTCACCTCGTTTTCACCTCATTTTCACCTCATCTTCATCTCAGCTTCATCTCATCTTCATCTCTGCTTCACCTCATTTTCATTTCATCTTCACCTCGTTTTCATCTCATCTTCACCTCATCTTCATCTCAGCTTCATTTCAACTTCACCTCATTTTCATTTCATCTTCACCTCGTTTTCATCTCATCTTCACCTCATCTTCACCTCAGCTTCACCTCATCTTCATCTCAGCTTCACCTCAACTTCACTTCATCTTCACCTCAGCTTCATCTCATCTTCATTTCAACTTCATCTCAGCTTCACTTCATTTTCATTTCATCTTCACCTCGTCTTCATCTCAGCTTCATCTCGTCTTCATCTCAGCTTCATCTCATCTTAATCTCGTCTTCACCTCATCTTAATCTCAGTTTCATCTCAGCTCCATCTCATCTTCATCTCAGCTTCACCACACTACAGCACGTCTGAGGTGTTTACAACCACCATCAACAGGGTTAATCCCCTGAGTCTGATAGACGATTTCAGATGTAAAGGTAACGTAACATGATCGGAATCAGAAACAGTTCATCAATAACCCACAGGAACTGGTTATGTTGCTGTGATATTGTTCAATTAGATCATAGATAATTGACACAATCAGTCACACAAACTTCACCCACTCGTTTTAACTCCCTGATCCGACAGGAAGTCAAACTACATCAGTGTCTGTTCACGTCACATCGGATCCACTGATCCTGGATCAGAGGCGTTCATGGACCAGGATCCGTGTCACTAAAGACTAAATCCAGATGTCGAGTCCTGTGATTAAACACAGACAAAGTTCCTGGATGATAAGAGAAGTTCAGACTGTGGATGTAGTGAACTCTCCTGCAGCTCCGGTTTCACATCCACTTCAACAACACTTCAAACCGTCTGAACATTCACTCAAACTGCACTCTGTAACTTTCTAGGTATCTGACTCAGTGACTCTGTTGGACCTTCTCCAGCAGAGCCAGACCAGAGGAACAGTAAAGCATCTTTCACAGTGTATTATGTGTTTTAAATTTGTTGTAAACTGAAATACTGAAAGTGAACTTTTGAAAGAAGCTTTAAGAGAAGACTTACGGTTTTTTGTACATATTTAAGGATGTGCAGGATTTATAGCTCAACTATGCTACATTTTTACTTTAATTAAACAGCTTTGGAGTAATTGTGATGGTTTAATAAATGGCTTAACTTGCTGCAGGGAGAACGGAGGCTTTGCCTTCCACTTGCGTGTCACTTATTGCATTTTCTCTTGGCTGAAAACCAACCTTGTAAGATCAGAGCACACAAACGTGGCCGTAACCCGTAATCCCTTGTTTATGAAGACTACACAAATATACACGTCGTAACATTGTATATGATATAAAAAGTTATCTACTGCTTTATTGATTGATTTCTCACCGGCTTCGTTGAAAACAAATGCACATGGAGGAGAGGAGGGTTAGAGACACAGAGACCAGACTTGGTTTTTCTTTAAGGAAAATCATAATCTAAGATTGTATTTTAAAGAAACCTTAAACCAGAATCATAATAATCTATAAAGGAAATTAAAATAATAGAAGGTAAGAGAAGAACCCATCTGGACCCAGCGGATCCACTCAGCTCAGGGTTTAGCTGGTGAACGCTGTGGTTTCAGCCGGGGCAGGTGGCGGTGGGGGAGGGGCCGCCAGTACACACTCTTTATGTATGTATGTATGTATGTATGTGTGTGTGTGTGTGTGCTGTGAGGGTCTGGGGGGGGATTACATAATGAGGGTGTATCCCACAGACCGGAGGAGGAGGAGAGGGGGATGGGAGCCATGAGACCAGGACACAGAGGAGGACTGATACTTTTTTTTTTTCTTTCTCTGGCATAACAACTGTTGCCCTTTGACCTCCTGCTGTCAGACGAGGGGGCGGAGCTTAAAGAACCACGGCAGCAGGTACAACTGGCTCCGTCACACTGCTGGTGTGTTTACATCTTTATTTTATAACGCTGAGATATGAGAACTCACTGTGACTGATCAATAAACATAGTGTTTCTGTTTGAGGAGATAAGATCTGATCAATGAGTCAGTGTGTGTGTGTTTGTGCGTTTGTGCGTGTGTGTGAACCACAACAACAGACCAGCGCCTGGTCAGTCGTTCACTTCTTACGTCACACTCCAACTCCAGGAGGGTTAGGGTTATGTAATGGTGTGGGGGATGGGAGCTGTGTGTGTGTGTGTGTGTGTGTGTGTGTGTGAAAGCATTAGCGTCGAGCTCACACGCTTTTGTCACGCAACCTCCACAGACTCTAATCCAGGGAGTTCTGGGTAAACTGGAGTCAGAGTTGTGACATCACAGACGAGCAGTGAAGGCAACACGAAAACATCGTTATGTGTTTGACACTTTCTGTAAATTGAATATTTAAATAAATAAATAAAAAAACACAAAAACATCCATCAGGAGGTCAGAGGTCAGAGGTCAGGACTGTAATAAACAGGTGCACAGAACACCTTAACTTCCTGCTTAAAGGGCAATTCCAGGCAAATTCAACCTGGGGCTCTAGTTTCCTTTAGCTCTAACAGAATGAATCTGATGATTTCCTCTCTAATGTCTCCTGTTCTAGTTTCCGTCTGAGGCTGCAATGATAAATCTTTTTTTTTTTAAATCCCGATCTCGATTCACACCGACATGCGATCTCATTTCTGAACGGCAACGATTCTTCTGCGTTTTATTTCACGAGCTGCATCACAAACAAACGCTTCTATTTTGCTCTAGGAGACAGCGGCGTTGACAGAGCGCAAGATAAAACACAACAACTGTCACGACACGGTAACTCCACGTCACAACTTCGTCGAGCAGAACGGGACGTGTCAGGAAGGAACGGATCGTTTACGCTAACGTTAGCCGACCCGCGGCTCCAGACGGAGACGGTAAACACCACACGTCTGTTTTCACTCTGCTCCAGCGCTGGCAGAGCGTCACGTTTCCATGACTCCTGGACGTAAAAATGAAACTCGGAGAGGTAACGGTAAACTGGAGACACCAGGCAGTAAACATGAGTTTACAGGTTGTCTGTTTTATCATACAGGAATATCAACTCTGAGCCACAACGTCTTCGTAGCAGTGAGAGTGGGTCTGGATGTTGTTTATTCTGCCTGTAAACACACTGAGCATCAACTTGACTCTCACGAGACTTTGTATTACAGCTCTGTTTACAAACATGTCGACTTCCTTGAAGTGAACAAACCCCTCTGTGTCTGTTTGAAGCCATTTGACGTTGTCTGTGGGAAAAAAAATTGCAGTTTTGTGGGATGTAAACAGCCTAAGATCTGTCCGCTCCCATTCTACGCTGCCGTGGCGATGCAGGAACAGACAGAGCTACTGCAGGACAATCTGCAGATTCATTCTGTTAGACTTAAAATATTAGGAAACTACAGGCTGAATTTGCCTGGAATTGCCCTTTAAGTCTGACACTTCAGGTTTGATTCCCCTCAACTGAGTTAAGGATTTTACCTTAACTCAGACTGAGAGGGAAAATCTGTTTACACCACACAGAGTTCAATCAAAACTCACAACTTAAAGAAAAACAGTCAAGACTCTTGAGTTTCTAATCCTTAAGCTGTAACTTTACATTTTAAAGACGCCTTAAAACAAAATCTTAAGTCAAGTTTTTAACTTTAAAATAAGTTTTTTTCTTTTTTAACCTTAAAAACACTTTAAGGAAAAATAAACTCCACTCCTCAGACTAAACTTCAGGTGTTTTTACTGTCCAGCCGTCTCCTGATGCTGACTCGACAACATAACAGAACAGAACATCCCATAATACTGAGCAGCACACCCATGACGACAGCGAAATAGAGAGATGATGAATTCATGTTCACGTCTGAAACACGTGTTCTGGTGTACTGTAGTGTGTGTGTGTGTGTGTGTGTAGGAATGTGGACGGCAGCCAAAGAGGGTCATGCTACAGGAGTTTCTAGGAAAAACTGCAACGAGTCCAAGAACGTGTGTGTGTTTTCTCTCTCTCTCTCTCTCTGCTCAAGCCCTGCACGTCACGTCGGCCCGCCTCACTGCTTTGTGTAATTAGGACGCACACACACACACAGACACACACCAGGCTGGGGGCCCCTCTCCAGGCGAGAACACAATGTTCCTCTCAATGTTTACCTTTTACACCGACTCTGATCTGCTCCGTTTCTTTCTATAGGATACACACACACACACACACACACACACACACACACACACACACACACACACACACACACACACACACACACACACACACACACACACACACACACACACACACACACACACACACACACACACACACACACACACACACACACACACACACACACACACACACACACACAAAGCCTGGTTGTCAAACAAAAAAAAAGTCTATAAAAACGTGCCGTCCATGTGTGAGATGTTGCCTCCTGTCAGAGTTCAGTCCCTGACGTGGTTTTTCTGAGATTTAAATCCAAAAAATAAATGAGTTTAAAGTTTTGATAAGCTGGAAAAAAAGAAGAACTTAAACTAAGTGAAAAATATAAAAATAGACAGAAAATAAAAAAACCACCTCAGGCCTGTTTGAACAGATGAGTAATAATAACCTGAATAATTATATTAATTATTATAAATATAGACGTTGGCTCCAGGAGGGAGAACGTGACGAGTTCCAGTTACACTTCCTGTTCTGCCGGGTGAAACCAGTCATGTGGCTCCAACAACAACAACAACAACTGATGATGATGATGATGATGATGATGGTGGGACAGGGTGGAGGCCGACAGACAGGAAGAAGGGATGATAGAGAACGACAGGGGGAAATGACAGAGAGGAAAAGTGAGTTAAATATAAAAAGTAGAAGGAAGACGCAGAGAGAGGAAACACAGATTATTGTATTTTTAATCTGCTTGCTTTTTAATGGCTCTTATTTTATTCCTTTTTTATTCTTACTGTTACATTTATTAATTCCTTTTTATTCTTTTTCAATTATTATAATTTTATCTTTATTTTTAATCCTCATTACGTTTTCTTACCATTTTGGGCTCTATGTCTTTTATGTAAATCACTCTGCAGCACCTTGGTAAACTTTTATGTTTTGAACATGTGCTATATAAATAAACTCGTAACTTTGAGAATCTCCAACTCAGATTTCCGACTTCAAATCGTTCAAAAGGCAACCGGAATTAACAAAAACATGGCGGACCGGAACAAATGTGGCATTCAAAGTGCTTCACGTAGCTATAAAGCCTGGTTTATGGTTCTGCGTCGCAGCGACGGCGTAGCTACTGCGTCGACGCGGACGTAGCCTGACACGCACCTCCAAAAAAACGCGTAGTGAAGCGAACCGCAAGGACTGTGATTGGTCCGCTCAGAACGCTCACCATTTGCAATAAAAGCGTTTGTTTTTCAGTTGCCATTGTTTCTGTGACCAGAAGAAAACCAAGGAATCCGATATGAGCCCCCTGAAACCACACAAAGACACAGCCACACCCTCCTAGCGGCTTGGCGGTGAATTGCAGAGCAACGCGTTCCCTCGACGCAGAACTTCAAATGCTCAACGACGTAGTTACGCCATCGACGCGACGCGGAAGCATAGACTAGGCTTAAGGCGTTATTTACATTACAACAGACACAAAAACTAAAAAAAAGGAGCATTTTAAAATAATCAAACAGATCAGAAGAGAAACAACACCATGAATTTACTTTGTTCCTCAACGTCAGTAGCTTAATCTGTAACCGTGAGTAAATATTGTATGTTTCATAACGTATTCAATGTATTTTGGCATTAAAATGCATTTTTAATCGATGTTTTACCGTTGACGGTGGTTGTGGTTCTGCACGGGTGCAGATTGTTGTTGTGTGGCGTCAGACGACTGATTCTGGGGACATTTCTTTTTCTCCGACATGAGGTGGCGTTCGATTGCACATTTTCAAGTAGGAGGTCGGAAAACTCCGAGTTCTGAGTTCCCTCAAACGCAGCATTGGACTCTGCTGGTTCCAATGCAAACACAAGAGGCTGTAGGAAGTGCTTCATCATCATCATCATCATCATCATCATCATCATCATCATCATCATCTGAACTGTCTTTGTATCCGTCTCCTCACTGGACGATGTGATTCATCATCTACAGTTCATAGTCCACACAGCTTCTCACAGAGTCTCTGTTCAACTACCTCACTCTACTTTTCATGTGCAATATTGTGAAAACGTTTTATATATTATTCTCTGACATGTGAAATAACCCCCCATATCTTTTTCCTTTTCACTAGACAATTATTTTTACTATGTGTTTTCACATTTGTGCTCTGTCAGGACTCACAATTTATAACCTATTTATTATGTTTTATACTTATTTCTATTTTATTTTATACTTTTCTTTTCTTGGATGGTGTTTCAATCACTTTTTATTATAGACTACTGTGCCTTTCTGTGTCTTTTAACTTATTACTGGACTCCAAGAGAGACCTGTATGTGCCTGGACTGTTTGATTTGTGCACAAATGGCAAATAAATATCTTCTTCTCTCCGTCAGCACAAAACAACAACACACCTCCAACACGAGTGATGACATGAAGCTCTGACAAACACTCAGCCTCCAGTGTCATGTGTTGGCTGGAGGAGGAGGAGGAGGAGGAGGAGGAGGAGGAGGAGGAGGAGGAGGAGGAGCTGAGTGAGTCCTGGTCCCTCAGATCAGCATCCGTCAGACTGGACTGAGCTCCGACCGCGGTGCGTTCAAGTGACGTAGCGTTGTTCAGTTTATTCTTAGAAAAGCATGACATTGCAGTTTCACATCCAGCTCCCCACGGACTCCCTGTGCCTCGGATTGGTTCCTGTTTCATGAGACCACGGCTCCTGATAACGGACTGAACGCCACATCACATGGTCACGTGACCACACAGGAGCAGAGCAGCTATTCTGAGCATCAGTGTCACTTCTCTGTGTTTATACAGAGAGAGAAAGAGAGAGAGACACCAAACACTGGACTGGAGCTCAAACACACTTGCACCCATAAAGATGCTCTACACAACCCGTTGTTATCTGCACGATACTAACAACACTGAAGCTGCGTCTCAGTGTGAATCCGTCCATGAGTTCCTGTCATGTAGTGAAGTTTACTATCTACACTATGTACATCTGTAGAGTGTGAATTCCTACAGTCAGTGTTTTCTCAAAGCTGCCGACGTCTCTTACAGGCGGAGAACAACGACCTACCGCAGTGGTGTAGTCTGATTTGTTGTACTGGGTATACTGAAGCTCCAATGCATTTTAAGCGGGGATACTGGACATACAGAACCTGTGTACATCATCGGCCTGCAGATATGTTGATTTACATGTGTTATATTCTGTGTCCATCGTTCCACACTCAACTTTTTGACCGTTATGAGTGAAACCATCCAGGTTCTTACTAGGGATGGGCATTTTGAGTACCATATTTTCCGGACTATATGTGTGGTGGCCTGGGAAAACCCTTCACATGGTGGGATTTTGACATTTTCATCTTTTGATATTTCCACAAACTAGACGTTTTCAGCCATTCATAACTGTTTGAATGACTGAGATAGCCCTTTCAGGTCAAAAGTTATGGGCATTTTAATCTATTATGACCAAAAAACTGAAAAGTGAGAAAAATGGCTTTAACTAGAACGTTGCTGTTTTAACCCTCTAAAGACGAGTGTTTTACAAAACATTAAACAACTTCTGAACCGTTTATGATAGAGATTAGCTGTAAACTGTATCTGAATCGTGTGATTTTCTGCTTTCCGAGGGTCCTTGAATGGTGCCTGTATGACAAGAAGGGACCGCATAGGGTGCGTGTAATCACGTGGTACGGGAACAGAAGCTAACCTAGCGTAGCATCAATGCTAATCCGAACGTAGCATCAATGCTAAACAGAACGTAGCATCGGCGCTAAACCGAAGTTATCATCGGCACTTGCACAAGTTTTACAAAACACCAACAACCGTTTATGATAAAGACGAGCTGTAAAAAAGCATCTGAAACAACAACGGACCTGTCTCCTCTAGTGCTGCTGCTGCAGATCAGCTGTTCTGTGTCTCAGGTGAAAATTAAACGCTTTACTCGCCACAAAAACATAAAAATAAGTACTTTCTGTTTTGTTTTCTTAAAATATTTATTCACCATGATGTAGTAGGGAGTTCAAAGTACCAGAATCACACAAAATATAAAAATCGTGGAAATAGTACTTTTCCACCTATTTTGGCTATTTGCCACAATCGAACGTCCGCGACATCCAACGGGTTTTCCCAGGCCGCCACACATATGTCGCTAGTCGCTTTGGACAAAAAAAAGTTGCCAAGAGGGGTTGGAAAGTCGCCAGATTTAGCGATAAAGCCGCCACACTGTACGGCGTCATAGATGACATAGCGTATATTTTTGATAGGCTATATAAGTCGCTTCTAAATATAAGTTGCATGGCGAGCCAAACTACTAAAAAAAGCGAGACTTATAATCCAGAAAATACGGTAATTTTCTAACCGAGTAACCTAACCTGGTTTTACCCGGGTAACGGCATTACTGACACACAGCGTCGTCAGACAAAATATCAGGTGGATAATAAGAGTAGAGATGGAGTTGGGGCAGATGTGCATCTTTATGCCGCGGCTGCCTCGGAGGAGAAAACTTTTTTTTGTTTTCTCCAGTCATTAGCGGTGCTTATTTATTAGTCCAGTCCACACTACATTTTGGCGACTGCGCTCCTCTCTGCCTCGCATCGTCACAGGAAATAACTGGGAAGGTTTCAGGGTGTTTGTATTTTCTAACAGACTTGATGACACCTGTCGTCTCCCTCCCGACGGCATACGCCAAGGGAACCACTACAGATTCTTGTAAAAGGTTTGAAAGTTCGAGGCTCGATCCAAAAACGCTTTTACACAGCAAAAAACCACGTTGCTTGATCCGAAACTGTTTAACGCTACGAAAAAGCCGAACCATGGTATGATTATGTAATTTGATCCGACGCTAGACTGGAACTCTAACATGCCATTTTTTAAATCCTAGGTTAACCGGATAATAATTCATAACCGCTGCAGATTGCCTACTCGGGTAACTGTGCACATCCCTAGTTCTTACTGTGTTACGACTTGTCAGTGTGAACGCACTTACACACTCAAAATAGTTAAGGTAAGTATGAAAGTATCTGAATTAAGACACAGCATGACTGTTTTAAGAAAGATGCTAAATGTGCTAACAGCTCTGAGCCTCCTGATGCTCTCTGCTCCCTCACCTGGAGGTGGGCGGAGCTAAAAGGCCAGATCCACGTTTATCAACCAGGAAGTGAGAGGAGACGAGCTTCAGCTTCACAGCAGTTTACTGGTTTATACTTTACACAGAGTGTTTCAACCAGATCTGGTGCAAAGCAGGAGAGATTTATAAAAACAAAACAAGAGAAACTTACCTGGACGTCGTAAAGTGCCACGATGTTTTCATGCTGCAGCTCCTGAGTAAAACACAGATAAACAAGATTAGCAGGAGATTTAAACCTTCTCATCCATTGATGTCTCTGCCAGGAAAGTCGAGGCTCACACACTAACACACTGCTCACCTTCAGGATCTTGATTTCCTTGCCGAGCAGGATCTGGGACTTGGACAGGTTCTTCTTATTGATGCACTTGATGGCGACCTCCCAGTCCGTCTTCTGTCAAACACAGAGCAGCAGCAGAGTTAAACACACACCAACAACCAGGCCAACAACCTGCTGCTCCTCACGTCCGGCACTGAGACACTGAGACAAACTGACAGCGGTCGTCAGCGCTGGACGGAGAGCAGGAGCCTCCTGTCAGTCAAGAGAAGGCCCGTTTCAGCTGAGTCATGCTTTCCCTCAGGAAACTGTGCAGTCATGAATCGTCTCCCTCCTCCTCCTCCTGCCATCACGGTGCTCAGTTTACATTTATTAAACATGAGGCAGTGTCAGTCAGGAAAACGTATGTGGCCCCCAAAGGTAAAAGGGCCCTTCATGTTGATACTGTAAACTATAAACCTGCAGGAACCCGCCATCCCATAAAGACTCTACACAGTGAAGTGTTGCTGCTGTAAACACATCACAGCGATGCATCGTGCAGCCAGGGTCTGACATAGCCTGCACGTGAGGCGTTCAGGTAACTCCTGTAAATTATGCAACACTGAATGTCAAGTGTTCACCAGACATATAAATTATAATCTGCATGTGAGGCGTTTAAGGAACATCTGTAAATACCACGATCTAACAAAGTCTGAATGTGAGGCTTTCATGGATCATCGGTAATAAATACAACATAGTCTGCGTGTGAGGTGTTCAGGTTACATCTGTAAATTTGACAATCTTGTGCAGCCTGAAATGTGAAGCATTCAAAACCCACCTGTAAATTAAATGTTTACAAGACAAAATATAAGATATAGTCTGCATGTGAGGCGTTTAGGGGACCATCGGTTAATTGTACACTGTAGTACATTTTGCACGTGAGGCGTTCAGGAAACATCTGTAAATAGGACTATCTTCTAATAAAGTCACATGCAGCCTTCATCATGAGAGGCGTTCAGGGTAGGGATGTAAATCACAGTTTCTCCCCACAGTGTGCACGCTAAAAAAAGAATCAAGTTATATGTGTGTGTGTGTTTATTGCTCTGTGTGTGTGTGTGTGTGTGTGTGTGTGTGTGTGTGTGCGTGTGTGTGTGTGTTTATTGCTCTGTGTGTGTGTGTGTGTGTGTGTGTGTGTGTGTGTGTGTGTGTGTGTGTGTGTGTGTGTGTGCATGGTCAGCAAGCATCCCTGTGTATTATGGGATACTGTATCCGTCCCAGTGACACCGCCGGGTCACTCGGGTTTCTTCTTCTGTGCTGAGCGAGTCGACGCTCAGAGTGACGAGGCGTCGGGTGACAGCTCCAGCAGCAGCAGCAGCAGCAGCAGCAGCAGCAGCAGCAGCAGCAGCAGCAGCAGCAGCGGTCGGCCCACGGCCCACTTACACTAAAAGCTAAGAGAGGAGGGGTGAGGAGGAAGGAGGGGAGGGGGCTGCGCTGATATAATATTTCCAGATGAGCTCCTGCAGCTCACGTGAACTGCACACGTCCGAACAACAGACACACAGGGACAAACAGCTGCTGCTGCTGCTGCTGAGGCGTTCACTGACCTGACAACACAACACAATGCAGACAGGAAGGAAGGAAGGAAGAGAAAGGAAAGGAGTGAATTCTGGGTATAAAAAGACAAGGCTTTCCTAGTGGATCTAGGTTAATAGGAGATGTTCTTGCTGTGGGGGTGCAGCTGCCTCCTCCCCCAGGTCGGTCGACACAGGGAGAGACTGAAGCACAGACAGAGACACGGACCGTTACAGACTGACCCCACGGCTCATTAAGGAGGAGGAGGAGGGAGGAGGGAGGAGGGGGGTGAGTCAGGATGCTGAGCTCAGAGAAGCTCACTGTCATTTTCCAGAATAAAGCCTGATCCTGTTTATGAATCACAGCTGATTACACACAAACACACACACACACACAGACACACACACAGAGATTAGAGGACACTGAGCTGCTGTATCAGTGACACTAAAGCAGCAGCAACACAACTCAGACTGGAAGTAATGATCCAACATTTCAAACACAGCTGCAACTGATTATTATTGTTATTATTATATTTATTATCATGATATTTAGTGAAGTATGTTATCATTACACTCATCTCTCTTCATCTGTATTATTAAACTTTTTCTTATTTCTGCTTTTACTCACTGTAACAAACCTCCTGTGTTTTTATCTTTGTGTGTTCTCGTTGTTTTGTTTTTAGTGCTCTGTGTGTATGTGTGTGTGTTGTTATTGTGTAATACACCGTTTCTGACATTGTATAAAGTCTGATTGATTAATTAGTTATCTCTAGACCTTTATTGTAAATATTTTATTATTTATAAATAGATATAGATTTGTTAGTTTTCTACCTTTGTGATCACTCAGGACTCTGAGCAACACACGTCCTTAATGGACAAAATAAAAAAAGGTGCAATCTTGCAATCAAAGTGCAATCAATTTCTTTTTGTTATAATGTGCAATAGCCTATACTTTATATCTTTTCACTTCTTACACATCATTTATTTGTGTATATGTGTGTGTTTGGGTGATACCAGGACTGACTGTGATGTCTTCTTCAAAACTCTCCACACAGTCTGCACCAACAACAACACCCTGTATCTGAGCTGAACACTTCACACGTGTCTCAGAATAAGCTCATTCATCCACAACAAACTGTCACTGTTAAAGGGATAGTTCAACATTTTGGCAAATTAACCCATTGCCACAATCCCACGGAGTTGTTTTAGAGGTAAATACAGAGACTGCTTGATGAAAAACTGCCCCCGACAGGAACATACATCAGTGGTTTTACATGAATTTCCCTCTGAAACAACTCTGTCTGGTAACGTTGTGTTATTATCTCATAGCGTGGTGAATGTGCAGGTCACAACTTGTCCACCAGAGCATTTTGGAGTTGTTGGATTGTGTATTTGACAAGTTTGATGAGGGAAACCAAGAAATCCCATGACCCTCCGTAGCGTAGCTCTGAGCAGCTCACGGCTCTGCTCCGCCGTTCTAAAAATAGCTTGCACCGACAATTAAAGGTAACGAACCTACTACTACTATGACTATAGCGATTATGGCAATGGGCCAATTTGCCAAAATGTTGAACTATCCCTTTAAACACACGTAGCACAAGCGTACGTTTATCTTTATCTCTGCACTAAATTATTGTTTATAGTATTATATCCACAGATGAGCCATAAGATGATGACCACCTGTCTGTCTCCATGCAGGGCTCCGGGAGCACAGTGGCCCTTAACCGAAAATTTTAGGAGCACAAATCAACATGCAGAGCAAATATTCACATTTGCCTTGTTTTCATTCATGATCCTCACATAGCATGGCCCCTCACCTGTAATAACCGATTCTGTCAGTGTTAAAAAAAAAAAAAAAACAGCAAATTTGCTGGTGGCAACAAGTAGATGAAAGTTTTACTTGCACAGACTCAAATTTTAGGGGCAAAATGTTTCAATTTAGAGGCAGAGTGGAGTCCTGCCTGTGTTGTGTTTTTGTATCAGAGCAGGTGTAGCTGCTGCAGGTGAAGCTGCTGCAGGTGAAGCTGCAGCGTCAGGCCGCTCTGACCTTCCTGCTTCTTCCCAGCTGGAGTTAATCCTCTAAACTGCCTCCACACCATCTCACACACACACGCGCGATGACGACTTTCACCGTTAACGCTCTGGTCACATGACACAGATCGGCAGGTGAGCCGAGGACGGACCGGGTCACCGCTCCGACTCTGGACCAGTGACATCACACCTGCAGCGTGATGATGTCATCTCCTGCCTCTCTGTCTGCCACTCACACAGACAGACAACACAAACAAACAACCATCCTCCATGTGTGTGTGGACGCTACAACTTTTTCTGCATTCTCTGTTAGAGCTGCACTAGAGTGGAATTCCATCCCAGCATCAGCCCCATTTACAGCAATGTTATTAATGTCCACTGTCCCTGTTTTCAAATAAACGTATTATTACTTCAGACCTGAAACGACACGACAGGGGAAAACATGAAGAAGCCAAACAGACTCACAAACAACAACAACAACAACAACAACAACAACAACAACAACAACACAGGTTTTACATGTGAGTAAATATGGAAAATTCCTTCGTCCAACACTGTTCTGTCACCGTCGCTTTTTGATGACATCACCACCTCTTACACAGACAGTATTCATTCTCATGTTTCCAGCCTGGTGCAGTCATTTATTTTTATTTGACTCACACACACACTTTTGTTGTTTATTTAGTACTATTATTAAGTTATATAATGTTTAAGGCCTCCCCGGACTGGAATAACCTTCCTTCAAATATACCATCATTGACATCTTTGGTTTAAATATGCTTTTTCTTCTTATTTTGAGTTTAACTGTTCATGTTTCAGAATATTGTCATACGTAACACACTTTCATTTCAATTTTTTGGTGCTATATATTTTTTTCTCTCTCTCATAGTTTTGCTAGGCTAATGTTAGCTTATTGCTTATGGCCTATGTGTGGCCACCGAGAGGTTGTGCTCATTTCTGTGCTCATTATTTTTTATGTTTGTGCAGATGTATGTTAAAATATGTCTGTAGATTGTTGATTGTTGTTCTGTTCTGTTTTTGTCTGTAATATAGTATGTTAGGACCCCATTGAAAACCAGAGGATTCCCCTCAAGGGTTTTATCCTAGTTAATAAAAATGTTGAATGAATGAATGAATAAATGACTATTATTATTTTTATATATCTAGACCTGTTGTTGTTGTTGAAGTCGTGTATGATCGATGTGTTTTACTGTATCTGTGTGTTGTTTCTCGACCCGTCTGTCCTACAACAAAGTCTGAAGCTACTGTTTAGTCCTGATTAGTATCTCACACAAACACACACAGTCACATGTATTAATGAATTGGATTTGTTGAGCTCTGCTCTAATGAACTGAATGAAGCTGCAGCAGCTGTTACATAACCAGGCCTAGGCTGTATCCTCAGAAAAAGACAAACCTGCACTCCTCTCCTCTCCTCTCCCTCCCTCCTCCTCCCTCAGTACGTCATCAAGTCATTCACTGCTGCCTGACTCATCCGTTTCATGAATGAACCGAAAAAACCTCCACATAAACACACTTACACAACCGACACCAGGTGGACCGACACCGGCCACACGTCACCTGCTGCTGCTGCTGCTGCTGCAACACCACTGTGACTGTGTGTGTGTGTGTAGGTTACATCAGAGTGGCTGAAGATGCTCGGTCAGGAAAGCAGCTGTAAAATATCAAAACACACACACACACACACAAACAAACAAATACTGAAGCAGGCTGAGGTGACAGCCCACATACGGTGCTGCAGGACCGCATCCTGCACCGACACTGACTGACCCAGATTCACTGATGGAGGAGGAAGAGGAGGAAGAGGAGGAGGAGGAGGGGGAGGAAGAAGAGGAGGAGGAGGAAGAAGCAGAGGAGGAGAGTCTTTATTTACCTTCCTGTGTCTTCCTTTGAACACCACAGCAAACGCTCCATGGCCGACCAGGTCCTTCCTGCTGTACTCAAAGTCTCCAACCGTCTCCATCATGACGGAGTAGGAAGGATGGAGGATGGAGTAGGGATGGGGGAGGAAGGGGGGGGGGGGGGTGTGGTGGTGTCCTCGAATGCTGCTCTCCTCTGCTCCCTCTGGGGCAAATAATCCAGTCGGTCCTGCTGCTGCTCGCTGACAGGCTGCCTGGTTTCAGTTTTTTCTTCTTCAGTTTTTTAGTGCATGAACATGAATAAGAGATGCTGCATGGTGCGTTCACTTGCCCTCCGAGCAGGTGGGATGTTTGTAATGTCACACTCCGAGCATGGCTTGGTATAACCGAGGCTGGTGCCAGCTGTGTCAAGTCTCTGACCTAGTTGGACGGCTCTGCTCTGTCTCTGTCTCTCTGTGTCTCTCTCCCGGGGAGGAGGCCGGACGGTCGGTCTACATGGTGCCGGGCCTGCGGGGGGGTTGTTGGGGATCGAACCTGGACCGGGGCACAGCGGAGCGGCTGCGGGCGGGTCAGAGAGCTATCTGCAGGCCAGGCATAGGCTGCACCGAGCGGCCGCGGCTCCTAGCGCCATAGCTGCTGCTGCTGCTGCGGCCCTGCACTCATACCAACAACAACAACAACAACAACAACACAACGGCTACACAACATTAGCTGCTGTGTTGTTGACACTCACACGCACACATACACGCACGCACGGACACACGAATACACTAGCAGCAGTGTTGCAGCGTCTGCATGGCTCCGGAGGATGCAGCGGGGTGACGCGGAGCTGCAGTCCGGCTCAGGGCGGCTCAGTCCGGGGGAGTCGCTCCTCGACAGGACGTCCGGGTCCACGAGACTCTGTCGCGCGGTGACAGCTGACGTCACCGTTCCTCCGCGGTCGCACTACGTCTGGTCCGACTCCGCTCCACCGGTTAATGTGATCGATGATCGATGGTCGGTAGGTGGAGGGTTTTTTTTTAATATCAGAGTCCACGGCTGCGTCTCGTCTGTGGACTCTGTCGCTGCTTGCTGAGACAATACTGACACCGAGAGCCGAGCTCCGCCTTTATACTCGATCCCTCCGCCAGAGGCAGCGCCAGACGTCTCCTTCCGCTGCGAGGGTTAGTCCGCCTACATCACAATAGGGCCAGGCAGAGCGATAGATATAACAGTTATATCTATATCAGTTATATATAAGTTATATCTATCGCTCTGGGGCCAGGCTATTAATTAATATATTAATAGCCTGGCCCTATTGTGATGTATATCTTTGATATATTATTTCATTTCATGCATTTTATATATCTAATTATTTATTTCTACATTCTATTATATTCATTATTTTACTCATAACTATGTAGATAGACACACAATAAAAATACAAAATGTATAAGATAGTTTGTTGGATGCTTTTATTGTCCCAAAGGAAAATTTTAACGTGATAATGTCAAGAAATAGCCTAGAAATAACGGTCAATTTCATAGTAATGTTATGTTTTTCATAAAGGCAACAGATTAACAAGACAAGTCTTGCAATTGACCGTTATTTCTTGGCTATTTCTTGACATTATCACTTAATTAAAGGCCTGTAAATTAAAGGGTTACAGTTTTTTTTCACAGTCCGTCATAAAACACAACATGCGACACACCAGACATTGAAAACATTCACCTACATTTGCCCAAAAGACATTGAGGGAAAGAAAAACAAAACAAAACAAAAACATATGTTATGATGAAAAAATGAAATAACATACACTATGGTGTCATGAATTATATTATAAACCAGAGCTCATGAAAGACAATCTTGTATTAGGGTGAGGTGGCAGGATTTGGCACATTCAAATTACATTACACACAATTTATTTGTATCATCAAGACCATTAAAAATGGACAATATACTTGGAGAGTGTACGAAATAGTTCAGCACGAATGTCACAGTGTAAAAGAACATGGGTTTATGATTCAATAGAACCATTATTGCATAGATTAGATTACAATACAGTAGCGTTGTGTATATCTACCAGTTTCTATTAAAGGAGCAACTCCACATCTGAATTTAGCAAAGGCACTTCTAAGCTGCTGTGATATTACGTATATATACATAATGTGGGTGTATATAATGTATATTTTTCTTACTTCTGTGTTATTTTGCTCTTCTGTGCCCTCATATTATATGTATACCTGCCCTACTGGATACTTTAATTTCCTTTGGGATTAATTACTGGACTTGGAGTCTGTAAAATAAAGCTATAATAATAAAGTATATTTTATTAATTATTCTTAACTAGTATTTGTGTTTGTGTGTTAAATGATTGTCTACATTTCTTTACTTTTATGTTTATTTTTGTTTTTCCATTATAGTATCTTTTTGTTTTCCAAATTGAAGTACTTTACATTTGTTTGTGTATTTGACCATGTATGTGTACGTTTCTTTACTTCTTTTATTTCTCTACTGTATGAAGTCTACATATTCATCCATTCATTGTCTGCAATCACTCAACGATTCATTGTTGCATATAGGCCTTTCTGTTTATACTTTTGTGACAAAAGTTTTGTCACCTTTGTTATGTCATTTGACGAGAGCGTTTATGCAACAGTGTGTTTGGTAAAAGGTCAAAGGTGACTGACTGATGTGTTGTGCACACATTCATCTGCTTTAGTTAAAATCATTACAAACAATTTGTAAATGATCACAGAAAAGTATCAAAAGACCTCTGATCTGTGTCATAAAACTTTCATACTTACTACAATATAATTATGGAACAAAGAGAGGATGAGTGAAAACACCCTGATTGTGTATTTCATAATATTTTTTTATGACGTGTCTTTATCATGTAATAAAACTAACTCTGACCATATCACAGAACATGATTCAGCCTGTGTTTAAAATCATGACAACATGACACATTGTTTATGTAAAAACACACAGGGAAGCGAGTTTATTGTTGCTCAACTGCAGCCTCAGTGTGACGCCCCCTGGTGGCCAGAAACATGAGTAGCAGCATCAATGTCTCTGTATGGACGTTTATGATTCGAGCTGCAGAGTGAGACTCATTTGTAGTGATAAAAACACAACAGACCAGAGCTCAGTGATCCAAAGTCTCTGATCCTGGGGCCGGATTCACCAATATGTTCTTAAGAAAGATCTTGAGAAATGTCTTAAGAAGAAAATTATGAAGTTCATAAAAAAGTTCTTAAGTGCAATTCCTCAATCTTATCTTAAGCACTATCTTAATTTCTTACAAATTTCTTATCTTTCATACAAGAACTTCTTAAAATACGTCACTAGCATATAGGTTGCATCTTAACTGTCAGTCACTCACTAACCATGGAGACGAACAAAAAGAGATGAAGAAACTTTTCAAGGCAGGAGCTTGAGGTTATGGTGGATGAAATTAATGTACGAAAAAAATTACTACTGGGGAAAATCAATAATATGGGAATAAAAGCGGAAAATAAGACAAGAGGGTGGGCCAAAGTAACTGTTAACTAACAGTTAACAGGCTCTTTGTGTAATTAAATAAAAAATATATTTACTTACTATGACCCACTAGTCTAAACTCGTCTAAAATGTGTTAAGGAAGGTGATATTAGAGGCTTAACTATTCACCGTAGGAATTTTAAGACAGGTCAAGGTTGTCTTAAAGTTAAGAAAAAAGTAAAGAACAAATTTGAAAACTTTGATTTCAAGAATAAGTTAAAGGGACAACGAGGAGTTTCTAATCGGTTATAAAAAAGTCTCACGTTAATGTGGATGAATCTACATTACCCAAACTTGTTAATGGGCCCATTTTCGATAAATATATCATTCTGTCTCTATCGTTATTTTGTTATTATTAGTGGTGGCGGAGATGCTGGTCGAGCCGACCAGCGTTTTTTACTTTCAGTTTCGCAACGAGTCATGAGAATAACGTAGCTGAATCGCCGTTTATGGTCGGAACTACGGTGGTATGTGAACCTCTTTGAACCTCTGACTTTAATTATTGATGAATGAAAACATGAGTCCGTCTTGCGCCGGTCAAAAGAATTTTACGGTGCGCGCGGAGGCTCATAAATGTAGTGTGAAAACGCTTCACTTTTCCAAAACTCCTCGTTGTCCCTTTAAGTTTTTTCTTAAGAAGAAAGTTGAAAAATACTTAGGAACTTTTTTTGGAGAATATGACTTCTTCTCTTTTTTCTTCTTAAGACTGAAGTTAAGAAAAAAATGACACTTAAGAAGATTATTTTTCTTAAGAAGGTTTTGTGAATTTGGCCCCAGGATCTTAGACGGTCCAACAGTGGTGACGTCGTCCCAACAACTAAATAAACGTAGAAAAAGGATTCTGTAAAAAAGACGGCGGTGCAGCAGCCTCAGTTCTTCTTCTTGCTCTGGGCCGATGCCGGTCCAGACCCGGGGGCGGAGCTGTAGCTGGAGGACAGCAGCATGGTGAGGAGGATCAGCACCGGGACCAGCAGGTAGGGAGCGTAGATGGAGACCAGCAGCCAGCGCTCCTGCAGAGTCTGTGGGCCGGGGTGGGGGGGCGCGGTGGGGAACTGGTGGAAGAGGATGTGGGCCAGGATCGGGACCAGCGTGGTGGCCACGTGCGTTGAGTAGATGATGGCCGGAGTCCTGATCCACCTGCAGCCGCCTGAGGAGAAACACAGGGAGAGTTCAGAGGTCAGAGGCTGCAGAGCGCGGTGGTGGAGAGCAGCTCCAACAGCAACAACCTGGTGAAGACCGAGAACAAGATGGACGACGCTGCCCCTCACTGTCCTGTCAACGGGAAATATAACTGACCTCAGTGAACAGTGAAACAGTGAAACCAAATGCTGAAGGACTTTTCTTCTTCTCTTTCTCTTCACCAACTCCAAGGGTCAGTCAGGTCTTCAGACTAAAACTGTTCCAACCAAGGATTAAAAAGGGCTCCAGTCTGCCCCTAAATTGAGGTGTTTTGCCCCTAAATTTGAGACAGTGCAAGTAAATCTTTAATCTACTTGCAACCAGTAAATTTGCTATTTTTCTTCTGCGTGCGAGCATGCATGCATATGTGGGTTCATCCTGGTAGGAGCCCTTTAAGCAGTTTAGGGATGTACTATATGTGTGAAGTCCTGTGAAGTCCTGAAACTCCAGCAACTGTTTGCTCTGTATGCACGTGTGTAGATGTACTGTATATGTATATATGTAGATACTGTATGCATGCAATGTATGCATGCGTGTGTATGTTTTTGGGTGTACATTCATGCATGCATATGTGTAGTAGGTATGTATGTGTGTATGTGTATGTGTATGTGTATGTATATGCATATAGAAGCATACTTGAGGCCATAATATGAAAATAATTAAATTAAACATTGTGCAGGAGAGGTGGAAGCCAAAAAAGGCTTATGAAAATGCCTCCCCTATGTAAAAACAACAGTGGTGGTCTTCCAAGTAAAAAAGATAATAGGCTACATACAACATAAAAATAGGAGAAAACAATTTACATAGAAAATAAAAGATAAAGATTAACAGGTCCATAAGTGCCACAAATCTTGACCAAAGAATGATTTCTTTTCAGTTATTTTTTGAACAAAGCCAGTATATTGATTTTAGTGATGTAGGATTGTTTCCTGAGTCACAGCAGTTTAACATCGTGGAACCAACAGTTGCTCTGACCTTTGAGAAACGCGTACGCCGCCACGGGGAAGAAGGGCGTCTGGAGCAGAGCCTCACACACGATGAAGGAGCGGAACCACGGCGGAGGATCCAGCATCATCGGGTCCTTGAACCGCTCCGCATACCAGCGCAGCAGGTCCCGGAGCTGCGGAGACACAGAGACACAGAGACTTAGCGGCTGCCTGCGGGTCAGTCTTCATTTTAAGTTAAGACTGAAAGCTTACCTGTTAAATCAAGACTCGTAATAGTTTCTTTTTCAGTATAGTTGTCATTACATCATAAGATAAGATAAGATAAGAAGACTTTATTGTCCAATGGTTTAAAAACACAGTGGAAATTTGCCTTTGGCATCTTGGTATAGTCAGCCAACAATAACAGCAGGACACATCTAGCACAGTAACAATAAAATAAATAAACACATGAAATACAATAAACAGTGTGTGTGTGTGTGTGTGTTATAAAATGGCACTTGTATTGCTTTCTTTTTTGTTGTTATTTGTTGTTGCTTTCTCTCATTGTTGTCTGCGGCTTCAATACAAGATGGACATTACATACGAGCAGCATGGAGGTATTTGGATGTTTTTTGGTGTGTCTTTTTGTTACGAAGACAGTTGGTATCCATTTGCAACCGTTATATGGACATGCACTGCTACGCCGAGACCCCCTGTAACTCAGAGAAGCCACGGAGGACTCTGAAACTTCTCCAGTGCAGCCCTTAGTCCACATGAGGGTGAGTAGATAATGAAATTTCAATTTTGGGTGAACTATCCCTTTAAGACTGAAAGTTTACCTGTTAAATCAAGACTCCTAATAGTTTCTCTTTCAGTATAGTTGTCATTAGATCATTGTTTCTTATACATGCTCATACACTCAAATACATTAATTTTAAACACCCATTTTATTTCTGACTTTTTTGTGTGTGTGCTATAAAATGGCACTTGTATTGCTTCCTTTTTTGTTGTTGATTTATTTTTGAATTTTTGTATATTTCTTGGGGAGGTGCTTTTTATAAGCCCATATAGGGTTTTTTAACCTCTCCCGCACTGACTATTCTTGTTTCATTTCTGTTTTTTGTAATTGTCATTTCTTATGGTGCAAATAAATAAATAAATAAATAATGTTCATAATAATAATAATGTAAATGTTCATTAATAAAGTATATCAGCAGAGTCTTATCAGTGTGCGGTGGCCGTCTTTTTCTATTGATTTTACGCACTCCTGCTACCCACCTGCACCTGAGGAACTGTGGCTGTGCAGGGAGATTTGCTTTTCTTCAAATAAATAAATAAATAAATAAATAAATAAATAAATACAAATAGCCTACAAATACACCTGTCCGGGCCCGGGCAGCAGCGTGGACTCACCGCCTGCGGGTACACCTGTCCGGGCAGCAGCGCCTGCAGGTCGATGCACAGCGTGATGGGCACGTGCGAGGCGAAGTAGAGGAAGAAGATGATCTCCAGCACGCGGAGGCTCATGGCGTCGGTGGGACTCGCGGTGTCAGTGACGGATCCGTGAAGAGAAGAACCGGGACCAAGAAGAAGGAGAACTGAGCGGCGCTGTGCTGTTGCGTAAAAACGCGTGTTCACACAGCGTGGATCTGATTGGTCCGCGGAGGGAGAGGGGGCGGGCCCTAGAGCGGCACCATTCACACCACACAGGACCACACAGGTCAACACAGGTCCAGGTGTTATGGCCAGGTTACGCCTACTGACACGCACGTCTGTCACGGGAGCGCGCACAAATAAGACGGACAGAAGAAAACAAAGTAGAGTTGGAAACCCAGTTGTTAAAATCTAAAACTATAACTATAATAAACAATAAAAATAATTATAGTGAAAAATGTGGAATAAAAGGTAATTATTAAACAGAAAATGTATTGGATAAAAAACACAAAGTACAACCTCTCTTTTTATTTATTCATACTTGTTTCTGTTCATGTACTTAATCATATTTCTACATAATCTGTTCCGCTCCATTTGATAATATTTTCATGCCTCACTATAACATTTTGAAGTAAAATAATGAAATCTTGTAGAGAACCAGACTGGATCTCTACTGTAACAGTGAGGGAAAGAAACACTGTTTGTGTTATTTCTATTCAAAGTTATTGAACCGGGAAGTTTGAATCTGTCAAGATCTTTCCAACTTTACTGAAGTGTTGGACTGTGTGAAAGGTGATGGAGCTCAGTTATATGATAGTGGAGCTTATTACAAAGCAGAATAAACTACACACAACAGCAGAGACACTAATCCTCCTCTCTACATTTTTTAAAACTTATATAAAACTTATATAAAACTATATTTTTTAAATCAGAATCAATGTTTACAGTTTGATGTGAGTGCAGACAAGGGTATGAAAACCACTGCCCCCTGGTGGTGAATATAGATGTACGGCTTTATCTAAAATTAATAAAACCAAAGTCCTTCTACGCAATATACAATATAGAACGTCTCTGATAAAACACAAAACATTATCAATATACGACCGGCTCATAGGCCACAACAAAGACAGAAGATGAAGACAAAGTGAAGACAAAGCCAAAGACACATTAATTAAACAAAAGGCCCCATAGTGTCAGTGGAGTGACAGAGTTTAAAGGGATAGTTCACCCAAAATTGAAATTCACTCATCATCTACTCACCCTCATGTCGACTAAGGGCTGGGAGAAGTTTCAGAGTCCTCCGTGCCTTCTCTGAGTTACAGGGGGTCTCGGCGTAGCAGTGCATGTCCATATAACGATTGCAAATGGATGCCAACTGTCTTTGTAACAGAGAGATACACCAAAAAACATCCAAATACCTCCATGCTGCTCGTATGTAATGTCCGTCTTGTATTGAAGCCTCGAAATCCCGGTTCGTCAAATTTGGACGAACTGGGAAGAGGAGCTTCGAGAAGCTTCCGCTACAAAACAAGCTTGAAATATAGACTTATTACATTTTTTTCGGGACAATTTCGCATTTCGAGGCTTCAATACAAGACGGACATTACATACGAGCAGCATGGAGGAGCTTCGAGAAGCTTCCGCTGCAACTGAATTGTAGATATCTGTAAAGACAAACCCCATACACATGAATGGCGAAAGTGACGTCATTTGTCCTAGGAAGTTAGTTGTAGTTGTGAATAAATGACAATTGTGGATAGGAAGAATGGAATTGCGGATATCTGAAATATTCTTTTTGACTAGGCAAAACTGAATTACAGATATCTGCAACTCATATCCAGTCTGGCTTTTAAATGTTAAAATGGCCTGCCATGAAGGCCAAGGCAAAATCTGTCTATTGTACTGATGAGATCCCTGATAAGTTATAGCAAGTGTGATAAGTGTGGCTCAGGAACAAAGACGACTCAGGTGTGATTTTTTTCCTGGATTTATTCAGTGCAGAGGATGTGAAAACACATGTACAGTACATACATACAGTCTCCTGGTCTTTCCTGTCCCTATACAACACAGCACTGTTGCACTGGCTAAAGCAGGGCTGTGGTGGCTGCACTGTCCCCTAGAATCAGTGTTGTGGTTATTTGGCCTTGGAAGGCGTTTCACCTCAGCCCTGACTGGTTTCCATTTGGGCGGCAGTGGCTCAGGAGTCGTCCAATAATCAGAGAGTTGGAGGTTTGAATCCCGCTCTCTTCCAGTCTCTGTCGTAGTGTCCTTGGGCATGACACCTTACCTACCAAGACACCTGACCTTGTGTGCATGCATATGAATGATCGTGGTGGTAGTCGGTGGGGCTTTTTGGCGCACATTGGCAGCCACGCTTCCGTCAGTCTGCCCCGGGGCAGCTGTGGTTACACATGTAGCTCACCACCACCGGTGTGAATGTGGTATGAATGAATAATGGTTACTGTTCACGCTTTGGGTATTGGGTATCAATAGAAAAGCGCTATATAAATGGAAACCATTATTATTATTATGCTGTTTTTAGCACATTTTAACATGTTGATAAGAGTGATTGTTGTTATTTTAACCCCTGCCTCAGCTGTATTCCAGACCTGAGTGCTTTCCTTTATTAATATTCCTAATAATAATAATAATAATAATAATAATAATAATAATAATGGCTTACATTTATATAGCGCTTTCCACGATACCCAAAGAGATTTACAGAAACCATTATTCATTCATACCACATTCACACCGGTGGTAGTAAACTACGTCTGTAGCCACAGTTGCCCTGGGGCAGACTGACAGAAGCCATTTCCTGCCAAACGGCACCTCCGACTACCACCAAACATTCACACACTCTCACACGGGGCAAGGTGGGCAAGGGGTCTTGCCCAAGGACACTACGACAGCAACTGGGAGAGAGTGGGATTCGAACCTCCAACCCTCTGATCATTGGACCTATCTACCTCTACTGCCTGAGCAACTGACGCCCCAAATATCTGAGAATTGATAGCCACAAAAACTTCCAACTGTACGTTGACTATCCTTCCTGGAATATTGTGTGTTATGTAAAGATCTTCCTGTTGACTGTTTGAGTGAAAGAAAAGATTTATCTGCTGGGTAAATCTTTCTCCAAAAATAGCACAACTAAATGGTTTCTCCTGTGTGTGGATTATCAAATGCATGAAAAAATTCCCTTAACATCTCTCTTTTTTTTAACCACTGGTTATCACAGTCAAATGGCTTCTCTTATGCACGGACTTTCATATGTTCATTAAGACCCATTTTAAAAGTTTTTTTTTATTTTTTACCACAGGTAGCACAGTCAAATGTTTTTTTTCCCTGTATGGATTCTCATGTGTTTTGTAAGATTAGCTTTATCACTAAATTGTTTACCGCAGGTAGCACAGTCAAATGGTTTCTCCCCTGTATGGATTCTCATGTGGTTTTTAAGATTAGCTTTATATCTGAATTGTTTACCGCAGGTAGCACAGTCAAATGGTTTCTCTCCTGTATGGACTCCCATGTGGCGTTCAACACTCCCTCTTTGACTAAATGTTTTACCACAGGCAGCACAGTGAAATGGTTTCTCTCCTGTATGGATTCTCATGTGGCGTAGAAGAGTTCCTCTTAGACTAAAGTGTTTACCACAGGTAGCACAGTCAAATGGTTTCCCCCCTGTATGGATTTTCATGTGTCTTTTAAGACAACCTTTTTGTCTAAATTGTTTACCGCAGGTAGCACAGTCAAATGGTTTCTCCCCTGTATGGATTCTCATGTGTTTTTCAAGATGGCCTCTTCTACTAAATTGTTTACCACAGGTAGCACAGTCAAATGGTTTCTCTCCTGTATGGACACTTGTGTGGTCTTTAAAATCCCCATTATGTTTAAATGTTTTCCCACTCTCTAAACAGCTCAGAGACTTCTTACCAGTGTCACATCCTTCATCACTTACATGAACAGCTTCACTGTTCAAACCTGACTCAGGTGCTCTGGTTTCTCTCCAGTCATCATCATTGTCTTCAGTCTCAGCAGACGACACTGAGACCTCATCATCCATATCTGGTTGAAGATCTTCAGGCTGATCTGAGTTCCTGTCTGGTTCAGATCCTCCACAGTCGTCTCCATCGGCCTCTATCTGTTCAGCTGAGCTGCTGGTTGGAGGCTCTGCCTCAGTTTGTCTTTGATGAGGTTGTAGGGACTGAGGTTTCTCCTCCTCTTCGTCACTCCTCACATGAACAGAAGTGAGGGAGAACTCTGGAGTGGTCAATAGTTCCTCCTTTTCTTCTTCAATATTGTCTGGGTTCTCCTGATCCGGACTAGTGGTCAACTCAGGAAGATCTTCTGCTTTAATCATCAACAGGTGCTGATCACCTGCAGAAAAAATGAAACACACACACACACACACACACACACACACACACACACACACACACACACACACACACACACACACACACACACACACACACACACACACACACACACACACACACACACACACACACACACACACACACACACACACACACACACACACACACACACACACACACACCATGAACAACAGTGTCTTCATACTGTCACTCATATAACTGGTGTCTGTATGAACCCCAATTATCTTCTCAGTGGACACCAACAGCATCTCCTACAGCCATTCATCAATCAGTAATCCATAATGTCACCCTAATTAAACAGAATCCTCCAGTTACCACCATCAAAGTACACCTTTATAGAAAACGACTAGTATAGGAATAAAGTATTGTAGACTATTGGACTCTAACCAAAGCCCTAAGCGCCCTGAGCTACATCAAATCTTTCAAACTGAGATAAAAAAAATTTACAGAATGAGAAAAACAATTACAAGTATGATCAATACTATTGTTACTCTAGAAGAACGTCAAGTTTATTTACACTGCCCGTCCACAAAAAAGTCACACACACTAATATTTGCTGTGGCCCATTGCCATAATCGCAGTAGTCATTGCAGGAGGTGCGTTGCCTTTATTTGTTGGTGTGAGCTGCTCAGAGCTACGCTATTGGTTTCCCTCATCAAACTCATCAAATACACAATCCAACAACTCCAAAACGCTCTGGTGGACAAGTTATGACCTGCACATTCACCACGCTATGAGATAATAACACAACGTTACCAGACAGAGTTGTTTTAGAGGGAAATCCATGAAAAACCGCTGATGCGCGTTGCCTTCAAGGGCAGTTTTTCAGCAAGCAGTCTCTGCATTTACCTCTAAAACAACCTCGCGGCTCTGAACCTACTGCTATGACCATGGCGATTATGGCAATTGGCTAATTTGCCAAAATGTTGAACTATCCCTTTAAGAAATGGGACAATGCATATTACAGTTTTTCTCTATTGGTTTGGCTCAATTCTTGAAACAGAAATTACATTCTCAAAATAACATGGACAAATCTCCAAACCACCTTGCAAATGTTCACAACAGAATGGCATTTCTCATTGATTTCATCAAATTGCAAATGTCTTAGTACATGTCTCAAGTGTCTTAGTGCATCTTTGCAAATGGTTATGTACAAGTACCCTAGAGTTAGCACAATGAGCATACATTTAGCACATTTTCCAAATGAATAGATCTTGCTGATCTAAGCTGATTAGTTGATTCTCAGTCTAATGGTTGCTCTCTCCAAAACATGTCAGCATGATTTCACTGTGTAAATCATCATATGCACAATAGTCTGTTCAACTGTCAAAATTAGTCAACATACTGTAGGCTAATACCATGAAAACCATATGAATTTCTTGCAGCATTTCATAAATTCATGACAGTAATTGACAGTCAGGTGAAATTAGAACTTGACTAACGAAGGAGGAGTTCAGATCAGCTGTTTAGCTACCTGACTGGTGCTGTCTATGATTGTGAATGCTGCCAAACGCGTATATATAGGGCTAGGGCCTGTACCTTTTGCAGTATAAACATGGAGGTACCTGGCCAAGAAAATTATCATGAGCAACTCCCTGCTCAAGGAAGAGGAAGAGGAGGAAGAAGAAGAAGAGGAGGAGGAGTGCGGATGCGTGGTGGAATAGGCGGAAGAGGCCGAGGAGCAAGAAGACACAGAGTTGTGCCTGATGAAATTCGGGCCACAATTATAGACCACGCAAGGGAAAATATCCGCTGTGATGTTGATGAAAATATGTGGCCAATCAGAGCGCAGCGTATGGATGGTCAGGAGGATGAAGGTGGTGGCCAGGAGACAGAGGGTGATGACAGTGATGACCAGTGAAAATGTCTCTACTCGTGAAACTTTGTTTACTGCACCAAAGGCTTGGTGTTTTTTTTTTGTGTTCATATTTCATACATGTACAGAGAACTGTAGGCCTATACATTTTGTTTTTACAGTACATAATCTTGAGTTACTTAGGCTATGTGAATAAAAATGGTTACAATTTCCTTGGCAATATGAGTGCAGTGTGTGTGATGTCAAACTTTGGAGGCTGCTCTTACTGTAAAGTCCTTTTCTTAGGTTTTATACGTCTCTGCCATAGTGACAAAACATCTAAGCATTTTGACTTGCAGTGCTCACAGAATGCCACAGGGATGATGCATTTTGGGGGCACTGACTACTTACATGAGAAAGAAGTTTGGTTTTGACACATAAGTAAACTGTTTTGGGAGAGATATGAGGTTCTGCAGCTCATCCATGGTGTTATGCTGAACCATCCAGTTTATTTTTGGTAAAAGCACTAAGTGAATGCAAATGAGCCAAAAGCAATTGAGAAAGATCTTTGCCATTTTGATGGTACTGACACTTTACATGGTAAAGGAATCTAGTTTTGAAGCATGTGTGAACAGTTTTGGGAGAGATATGCGCTTTTGCTAGTGAGCTGTAATGTTGTGCAGAACTGTAAGACTGTTTGGCCAAATGGTCTTATAGTTTTAAGAATGTAATTTCTGTTTCAAGAAATGAGCCAAACCAACAGAGAAAAACTGTAATGAACAGTTAAAAAAGAAAATGTAAATATGAAAAGAGATTGTAGCCATACGGCAAATTTCCATCTCTTGTCCCATAAGCAGGTAGGTGTAAGATGGAGAAGAGAAGAGAAGATAGGAAGGACAATAAATCACAAAATTTTCCCACAACAACCACAACAATAACAAAAATGAATGCACAACAATACAGACTATAAGTTTGGGATGACACATGATTAACTAGCTCAATTTTAGAATTCTCTTGTGAACATGGATTATACAGTAAAGTGCTAATTTGCATTGCAGTAGTGCCCATAATAAAGTGCTAGATTGCGGGGGAAATGTGCTTGTGTAAGGTGCTAAATTATGTACCACTGTATTCTTTTTGCACTTGTTCAGTTGGTCCAACATGTCCCGTTACAACATGGCTGGCGGTTAAATCCTGAATTAGCAAAGTAGCCTATAGCCTAATTCAAATCATAAAATTTACTCAAATGTTCCTTTTCTAAAAATGTAGGTCTGTGTGTGACATGGGGCGGGGCTATCCCCTTTTAATTTAAATTAAACTCAGCACCCCTAAAAATTTGAGTAAGAAATGTTGTTGTTGTTGTCTTTGACACGTGTTGTGTATCTATGTGTTGATGAAAAAGAAGTGACCTCCTCTGACATGTTTTCTTTTGCAGGCCAAGAAGAGTTTATTACAAAAAAGGACAATGTCAAGAAAATGCTGAATCTTGGAGAGCCTCTGGTGTTGTTCTATCCCCAGAATCCCACCTTCTCCTGACAGAGAGGTGCCACTGTCCAGATAGTTAAATGACCTCTGACCTAACTTTCAAAGAAAAACCCTACCCTCACAGGAAAAGGAATACAGGAACACATTGCTCAAGACACATTCCACAAAACAGGCAAGATCCAAGACACATTTCATGAAACAAAGAAGATCACAAATTAAACAAGACTTTGAATCAGTCATTACCTTCATCTATTAGACCAGGCTCCGAAACAACTAATAATTTACGCTTGTAAATGTACTGTATGTGCGTGCCATTCTCTCTTTTAACACGTAAACTGTCGCTCTCAAATCAAGTTCCTAACGTTCTTCAAATTTTAATTGAGCTGAGTTGAGGCTATACAACACAAAGTTAACCTGTGTGGTGTCATGAATCCAATATGTGTCTCCTTTTACCTCTATAGTCCTCGTTTTTGCTGCAGCAAACCACAGATTACTTTTCATATTGTTAGGAATAGGAATGTAAACATACGAGCCTACTACTATTAGCCTAAATGAATGGTCAGTTATCCTTTTCCAGTGGAATTTTTCTGTGAAATGTAAACAAGCAACATAAAAGCTAAAAGATGAATGCAGTAGGCTACAACATGTCCTCTTTCTCTACAAACCGAGACTAGCATGATGTTAATGGATTAAAACCTGAATCACCAACCTGTTTTGTGCTGCAGGAGAACATCCAGCAGGTTCCTCTGCCGCTCGATCTCCTGTCTGAAGCCAGAAGCCTCCGCCTCGTAGCCGGCTACGACTCTGTCCACGGCCGCTAAGATTTCCTGGGAGGCGGCGGTGAGTCTCTCGGTGACGAATCCTCTCAGAAACTCAGACTCAGACATTTTACTCAAACTCTCGGTTGCTCCCGCCCAACAACAACTCGGCTGTATTGTTTCCCTACAACCAGAGAATTTCTAATACTGAGTCGTAGACTGTCTCTGCCCAAACGTGACTCCTCTCCTGATCTGCTGGATTTGAATGGCGGCTGGTGTCCCGTTCTTCTCTTCAGGTTTATGGCAGCTTGCTTCCCATTTCCAGGGAGCGTTACCGCCTCCTACTGAGCAGGAGTTTCAGAGGAGAGAATGGGCATGCAGTTCAATATTCTTCCAAGAATAAACGCACCAAGAGAAAGGAGAAAAGAGAAAAATAAACATAACAACTATCATACTAAACTTATCAACCCAGTTACGTAAAAACTGTAGAATGTTTCGTGTCTCCTTTACTTCAGCCATATAGTAGCCTACAATTTGTTTGAGAGACAAACGTTTAGCTATAAGCAAACAAACATTCCCCTTTGATTTATTTCATGATTATTTTTATTCAGTTAATTTTAAATACTAACCGCTTCATTTTAATAAGTGATTTGTCCAATAGGCTACGGACCTTTTATTTTGAAGTTCTTCCGGTAGTAGATGCTGCCCTTTTATTTGTCTTGGTTTGAGTTTCGCGGGCCTCAGACAGAGGGACAATCATCAGATTTGACTCCCGTAATTAAGCTTCTCTTGTGACGGGTACAAGGTATTGTATGTTTTGAGTTTTAAGTAGTAAAATATGATTTGGTCGATTTGATGACAACAAAGTGTTTGAAAGTAGCAATATGTTTACAGTGATGGCAAAGTTAGCTTGCTAGCTAAAGTAGACAGCTATGGGCAATCGAGCTTCAACACCTTTTTCGAGTAATGATTCATTCAGGCTTCACTGACACAGTTGCTCCAGTACGACATCTAGTGTTCAATAAAATGAAGTGCAATTGAGACGTGTCATTCATTGGTTCATTGATTGTCTGAGATTTGATTTGCCATGCTCACTCTTTTCAACTAACATTGCATGGTTGTATGGTTTCAAGCTGACACAATAAAATATAAAAATTATAAAATTGACATGAAGTTACTCTGTTTCTCATTTGGCATTATCTGATTGTGATAGGCTTTCCTTATAGGCTACTTAGCCTGATATATTAGCCTCTGCTGTGAATCACATCTGAAACAAGTCTAAACAGTGTATGGCTTAAACGATGTGAAATGGTGTAGAGTATGGCAAATGTGATCTCATTTCAAAATAGAAAAGAAGAAAGGCTAGGCGCGGGATTCAATCCTACGTCTTAGAAGTCCGAGGAGTAACAGCCGGATGTAATCACGGTGCACCACTCTCCGCAACAGCCTTGCATGTGGGATGTGTTAAATATTTCTTGAGCTCATACAGTCGTTGACGCTTCAATCTTTACAAATATGCGTGTTACAACGCTTAGATTAATTAATTTCCTCTGCTCCACATATCATGGTTTAGTAATGTTATAGAATTCCTGGTACTGAATGCTACACTTTCCAACCAAATCTCTGCCGCCTCAGTTTCTGTGTGCTTCAACTCAGCTCTCACAGAGAGCCGAGACAACCAAAACATTGACGGTGCTCCGTGAATGACTGAATCAGTGAAGTGGTTCATACGTCATCCAAGTGGTTCATTCGTCACAAGTCACGTGACCAAACCACGCTTCGGCACAGTGGTTCGATACAAATGCTTCATGAGCTACCGCGCATGTGTCGGAGCCTTGGTGTCAGAGGACCCATCACTATAGACAGTTACTACTGATACTCCTCATGTCACAGTGATGTGAAGCCTCTTCTTAATGTGGAATACAATTGACTGTTTGTTAAATCTAGTTTAATTTAAATTATCTGTCCTTTAGGTTTTAGAGTGCTCGATGAAAAAGGGTTTAAAGAAAAGGAAATTCAATTTATGTTAAAATCAGGAGGTCAGCTTCTGGAAACATCAGTGTGCTTCACCATGGTCTGACTGCAGTTAGCTTCAGTAACAGCTTCTCCTTCATCGATGCTGACAACGTGTGACCTCCATGAAGAGTCATGACAGTGGTGTATTGTTATAATAACAGCATCACAAGTGACTAGCTGGTTTGTGTTGTTTACTGCCAAAACATGTTCTGACACAATCACTGTTGACCCCACCTTTCTTTATGGTCATCACAGCTGCTGCTGCTTCATCACACGCTGTCTTCGTGGATTCATCACCCAGCACATCTTCCCATGCGTCACAGCTGGTCTACAGGGATTCAGGCAGCGTTCACACAGACTCTACACAAAGGTCAGAGACAGACACATCCACCAACGCTGATACACAAAGTGTGAGTATTGATCTATTCATATAAAGTCAGATAATCCATAATTGATTTTTTAAATTCAAAAGCAAAGTACCTGTAAATCTGCTGTTTCCAAATGGAATGGGGGGAAAAAAAACTTTTGACATCAGAATCAAAATACACTCACCTGTTCATATTATTATCAATGTAACGTAGTACCACCTAACAACCACAAGGGGGCATGAACATGATTGAACAGTCATATGAAAGTGGTGTGTTCAGGTAGAAGGTCACATGACCAGGCTGGACTGCAGGCTCACTTCACTGTGTTTCAGAGTTGACTGGTTTCTGGCTCTAGTCTGAGCAACATGACTGGGAACACAGTCAGTCCACTGTTGAAGAACCATAACAACTGTAACCTACAGACTATATGAGTATAGTAGTTACAGGAGAAGCATATGGGTTAAGGTAGGAGCCAGCCAATCATCTTCAATCAAACACTATGACAACTATCATATATCGCTGTAACGACAGGACGTTCAATCTGATGTAAGGAACCAAGAGACCGGCACCTTATGATTTACAAATTAAGCACTGCACCGACCCACACGGCTGCAACAAAGGATGTAAGGAGCCAACAGAGCAGCAGAGAGAGGTGAGTTCACTATTCACTACTATTAATGATGCACAGTAGAGTCTGTTGCAGAGCAGCGTCCATGTCAGAGATTAGAAGAGTTTTTATTACAACAACTATCAGAGCTGCTCGCCTGTCACATTCACTGAAAAAGCTTCTGACTTTCGGGGTGACCTCCGTGTTATGTGGCCCACTGAATATGGCAGTAGTGGAACTCCCATCATGCCTCTGGGCTGAGCCAACGGCATCTGGATTTGATGCTGCGTGTTCATGAATGCTATGCTAGTGGATTAAATGGATGAGTAATGAGACTTTTACAGGAACCACATGGGGCTTTGAACCATGGATTTTCATCAATGACAACACTGACAAACAACAAAGATAATGTTCAGTAAAGTCAGATGCGTTAAACCTACAGTCACTGATGTTGTGGTTAATTTGTTTTAATCATAATCAGGAATCAGTGTTTAGTAGAAACTGTTTCCATTTTTACTAACATGTAAATATTGTATCGGACTACAACTCGTCAGAAATGAATATGAAAGCCTTAGTTTTTTATGTTGAAGTGTATATTCACACAGTACGTCTACTTACAGTTCTATAGTTATTTCCTCTACCAATGTGTAGACATCAGTCTGTTTTTCATTGTTCTCCACATATGCTACAGTCAGGATTAGACGTAACTATTATAAACTCTTTCTTATTTATCCTAACATTGTCATTGTATGTTGTTAAAGTAGAATTAGTGTAAAAAAAAATCCTCAAGTGTGTCCAGATGTACGAGACATCTCAGAAATACAAGTCAGTAAAAAATCTGTTCCTAAGAAGTGATTTTTTTCCCCCACAGTCCAGGTGCATGATGGGAAAACAGACTTTTGATTGAGCCGCTGGACGACCTCAGACTGCAGTGTTGTGTGCAATGTTCTGATCAAAGGTGGTTTCACATGTAGACAGATCAATGTAATTTATGATCAATAAGCATCAATGACAGTGAGGAGCTGCCCAGTGCCGTCACCATGGTGATCCAGATGATGAGTTCTAAACCTGGTCTCTGTTTTCCAGGTCTTTAAAGGTGAATTTCAGCTCCCAGATTTCCTAAAAGAACAATCACAGGTACAGTAACTCTCCTGCCTGTTGCTGAGCTTCTTCTCTTCTCCACATTCAGCTTCTCATTTATTTAGTTCAGTTTTTTTAGTTGAAACCATCTGTGGCTCGGTTCAAGGTCTCGTTTCAGATTTCCATCTGCTCTCAGTTCATGTCTTGATTTCCTCACCATCTAATGCCGCGGCCTCTTGTTTTGGTCTCAGTTGTTTTTTCTGTTTGTGTGTGTGTGGCAGCGCCGCCCTCTGCTGGTCGTTAGACGCACCTACACCTGTTTCCTCCATGTTTTTATTTCAACTCTTCTGAAGAGAGACTCTGCTTTGTGTTTGATCATACTGCACTTGTTGGGGTGGGGGCGTGGAGCCAGTGTGGGGTCTTGATGGAACAGGTGTCACACTGATGTTTCCTGAGCAGATTTGACCTCTGACCTCTATCCTCCTCCACAGATCCAGAAGTCTGCAGAGAAACCCAACCCCAGTTAGGAGCAGAGGGGGAAGGGGGGCATCACCTCAGCACACAGGTATGACCGAACATGACAATTACACATTAACATAAACAATAATGTGTGAACAACTAAACACACAACTACATTTCTTGACCCTGCCCCAAGTCTCTTTAAAGGAACTTGAGGCAGGATCAAGGAATAAAACTCATTGGTGATACAACGGCCATTGCGGCCGTTAGGGTAACTGCAGCCATTAGCCAAGCTAGTGTGGGAGCGCGCATGAACTCTCCACAGCAGTACAGCTGATGCTGTGACAGTGACACTGTGGCTGTATTGGAAACGGCATATTATACCAGTGTTTCCCATTAATTAGCCGCCACAGTTTCATTTGGGCCCGCCACAGTCTCTTACCGGAAAAAAAACAGCTTTTCACCATCTCCCATCTCTGCCAGTCAGCCCCTCCACCTGCCGTCTCTCTCGCGTGCTGGTGCGGCCTACCGCACGTACACACACGGGAGCATAGGTCGCGCTTGGCCGTTAATAAACAGTAAATGCGCTATACCGCGCTCATTGTACAGTACTCAATTTACCGCATCACCCGGAGGTTGACCGCCCAGGCATCAGGTCAGCACAGAGCCCCGAGGTAGTGCTGCTCTTCTGTCCAACACACTCCTGAAGCTTCACTTTTCATTCAAATAAACAAATGTGACTGCCACAATTAGATTTCATCACTGAGACCAACATTTATCTTCTAAAAATAATTAAACCAGCCGGCGGTAAACCTCTAAAAACCTGTGGGTAAGTTACTCAGCTTGTTTTCTTCCCCGGGACGAGGATGGAGGTTGACCAGTCGATTAACCCCGGTCCCCGGATGCTGCCTCTGTGACGGCTGGTGCTGCTCAGCTGTTGCACAGTGGCTCTCCACTTCTCCGAAAACGTCTGAGTTAATCTTCTTACAGGCGTTATTTGGATAAATTGACCACAGATTGGGAATCTAAACTGTCACTTTCTCAGATAAAAAAATATAAAAACTTAAGAAAGTGATGTTATTTCTTTACTCGCTGCTCACATGACTGTTTAGGCTGAAGGCATCCGCCGACCGCCGCTGGTTGCAAGCCAAAGCCGCCGAGGACGCACATGCAGCGTGATTTGACATCACACCCGCAGGACAGCGTGGGAAATTCAGACCCAGAATTGCAGTGCATTATGCAGCACACAGCCTTTTTGGTTTTGAACGCTTCATCACCCATTAGCATGAAAAAACTTAAAACGCATGTGTATTTATTCACAAATCCTGCCTCAAGTTCCTTTAAGTTTTATTGCCTGCCGTAGCACAGTGAAAACTATGGAAAGGAAATACAAAAATGAAAAAAGGAGATTACATTGAAAACATGAGTGAAACATTTCATTAACATAGTACAGATACCAAAACCATCAATACTTATCCCCATTCAATAGAAAATTAAAAGATACATTTATTAGATAGTGTTTACAATCATCGTTAAAACTTGATCAAAGCATATCAAAATAGTGTGGGCAGCATCTTTCAAAATAAAATAAATCCAGACATCCCAAGGAGAAATGGTTATAAATCAGAAATTGAGGTCCACATACCTTGTTCCACTTTACCAAGGGAGCTAATCATTTATATTGCCGAAGGTGCCCATCTAGGGAACCATCTGCCTCCTAATAACAATAAAACAAACTTAAACAGACCACAGCAACCAAATTGGCATACAGATAATACTTAAGTAGCCTACAATCCAAAGTCCAGAGGGAAACTTACTCAAAGAACCACAAATCCAAACAAACAAGACCCAGCAGCTCACACGCCGAGCCAACCCAAAGGAGACAAAGGACAAGGAGATGGAGGTGGAGCTTACAGGGCTCAGTAGTCTCCTCCCTTTTATACCTTGCTCGCTCAACCAAAGACTAGCCACTAGGTGCCAGTCAGAAGTAATTTACTGGCATTTTACAGACACTTGAAATAATAAGGACACAGAGGAAGCAATTTACTGTTATTCACAAACATACATTTAGGCTACTGTATGCCTTACTGAAATATTCATTAAATAATTATTTTCAAAGGATTTTTGAATTTGATGTTTGTTAAATCAAAATTTTTTTAGTCTCACATACCCCATGGAGTGCTTTCAAGTACCCCCAGGGGTACATGTACCCCCATTTGGGAAACAATGAAAGGAGTCATTTAATTCATGATTGTGAATAATAGGTTAGAGACAGAGACAGACATGTAGGAACTGAACTGTCTGTTCAACAATGAGAAGGTTTCTGTGGAGGAGACTTTGATTCACTCAACACAGACTCACTGAGGAACCAGAACTGGACCAGAGTGTAAACCCAGGATACAGAGGTTGAGTGAAGGTGGTGTTGAAGGTGTAGATGTGGATCAGTGAGTCAGAGGAGACTCTGTAGAAGGACAGAGAGTCAGCAGGACCGTCCACATACACTGCTACTCTGTCAGAGACAGATGATGATGATGATGATGATGATGATGATGATGATGATGATGATGATGATGATGATGATGAGGTGATAGGTCTCCCTCTGTTTTTGTGCCAGACACTGTAACCATTATCAGAGCACTTCAGACTCCAGGACTGATCGTTCCCTCCAAACCCACAGTCATCACCCTCTCCTTTCCTTCTGATTCCTCTGTAACTCACTGATATATAAACCTCTCCTCTCCACTCAACCTCCCAGTAACAGCGACCAGTCAGACCAGTTGAACACAGCAGCTGACACCAGAAGTCAAATCTGTCTGGATGATCAGGATATGGCTGATCCTCCTCCACAAGTGTCGCCTTCCTGTTGTCGTCGGACAATTTGATCTCTGTGTTCACTGTGTTTGTGTCGATTGTGAGTTGACAGGAATCTGATGGAGAGAACAAGACACAGCTGCAGTTATTGATCATGTGATCAGTTATTGACAGTTTGATGAAGACTCATGACGTCAGTGATGTGACAGTGTGAAGACGGTTGAATGTGCTGCTTTGTTTCCATGAATCAAAGTTAAAATTGCTTACGCTTCCTCAGACCTGGTGTCAACCTTGGGACTCCAGCAGGCTCCACCCTGAAAGGAGGAGGGGGGTCAGAGCAGCACATTCTGTCAGCATGCACACACTGGCCCTCATTTATCAAACTTGCGCAGGATCTGGTGTAGATTCTGGTGTAAATATCAGTGTACGCCAAGTGTCACGTGTGATTTACTAAAAGTGTGTACGCTGCTGATTTCGGCGTAGAACCTGCGTGGTGGTGATAAATCCGGCAGCTGAAAACGAGCGTAATTTAAATGTCACGCCCCGATATATTCCTGCTTTAGAGGCGTCGCCCTGCCCCTTTTACGACATGGAAACACGGAAGACGGCCAAGAAGACGGACTTTACTGACATTACCGCGTTGAACAGGGAGAGGGCGGCAACATTAAATATCTGGACATTGATAGATTGATAGATTTTGTGATTGATAAGCGTCATCCCGGTGGATGGAGGCTGCAGACGCGCTTGTCACCGACCACGTCAGGAAACCCAGCGACCTCATGAAATGGTCCTGCAGTTTACTAAACACAAGTGATTGAGGAGAAATCATATAGGCATATTACTGCTGCGAACGCGACTTTATGACCATCAGCACCGATGGCATGGTTCGGCTGATGGAGGGATGTGAAACACCGACTCGATCTCCCGCTGACAGGTCCCGGTGACGGGGGAAAAAAAAAAAAAACACTCCGCCGCGGAGATCAGCTGCACCTGGACAGGTAGCGGAGCTCGCCCCCCCCAAACCGGGGCTCCGCTGTCCAGCAGAGAGAGAGACTGAGGAGCCGTCTGGTCATGCTCTGGTGCAGGAGATGTTGGAAGTTTGTGTGTGTGATCTAAGAATAACAGGTCTGTCTGTCATTGACTGTTTCTGTTTACACAGCTGATTAACGAGCATCTGTCACGTCGTGGTTTTTAATTCATCTCAGTCAACTCAAAATAAAAGTCGAGTTACATTTTCAACACGGACTTGGTTGCTTTTTTTTCTTTTTTTTTGGCTACTTTTGATCTTTTTATCAATATAAACAACAACAACATGTGGTCCACATCGCTGCATTATTAGACTATGGTTTAATAATCATTCTGACACAGCAGCACTCCTTCCTGCATGTTCTACGCTGGTTCCAAATGTGCGTACACCTGGTCAGAGCTGGCGTGAGATTTGTGCGTACCGTACGCTCACGCTCAGATTGATAAATGCCGATCCTTGCGGTGAATTTGGTGTACGCAAGTTTGATAAATGAGGGCCACTGTCCCTAGCCAGGCTAGCGCCGCCTACTGGTTCCGGCAAATTTCATTTGCCTCAAACATGTAGTCAGGACACTAGCAATGCGTTTCGGTTTGCTCGGACGGACCAATCAGCGAACAGACGGGTAAGTGAAGGCGATGACGTTGAACTCAAGCGCTCAAGATTAACCTATGAGCTTAACCGGTGTATAGCACACGTGACCACCAAGCAGCAGCGATTAGTTGAAGCAAATGTAAGCAACCGCCTCCCGGAAGCAAACGAATCCCTATGGCTCGTGTTCAGACGCTATATGAAATGTAATGAAGTAAGCGGCTGATGCATCAGGCTACACTGTCCCCACAGCCTGGAAAAATATAATCCCTGTTCCAAAGCAATCCTGCCCCAAGGAGTGTAGTGACTTTCGCCCAGTAGCGCTGACCTCTGTGTTGATGAAATTATTGGAAAAAATCATCACACTCTCACTCTCCAGATCTGAACGAGACAAACTCAACCCCTATCAGTTCGCCTACAAAAGTGAACATGCACTGAAGATGTGCACTGTGGCCACACTCACACACCTTGTGTCAAAACACCTGGACTCATCCAAAGACAGACCATATGGCACAGTTTTGTTTATTGACTTCTGCTTTCAACACCATCAAACCGGACTAAAATGCATCATGTGGAGATTAATTTATATCTCATTCACTGGTACCATTGCTTCCTCATCAACTCATCACCATCTACACAAATGACTATGCTACTCATGTGCCTGACCATTATCTGATCAAGTACTCTAATGATACAGCACTACTGATGATGGAGGAGCAGCAGCCAGAACTCTGCTCTGACAGTGTGAAGCAGATGGTGCACTGGTACGAACAGAACGCCCTCATCCTGAACCCAATCAAAACATAAGAGATCATCTTTCATATAAGTTACAGAGCATAAAAAGTAATTAACAGTATAATAATATTCTTTATTAAAAAAGTTCATAAATAAATAGAGTTCATAATAGTTAAAAACTGTTAAAAGTTGTGCTGGTTAAAAGCATAAATATAATATGTACAGTTTAATAAATAAGACTATTTACAGTTAAAAGATAGATTCATATAAAGGTCTTTAAGTTCATTAAATCTGTAAAATAACTGTGATTTGAGATAAAAAGAGAGAGGAAGAAGCCGTGTTCATATGTGTAACCTAACCTGTTACCTGTCACCTGTCAATCATTTCATTCCTGTTTTACCTTTGGTGGTTAAAACTCACGAGCCAATCAGAGTAAAGTCACCGTGTAAGGGGCGGGACTAGTGCCGCAGGTTAGTGTGGGAGGTAGTGAGCACGCATGAGGAAAGAACCAGAAGCTATCGACCGGAGAGCTAAAGAGAGGAGGCATCGTGTTGTGTGGGAAGCATTAAGTTTTATCGTGGAGGTCGACTACTCGTGGTCCTGATATAACTTCTGTGTGACCTGCAAGAGGTGAATATAATGTGTATGCCTGTATTTTGTGCTATATCTAACTGTTATAGTGAACCGAGACTGAATGTGTAACGAGGTTAGCGACGTGCTAGCTAGCGGTAGCATTCGGTGCTAATGCCTGCATATCGTAGCTTTTGCATTGTGATATTTCTGAAGCTAAAGGCAAAGCTAATGCTAATTCGCCATGAGATAGTGTTGGATATTGTGGCTCAATTCGGATAATATGCTTTAAGGAGACGGACGTTGGAGAGAGAGACGGGTTTTCCAGCCGATGGCCCTGCTGTGTGTTCTTCTGCCCTATTCTGCGTTCGGCTGTGTCGTGCCGAGTCCTGCTGCTGCTGTGTGTTTCTTCCTTCGCTACGCCATTGCCCGTGAGTGTGTGTTTGGATCATCATTGCCACCGCCATTGCCATTATCATCGTGAGACTTTCATCCCCCATTCCCCTTCTACCCCTACTAACTAAAACCCTGGATTCGTGAGTACTAACATACACATGCACGTGCTTTTACTTTGTGCTCAGCTCTGAGTGAAGCGGCCATTACAGTTTTTAGGCCCCACCGCACACAAGCTTCAATAAACAGGCCTGCAACGGGTTACAAATCTCATTTAAAGTGTGTTTCATATGAATGTGTGGGCCCACAGGTACATTTTTGAGGTTTTGTGTTTTTGTGAATTAAAGAGTACTGTTTGAAGGTAACTTAAAGATTTTGAAAAAGGGATTAATATTATTTATTTTCAAGTATAAAAACAAAAGTATTTAAAAAGGTACTTAAGGTATTTTATTTTGTAAGGTATCTAACAAAAGGGTTTATTTTAAGTTGAAGCAAAGTGTGAAACCAAAAGAAAGAAAGAAAAGTCTATTTTCAAAATCTCTTTATTCATACTGTGAATAATTCTGTGCTTTTTTATTTTATATATTTTTCCTAAAATACCTTTGAATCTTATTTCTTTTGTGTCAATAAATGCCTGTGAAGGAATATTTTTGCATTTAAAGTACACAGTTGTGGTGGTCATTATTATTAAAGTAGCAAACATTATTAAAGGTACACATTCTAAAAGTAACATTAAAAAAAGTTGTATTTTTCCTACAACGAGCCCAGGCCCAGTCTCATAGTATTAACCACTCTAGCTTTATTTTAACTACATGGGACCTGGGTTACATTTGGAAACAGTAACTCTGCTCTAACCCCAATAACTATTCACAATAAACCCATCAAACAGTCTCAATCATTCAAATACCTGGGAGTTTACGTGGACAGTGCTCTTTCCTGGTAAGATGATGTCAACTACATCTGTAATAAGGTACAACAAAGGATCCACTTCCTGAGGAGACTCAGATCATTTGGAGTTAGTAGGGACATCCTACATCTGTTCTCCTGCTCCACAATTCAATCAGTCCTGCTGTACGTCTGCCCGGTCTGGTTCTGTGGTCTTACTGTTCAGATAACGGGCAGGATACAGAGACTTTTGAGAATCTGCTCTAAGATGATGGGTGACTCTGTGGAGAGTGGCTTCCTCCAGTTGGACTGAGCACTCTCTGGGGCTGGGGCTTACTGTGCTACATGACAAGTTTCATGATGCAGAAAAAACAAGTATACGTTTTCCTTGTTCCTCACTCCACTGCCAAACTATCAAACTATTAAACAACTTGCGATGATGTTTGAAACACTCAAAGATTTTGGCTTCAGTGTAAACTGTGTTGGGACGAGTCAGACTGAGACACAGGACGCCAGTTGAGTGGGCGGAGCTTCACTGTGGCCTACACCACCTCTGGATATGGTCTGAGTGATCAGATCTGATGTTATCAATCACCTGAGAAAGATGTTAACACCAGATGTGTTCAGGTGTGAATGGGTTCCTTAGAAAATGTTCCAGCTCCTCCTCCTCTATAGGCGCGTTTTTCTGGTAAAGGGAAGGGGTAGGAATCTTTATAGGAACCGTCCTCTCACTCACCCTTCTCGGTGGCCGTGTCTCCACTGCAGACAGGACTCTTATGGTGATGTGCGACAGTTTCGATCATTGTGCGGTCGTTGTGCAGCATTTTTTTTTCTGCTGTTGTTGTTGTTTTTTTTCAAGTAGTATTTCTAAGAATTTTTTTTTTTTTAATTTTGAAGTCGTTCTTAATTGCCGTCTTGATCGTCACTCAATCCCACGATCGTGTATTTATTTAGTTATTTATTTTTTACTAGGCCTACTGCTACTCACATCTTTTACTGACTTATTATCTCTTTTTTTCTGGCCGTCTCGCATTTTTTGTAATGTTGGGTTTTAAAAATGCCGCTTATTTTGGGGCTTTCTCTTAGCATCACATCCTGCTTTGAATCTGACCAATCAGCACAGCCACAGAGTAAATCTCAAGCCCCATCGAGACTTTTTCCGTCCGGCCCTGTAGAGCTTCCTGTAAACAGCCCTGTGGGGGAGGTTCCTGCAGTGGAGATACCCCCTAAAATTACCCCAAAGTACCTGCAGTGGAAACGCGCTTTATCAGACAGTGTGTGTGGCTGCAGCAGCCTCTCCATACCTGAGAGAGTCCAGTCTCCAGTTTGGATCCTCCAGCCCAGCAGACAGCACCTTCACTCCTGAGGCTCCTGGATGGTTGTAGCTCAGGTCCAGCTCTCTCAGATGGGAGGGGTTGGAGCTCAGAGCTGAGGCCAGAGAAGCACAGCCTTCCTCTGTGATCAGACATCCTGACAGACTGAACACACACAACAACACACAGGAACCTTCTGTCAACACCTGGTGGTGTGTTCAAGTGTCATCAGATAAACAGCCTGATGGATCCTCACCTGAGGGTCTCCAGTCTACAGTGTGGACTCTCCAGTCCACCAGACAGCAGCTTCACTCCTGAGTCCTGCAGGTTGTTGTTACTCAGATCAAGGTGTCTCAGACTAGAGGACTGGGAGCTGAGGACTGAGGACAGAGCTTCACAGCTTCTCTCTGAGAGGTTACAGCCACTCAGTCTGAAGAGATGATCATGAGGAATTAAAGAAGAAAGGAATTTATTATCTCTCCTATAGAAAATATGGAAGTGACTTTATATAACGATTAATAAATCCAACTATCTCTACACTTACAGAGCTTTGTCGGAGGCTTTGACCACTGGCAGCAGCCTCAGAAGAGCCTCCTCTGAAGCAGAGTATTTCTTCAGGTCAAACTCATCCAGATCTTCTTCTGATGACAGTAAGATGAAGACCAGAGCTGACCATTGAGCAGGAGACAGTTCATCTGTGGGGAGACGTCCTGATCTCAGGGTCTGTTGGATCTCCTCCACTAGAGAACAACCATTTAGTTCATTCAGACAGTGGAACAGGTTGATGCTTTTCTCTGCAGAGGGAGTCTCTTCAATCTTCTTCTTGATGTACTGGACTGTTTCCAGGTTTGTCTGTGATTCACTTTCTGTCTGTGTCATCAGACCTCGTAGGAGAGTCTGATTGGTCTCTAGTGAAAGACCCAGGAGGAAGCGGAGGAACAAGTCCAGGTGTCCATTTGGACTCTGTAAGGCCTTGTCCACAGCACTCTGGTAGAAAGGTGTCAGTTCAGGTTTGTATCTAAAGACTTTGGTCCACATGGTGGACAACAGTAGAGCCATCCAAGATGGTCTTTGTTCTATTAAGTTTAGGTTGAGTCCAGAGTTGATGAAGGTCAGATGAACATGAAGAGCAGCCAGAAACTCCTGAACACTCAGATGGACGAAGCAGAACACCTTGTCCTGGTACAGGCCTCTCTCCTCTTTAAAGATCTGTGTGAACACTCCTGAGTACACTGAGGCTGCTCTGATATCGATGCCACACTCTGTCAGGTCTGATTCATAGAAGATCAAGTTTCCTTTCTGCAGCTGCTCAAAAGCCAGTTTTCCAAGAGACTCAATCACCTTCCTGCTCTCTGGACTCCAGTGTGGATCTGTCTCAGCTCCTCCATCATACTTGATCTCCTTCACTTTGGAGTGAACCACCAGGAAGTGGATGTACATCTCAGTCAGGGTCTTGGGCAGCTCTCCTCCCTCTCTGGTCTTCAACAGCTCCTCCAAAACTGTAGCAGTAATCCCACAGAAGACTGGGATGTGGCACATGATGTGGAGGCTTTGTGATGTCTTGATGTGGGAGATGATCTTTCTGGCCTGCTCCTCATCTGTGAACCTCTTCCTGAAGTACTCCTCCTTCTGTGGGCCAGTGAACCCTCTGACCTCTGTCACCATGTCAACACACTGAGGAGGAATCTGACTGGCTGCTGCAGGTCGTGTGGTTATCCAGAGGCGAGCAGAGGGAAGCAGTTTCCCCCTGATGAGGTTGGTCAGCAGCACGTTGACTGAGGTGGACTCTGTCACATCAGTCAGGATCTCAGTGTTGTGGAAATCCAGAGGAAGTCGACACTCGTCCAGACCGTCAAAGATGAAGACGACCTGGAACTGGTCAAATCTGCAAATTCCTGCTTCTTTGGTTTCAGAGAAGAAGAGATGAATGAGTTCCACCAAGCTGAACTTTTTCTCTGACAACAAATTTAGCTCTCTGAAGGTGAAGGGAAATGTGAAGTGTATGTCCTGGTTGGTTTTGTCTTCAGCCCAGTCCAGAGAGAAATTCTGTGTTAAGACTGTTTTCCCAATGCCAGCCACCCCCTTTGTCATCACTGTTCTGATTGGTCGGTCTCTTCCAGGTGGGGCTTTAAAGATGTCTTCTTGTCTGATGGATGTTTCTGGTCTGTTTGGTTTCCTGGATGCTGTTTCAATCTGTCTGACCTCATGTTCATTATTGACCTCTCCAGCCCCTCCCTCTGTGATGTAGAGCTCTGTGTAGATCTGGTTCAGAAGGGTTGGGTTTCCTGCTTTAGAGATCCCCTCAAACACACACGGGAACTTCTTCTTCAAATTAGATTTGAGTTTACGTCCACAAAGTGCAGCAACATGTCCTGAATCAACACAAAAGAAATATGTTTCATGAAGAAAATATTAAAGCTGCTTCGCAGCAGTGGTTGGGGCCAGGAAATTTTGCACAAATTTAGGCAATTCTGAGTAACAAGAGACAAAATAGGCAGCAAAAGAACATCAGCATTACAATGTCTATTCTGCCCTGGGCTTGAACTTACAACCTCTAACACGAAGAACCAGCTCCTAACTCATTGAGACAATTGGTTGGCAGTGAAACTTGGTGTGTTGCTTCAAAATGGACTCTAGCTAGGCAGCAGCTGTCAAGGCAAATTTCAAAAATTTTCAAATACATAAATTGTAGCTTGACAGCATCATTCTTACATTGACTGCGATTTGCCAAAATTCATTGGCCATGACTCTAAAATATTGTCATTTTATTTCAGGAAGATTTAAAATTTAGCAAGAATTGGATGGTATATTTTTACAGTACTGTTTACAATCAAACGTTTTCATGCACTGTAGGCTCAATTTTTCAAATATCGAAACGCCAGGTGGTAACTTTGTGTAGGTCTGAAGATGCTCTTTAGCAAATTTGGTGACAATTGAGCAAAAATTGTGGGACAAGAAAGGTTTAATGAGTTTTACAGTTTTTGAAAAAAACAGAGCGATGGACTTCATAATTTGTACTGAGTTTAAGTGTACAAAAGTTTCAACAGTATTGGGGCTACATTTCGGTGAAAGTTGCAAAACTGTGGCACGTACCGTTAGTTTGGTAGGAATTTAAATGCTTATATTGATATGCTTGGAGTTGAGCAAATCAGGCATGGGACTGGAGCTTTGTGCAAAGCTTGGTGATTTTTCATCTGAGTCTGAGTCTGTCTAGATAAATCTTCTTACTGATCTGCAGATGCTCAGCCAGCTCCTCCTGCTTCATCCTCCCCTTAGGATGTCCCCTAAATATAGGGTCCAGGTGTGTTTGATGTTGCTGGGCAGACTGACCACTGAGAACCTCTGGGCTCTCCTGGTCCACTCTGTGGAGGAATCAGTGTCAAGTGAATCAGTACAGAGAGATAACACAAGATGGATTTTATATGTCCCTGAGGACGTTCACAATAGACTCTTGGATTTCAGTCCTGGTCCAACAACACATCATACAATAACCTGAGTCTGACTGTCAGTTACAGCTTATGTCTAATCAGCTTATTCACGTCCTCCATTAAAGCTAGGGTTGACGTTGAGAAAGATTGATCATGATCATTAACACCATTTAGGTGGGGGTTATGGCCAGTGTTGGGCAAGTTACATCCAAAATATAATACATTACATATTATTAGTTACTGTCATTTTAAAGTAATTAGTTACATTACAATATTACTGTCTCAGAATTGTAATGCGTTACACTACTTTTGTATTACTTTTGAGTTACTTTCGCCAAAATAACAGCAGAAATATGACTGTAAAGCAGTGGTTCCCAACCTTTTCTGGCTCGTGACCCCTTTTTGACATCACAAATTTCTGGCGACCCCGTCGATCAAAATGCACCAGCTCAGATATTTCTATATGCTGCAACTCAATTTAAATTTGAGAAAGTGAAAGTATAGAATACAGTTGTTTAAGATTGCGTGTGGTGTTTTAATCATAATTTTAAAAAGAATAATAATTAGTTTAAAAAATATTTTTATCAATTACTAGACATTTCAGGCGACCCCATTTGAATTCCAGGTGACCCCAAATGGGGTCCTGACCCCAAGGTTGAAAAACACTGCTGTAAAGTTTAGTTTATTGCAGCTGATAATACATTCAGTGGAGGGTGATGTAGCATAATGTGTAGGCCTCTGCAGCTACTAAAACTACGTTTTGCGGATAATCTACTAAGAGTAACTGCCTAAATAACAGCACATGCAAACCGCAGGATTGAATTTACAGTTTTACGCATTGTAATTATGTCCTTCATGGAGAGAGAGGAGAGCAGAGAGCTGCATGACCACAAACGCAGAATGAAATTTGATCCAATGAATTAATACAAAGGAGCAAATAAACATATTGATCTACGGGAAAGAAAAAACGTGGGAGAATATCTGAGAGAAAGTAAATGCGTTGATACTAGCTGTCAATCATCGGACCGGAGGTGCGCGCTACGGCACAGCGCTATGGTGCAGAGCTCAGGCCACACTCTGATTTAAAAGCCCGGGCGAGAAGGGATCAAAGACGAGGTGAAAGTAGAGGTGAGGTCTCGGTCCCGAACCCGGAGCTGAGCAGCCAGGTACTGAAGAGGGAGGTTAGGATCGCACCGTGGGCGCTGCACGGCCTGCGTAACGGCGCTTCAAACACACTGCTACAGCAGCTGGAGTGACCCAGACGCCAGGAAAAGCAGAGATGAAATAACTTTTACCACGGCATTAACTAACTCACTCGTGTTAGCGGCTCCAAGTCGACCTGTCTGGTAGATATGAATTATGCTTTCCTTTTGTTTTATGTGTTCTTTTTGTAAATGTGAGAAACCTTCTATTATGTACTCTGCTACTGCTGCGCTGATTATCACCTCCTGATCAGATGCGGACAGTTTTCACACGTTTTTATGAAAATGCGTTGTAACGCGCGTTACTTATGTAACGGGTAAAATATTACCGAAATTTTATTTGTAATGCGTTATATTACTGCGTTACAGCAAATAGTAATACATTACTGTAATTGCGTTACTTTTGTAACGCGTTACTCCCAACACTGGTTATGGCCCAATAGCGACAGAAGAGCGACAGGCACAAACAGAGCACCTTTCATAAAATACGCTGTATCTCCTTTTCTAGAAAAAAAGCAGGGATTTTGATTAAACCCAGCCATGTTTAGCTTGAGTTTTCTCAGGAATGGAGGCACGTAGAAACAAACGGTTTGTGGCCATTTGAAGCAGAAAGTTTCACCTTCCAAATGAACCACAGTATGTGTTGGTGGCAATAATATAGAATACACTATGGCTCTACAAAAATCGTCAAAAATGGTCTAAATTGCCGGTACACTTGACTAAAACTTGGAGGAGGAGCGCAGCACTCAATGAGTTAATAAGAAAAGTCTTTCTGACTGTTTTAAATTCTGACCTTTCAAATGCAGATCGCCTGAGGCTAAATTGATGACAACCGATGGAAGCCTTGCTGGATCCAGGTCCAGGTCCAGGTCCAGCAGCCTGCGGCTTGTGCTGCTGTTCTGGGCTTAAACACAACACACACAGAGCTTTGAGTGTAAATAATGATGGAGTGTTATGAGTCATGGACAGTTAGAGATGCTCATCTGACCTTTGACCTGTGGTCTGGCTCTGATGTTCCCCACACAGAGTGGTTTTAGAGGGAGGGGCTCCCTCCTCTCTGTCCTCACAATGATCCATGCTGCTGAGGTCACATCCACATCAGCTCACACACACTTTGTAGCTTCACCTGCAGAGGAAACACACGTCATTCATCTGCACAGCAGCTCATCATGTCTCCAGCTGCTCCTCCACTGATTGGCTCTTCTGCTTCATATCAGTGTCAGTTGAATGCAGTCACACAGCAGTGAGGAAGCTGCCATCAGCTGCTGTACTTCTACTATCAGTCCACTAGATGGCGTCATGAAGCTGCAGTGAAGTGAAGAGCAGCCCAGGACCATAATCTATGGACCACTGTGTTGATGTGACACAGTCTCTGTGTGGACAGCGTCCCTGTAGAAAACCACTGGATCAAACAAGCTACAGCTGATTATTACACACACAACAACTGGGCCTCAACTTATTTAACCTCACAGCTCCACTATCACAACATTCACTCATTTCACTTTAACTGGAAATTCAGAGAGAAAAACACTCTCCAGCTGCCACTGACACTTCTGGTTCAGACAAGGGTTAGGGTGAAGGGGTAGGGCTATCTCGCCCTCGAAGCGGAGATTTTTCAGGGGCACACTACAAACCGAGGGCTATGGCAAGTTTCCCAGAATGCATCTTGCGGCAACCGGCAGCTGTTTTATTTCTCACTGTAGCGTTATTACGTCATTTTTTAATATTTTTTCATGCGAGAAAGTAGCTGTTTAGATCCCCAATGTGCAGTCGGTTTATCCAAATGACGGCTGTTTAGACGTTTGCTATGATGTTTTTCGGAGAAGTGAAGCTCCACGTTGGAGCCTCCACCTGTGGAGCAGATCAACGGCTCGTCACGGAGACACCACCCCGTCCGGAGAGCTTGTCAGCCGGCCAACCTCCCGACGTCATCCGGTAGAAAAGACGATCGCTAATTAACTTACCCGCAGGTTTTTAAAGGTTTACCGCCGCGTATTTACATTCTTTTTAGGAGATAAATGCTGGTCTCATTGATGAAATGTAACAATTGTGGCAGTAGCATTAATTTGTTTGAATTAAAAGTGAAGCTTCATGTGTGTTTTGGACACAGGAGCAGCACTGCCTGGGGGCTCTGTAGCCTACATACAGAAATCACCACATTTACATCAATAAATAAATGTTTTACAATCAACCGATCAGTCTTCATTAAATTTTATTGTATTTTATTAAGTTAGCGTGGTTTTGAATAGAGGATTTGTGGTAAAAGCTCGTCACATCTGCTTATGTGAAAGCCAGCAGAGACTACTGATGACGTATGTGATTGTTGAAGTGGTGTCCCAATTCGTAGTGGCTGACTTTCAACCCTACACCTTGTAGCTCCGTTTCAAGGGCAAGGGTTAAGGGCTAGGGGTAGGGGTAGGGATGAAAAATAGAATTGGAATTGGGCATAAGTGATTGCCGTCGGAAGATATAACTATTTAAGACTTATATTAACACAAATATTCCGCTTACTTCTGCTTTAAGTATTGATCAGTATAGTTAGTATTGATCAGTGAAAGACAGTAACAGCTAGTATTGGTCAGATTGTTGCTGTTGAGGCAGGAGCCTGTGGCTCATTTGACTGTCTTTCTGAAAATCATATAGAGCTTTAAATACCCTGTGACCCCCTCAGCCCGCCACACTGAGTCCACATCAAGGTCAAGGTTTCTTTATTAGTACCAGATGGTAAATTTGTTGTGCAGACCGGAACTCAGCAAAGACATCACACATCATGACAGACAAATTACACAATAAAAGAACAAAACAATCCTAAAATAAATATAGTCATAGACAAGTGCTTTAACATCTCCCTGGATCTAAAGTTCAATATGAGCAAAGTTACCTTGTGGCCTTACTATTCAGCATTACAATTGCTGTGGGTACTAAACTACTTCTTTACCGTTTTGTCCTACCCTTGGGGACCACAAAACGACAGCCAGAATGAAGGAGCTGGAACTCATGCAAAAGATGTGAGCAGTCATTAAGAACAGAGCTGGTTTTACGCTACATCTGTGTGTCTTAAAGGGCTGTCATAGTGAGTTGAGGCTCCCCCAATTAGCCTACCAGCCCATTTGATAATTTGTTTTAGGGAATTTTTGTCCTGTAGTGACAGATTACCAAAGCAGGACACCAGGGCAAAAGATAACACAGACTAGATAAAAGCTCGATAAAATAGGGTCAGTATAGTTTTGTCAATATTAGTGGGACAGTTTCCGAAGGTAAAACAAACGCTGATATACTTTCTTACACAGTGCTTTACAATTCTTGTTAAAGGTCAGTTTGGCATCAATGACAGTCCCAAGATATTTGTAGGTCTCCACACATTCTACAGATTGACCCTGAATGACTGTGGAATCAGGGTTATCAGTCCTTTAGTGTAAATCTAATGATAGACACTCACCACAGACAAAGTCACGGCTGTTCTCCAGCAGCTGTCAGGACGAGCTCAGCGCGTTTAGTGGTTCAGACAGCGCGAGAACAGCAGATCATCTCTCCCTCCTCCACAGGCTGACTCAGGCAGTAAAGCTGCCTCCAGTCATCAGGAAGTGCCGCTGCACACAAAGAACCACTCTCTTCACGTTACCGTCACAGGAGAAAATAAACTGCGACGAAACTGTTGGTGTTAAATCTTGAACTCTGATTCACCTGTGGACGTGATACTGTTATATTACCTGGATTAATTAATCTCCTCTGCTGCACTTTGTTCCATGAAATAAAATCCCAAGTGAATAAAGAACATTTATCACACACAGACCAAAGTAACATGAGGGAAGTAAGACGCAGTAACAAAAAATGACATGTACCCAGGTGAAGTGAACCATACGGTATACTATGGAAATTATAGGCTATATCACTAACATAAAACACTCAATGGATAAGTCTGAACAAATCAGATGATAATTATAATCATATCAAGTTTTAGGTAGTCTAACAGCTATAACAGTGCTGTGAAGTCACTCATTGTACATCAGGGAATTTAATACAAGTAGATACATCAGAAGGAAACCACTTAAGTGAAATAACCAAGTCTGACTGATCTCCCAAGGTTCAGAGAGATGATGACTGAATGTGCTCAAGAGGTCAAAATGAAGAAGAATGTACAAGCAATGGAAACTCCACATACAGACAGCAAGAGATGAACTGAAGACATAAACCACAGAGTCAATAACACTTTGTATTTTGAGCTACATGTCCATGTATGAAAAAATATTATTATTATTATTATTATTATTATTATTATTATTATTATTATTATTATTATTATTATTATTATTATTATTATTACTGACCTTTAGAATAACCTCAGAGAGGTAAGATGTAAGATAAGAAGACAAGTCCATATGTGAATCAGTGAGCACAGAAATCATCAGTGTTGCCTACAGTAAAGTAATAAACAAGCAATAAACAATTAATGAGTAACAAGAAAGGCACCAGCTTCATCAACTTTACCACCATCAAGGCCAAAGTCCGTCCATGTGTCTGCTGATAAGTTACAGCCAGTGTAATAACTGCAGCTCAGGAACAAAGATAACTTTCACTTTCACTTTTTTTTTATTAATCTCACGATCACATACGGAGCACAAACAAACATTAGACAATACAAGCAATCAAGCATAGCTTCTGTCAGTTTTCCGCAATAACCAATAATTCTTTTTTTAACTTCCTAAATCATGGCGTGTGCCCTCCTAAATCAAGTCCAAACTATTTAATTACAGTTGAAACACAGATAAAAACGACGAAACCAGTTTTGGACTGAGACCATGCAGTTTTTTTTTTTTTTTTTCACACGGACATAAGAAGACAAGTCCATACTGTATGTGAATCAGTGAGCACAGCAATCATCATTGTTGCCCACAGTAAAGTAATAAACAAGCAATAAACAATTAATGAGTAACAAGAAAGGCACCAGCTTCATCAGCTTTATATGACCATCAAGGCCAAAGTCCGTCTATGTGTCTGCTGATAAGTTACAGCCAGTGTAATAAGTGTGGCTCAGGAACAAAGATAACTCAGATGTAATTTTTGTTCCTTTTTTTATACAGAAGATGTGAAAACACATCCCATTCAATTTTTTTTTTTTTTTTTTTTTTTTTACCATTTGTTATCTTGAAGCATGTTAAAATTAATAAAATCCAACTTTTCCCTTTCATTTTGCTCTGATATGCACTATGAGCTGTAAGGCTTAGACCTAAATCATGTCCAAACATAGCTGGACTCAAATGAAGGTGTAGAACCATCTCGAAGATGAACAAAATAAGTTAATGGCTCCTGAATGACCTACATGAGTGGCACAGAAAAGCGTCTGAATACTTATGTTCACGTGATATTTCAGTTTTTCTTTTTTAATTAGTTTGCAAAAATTTTCAAAATTTTGGGTTTGTGCTGTCGTCGTGGGGTGGCGAGTATAGACTGATGAGGTGAAACAGAGGAAGCTCCTACACATTGTCTTGACTTGATGTTAAATGAAAGAACATTGTTTCGTATAACCTGATGAAGGGGCAGCGACCAAAACGTTGTTCTTTCATTAAACATCATAAGTCAAGACAGTGTGCAGGAGCTTCCTTTGTTTCAATTTGTCAGCCATTCTGGTCCTCTCCGACGCACCTGTCTGCCTCTGTAGGTGTGCATATAGGTTTGAGTGTTTCATGTAGATTGATAAGGAAATAAATAATTTTATTGATTTTAACATAAAGCTGCAAAATAACAAATGGTGAAAAATTAAAGGAGGTCTTAATACTTTCTGTACCCACTGTACATACAGTCTCCTAGTCATTCTTGTACCTCATTAACAATGCAACACAGCACTGTTACATTGGCTAATAGCAGGGCTGTGGTGGCTGCACCGTCCCATAGAATCACTTTGACCTTGGAGAGAGCTTCACCTCTAGCCTCGTAAACCAGCCTCTCGCGGAAGTGCATTTCATTTCATTCCGAGGGAGAGTCTGGCCTCATCCCCATTCTAAGCGTTTGGACTGAAACCCTCAGAAGGCCGAGCCAATCAGCGTCGCCCGCTGTGATTGACACAGCACGTTGGCCAATCAGGGACCGACTGGTGCAACGCCCCGTCACTACACCAACTTGCTGATTGGCTGAATGGGGTTGTCTGTCAACGCAAATATATTAAACCGTCTTTGCTACTACTCCCGCCCAGCTCCCGCCCACCCCAAACGCTTGCAGGGGGGATGAGGCCAGACTCTCCCGAGAAATTAAATGAAATGCATTTCCGCGAGAGGCTGGTTTACGAGGCTACTTCACCTCAGCCCTGACTGGTTTTTCTTTTCCCCATGAAGTCACTGTGCAGCTCTTCATGCTCATGTGTTTCTGATAAACACAGGAAACAAAGTGGGGAAATGTCACGGATATTGATTGCTGTCTATGATAGTCAATCACACTGAAAGTAGGCTGCTTAAACATCACCTGTAGGATTGTCTCTCCCTCACTGTCACACACACCTGTGGACCACAGTGATGAGACAGGCAGAGATGAAACAGAGATAAAAACGATGAATGTTTTGGACTGAGACCCTGCAGATTGTTTGAGCCTAGTTGGAGGTAACAATTATGCCAGCAAGGGGAGAGATGCCTTTTTCTTTTTCAATAAATCTTTATTGACAATAATATTTTCAGTACAAAGGCAGTTATTAATGTACATATGAACATCAGGGGAGATGAAGGTTCATGATGTTCAACAGCGTTAACAGCTCAGAGGTTGTTATGGTGATGCACAGGGTTTAAATTTCAGGGGAGAGACATAAAAATTCAATAATTGGACACAAAATTAGGATCGCCCTCGAGTGCAGGATGAGTCATCAAACATCTGAAAGAGTTTTACAGAAGAAATACATCGATTTTTATGTAAAAAGAAAAAATTGAGAAAGAAGATAATAACTTTCGGACATGACTTTGGCAAATATGAACAGATTACTTTTACAACAGTTAAAGCTGGAAAAATAAATGTTTCATTTCATGGGACCTTTAACACTTTGGGCCGGATTTACTAAGATCTCAGATAGCGGGCGCTATATTGTTTGCGCCCGCTATAATATTGCGAGTTTGGTTAGTGCACGCAAAACAGGTGATCTACTAAGAGTAACCCGCTAAATGAAAACACGTGCAAACCGCAATATGTAAATGAGGGTTTTGCGCGTAGTAATCGTTTCCGCCATGGAGAGACTGGACAGAGAGCTGGACGGACGAAGGGACAGAATGACATTTGATCCGATGCATACAATGACAGCATGTGTTCATCTCTCTCGCGCTGTTTAGATAAATAAACACAAATCGCTACAGGGCCCAACTCGTCATATAGTGACGAACAGGCAGCAGCTGCAGCGACAATCACGCACCTATAATATGTGTGTGGATTAATAGATAGCTCAGGTGGGACACACGGATCTAAACGCTCTGACCACTGACCAGAGGGATCAAAGACGGGTGAAGGCAGCGGTGACGTGTCTCAGTCCGGGACCGGGACTGAGAGACGGAGCTGAGCAGCCAGGTGAGAGGAGAGGAAAGGAAAGGAGAGGAGAGGAGCGCACTGCAGGACAGACGTGCACCGTGCGTAACGGCGCGTAAATGGCTTTTAACACGGCTGAAAAACTGTTACAGAACTACCCAGACGTGAGGAAATGCAGAGATGTAAGATCACGGGGCTCTGGCAGGTATCAAATCAATAAACGCATACGTTTTGGCAAAGTTGTATCAGTTAGTACATGGTTTTCAGACGTGGTGAATAAAGACGCAAAAACAGCCACCGCAATCTCTTCCTGGTTTGGTAAATCACATTGCACACGCTAAATAAATCGATTTGCATCTACTCCTCCCAGTATTCTGCACGTTCTGGCTGAAACGCCCATATTTACATATTCATCAAGGCAAACACGCTAAATGGATCGCACGTGCTATTCTGCCCGTGTGAGAGACGCAATCCTCGGTGCGTCCGGTTAGTAGATCAGGTTCCACGTGTGTTTGCGCGTGCAATCACGTTTGCACACGTTTTAATACACGTGTGCAAAAATTTGTTTAAGCATCATAATAATTATAATAATACATTTTATTTATAGGCACCTTTCAGGACTCTCAAGGTCACCTTAAAATAAGAACAATTAAAAGTACAAATAGTAAAACAATGAAGCAAACAATAATGAAACAACAACAACAATAAAACAATACGGCAACAGTCGCATCATCACAGTTTAAAACTTGGTTCATCTGTTTCTACAGAACTTCACTTTGCACTCATTTCCCTGTTCAACAACATGTCATCAGGTTCTTCAACATATGAAACAACTGCAGTGATTAAAATATATCATGTGTAGAAGAACTCTAATGGAAGGACGTATTAATACACATATACAAATAGAAGAGAAGTCTTGGACCAGTCTTTCATCAGCTGGAGAGACTGGGACAGAGACAAGAACCAGTTTTTCTTCTGGAGAATTTCAGTCTTTCCTTTGGACTTTCTAAGTTAAATCTCTCATCAGCCTTCATCACTGACAGTCTCATGACCAGTTTCACTGTCTCTGTCTGTTCTTAAAGCAGAAGTAAGTGATATATTTGTGTTAATATAAGTCTTAAATAGTTATATCTTCCGACAGCAATCACTTACATAGAGTGTTTGGACAGAAACACGGGTCTGTCAGTCACTCTGCTCTGCTCTGAGCCGAGGAGAAAACATTTATCGTATCCTACAGTTTTTATCCAATGAGGAGAGAGAACGGCATGCAGGGCTGTGTGTGCAGCCAAGGGACGCCGTGAATGTGGTGACGTAGGGACGAGGACTGTTATGGTGCGTTCAAGGAAACTCGTAACTCGTGTTTTTCCGACCTGTGAAGTCATACCAGTTCGATCTGGTACGAGTTCACGGGTCGGAAGTTACGAGTGGCCGTTATAGTGCACTTTCACCGGTAAAACAGGTCGGAAAAACACGAGTGGGTTGCCTGAAACGCTACAAAGTCGTAAGTTGTGACTTGAAGCTGTAATTTACGGTTTCAAAAGCCTACCTGGAACGCAGCATTAGCCAAAACGACCGGATCGCTTACTTCTGCTTTAAAGCTTTAAAACAAACTGGAAGGAATTATAAACTGAATCAGCCTAGAGACTGATGCCAAAGTAAATCAATATGTAAAAACGAATGCTACCATTGTTAAAGAAAGAGGAAGAAGTTTGTGAGTGAGAGACAGTGACAGACATGTAGAGACTGAAAATAACAGTGAGAAGGTTTCTGTGACAGGAGGAGACTCTGATTCACTAAAACAAAGACAGTGAAGAATCAGACTGCCAGAGTCTAAACCCAGGATACAGAGGTTGAGTGAAGGTGGTGTTGAAGGTGTAGATGTGGATCAGTGAGTCAGAGGAGACTCTGTAGAAGGACAGAGAGCCAGCAGGACAGTCCACATACACTGCTACTCTGTTAGAGACAGAGGAGGAGATGTCTTCCCCGCTGTTATTGTGACTGACACTGTAACCAGCATCAGAGCAATACAGACTCCAGGACTGATCGTTCCATCCAAACAAACGGTTTCTTCTGTTTCCTTTCCTTTTGATTCCTCTGTAACTCACTGATATATCAATCCCACCTTTCCATTCGACCTCCCAGTAACAGCGACCAGTCAGACCAGTTGAACACAGCAGCTGACGCCAGTAGTCAAATCTGTCTGGATGATCAGGATATGGCTGATCCCCCTCCACGTATGTTGCCTTCCTATTGTTGTCAGACAGTTTGATCTTTGTGTTCACTGTGTTTGTGTCGATTGTGAGTTGACAGGAATCTGATGGAGAGAACGAGACACAGCTGCAGTTATTGATCATGTGATCAGTTATTGACAGCTTGATGAAGATTCATGAGGTCAGTGATGTGACAGTGTGAAGATGGTTGAATGTGCTGCTTTGTTTCCATGAACCAAACTAAAAACACACTTACACTTCCTCAGATCTGGTGTCAACCATGGGACTCCAGCAGGCTCCACCCTGAAAGGAGGAGGGGGGTCAGAGCAGCACGTTCTCAGTCAGCATGCACACATGGACATTACACGGCTCTCACACACACACTGTTTTATCACTGTGTTCGCATGGAGGCTTGCATGTATGGCTGAACATTGAGCACAGAGAAGAAGGAGCTGGAGTCTTCATCTAGTGATGATACAGAGCAGGAGGAGACGAGGAGGAAACACTTTATCATGTGTTTTCTCCATGGGATGTCACTTCAATGTGAGACACACACTCTTTCACTCTCTGACTCTCAAGCTGCACGGAATTTCAACTCTTGACTTGCTCGAAGTAAAAAATTTTTTTCCACAGATAGCGTCAGATGGCTACTCATACATGCTTGAAGTAAATAAACTTCTCGGTGCATGTTTGAGTAGCCGTCTGACGCTGTCTATGGAAAAAATTGCGGCTTTGAGGGATGTAAACAGCCTAAGCAGTGGAACTTGATTCCGCTTGCTCCCATTCATCGCTGCCGTGGCGATGTTCCAGCTCCTTCTCTATCAGACAGTGTGTGTGGCTGCAGCAGCCTCTCCATACCTGAGAGAGTCCAGTCTCCAGTCTGGATCCTCCAGTCCAGCAGACAGCAGCTCCGCTCCTGAGGCTCCTGGATGATTGTAGCTCAGGTCCAGCTCTCTCAGATGGGAGGGGTTGGATCTCAGAGCTGAAGCCAGAGAAGCACAGCCTTTCTCTGTGACCAGACATCCTGACAGACTGAACACACACAACAACACACATGAACCCTCTGTCAACACCTGCTGCTGTGTTCAAGTGTCATCAGATAAACAGCTGGAGGGATCCTCACCTGAGAGTCTCCAGCTTACAGTGTGGACTCTCCAGTCCACCAGACAGCAGCTTCACTCCTGAGTCCTGCAGGTTGTTGTTACTCAGGTCCAGGTGTCCCAGACTAGAGGACTGGGAGATGAGGACTGAGGACAGAGCTTCACAGCTTCTCTCCGAGAGGTTACAGCCGCTCAGTCTGAAGGGATGATCATGAGGAAATAAAGAAGAAATGAATTTATTTTCTGTCCTGTTGAAAAGACAGAAGTGTTTTTATATAATGGAATTATAATAAATCCAACTATCTCTACACTTACAGAGCTTTGTTAGAGGCTTTGACCACTGGCAGCAGCCTTAGAAGAGCCTCCTCTGAAGCAGAGTATTTCTTCAGATCAAACTCGTCCAGATCTTCTTCTGATGACAGTAAGATGAAGACCAGAGCCGACCATTGAGCAGGAGACAGTTTATCTTTGGAGAGACGTCCTGATCTCATGGTCTGTTGGATCTCCTCCACTAGAGAACGATCATTCAGTTCATTCAGACAGTGGAACAGGTTGATGCTTCTCTCTGCAGACAGAGTCTCTTCAATCTTCTTCTTGATGTACTGGACTGTTTCTTGATTGGGCCGTGAGTCACTTCCTGTCATCAGACCTCGTAGGAGATTCTGATTGGTCTCTAGTGAAAGACCCAGGAGGAAGCGGAGGAACAAGTCCAGGTGTCCATTTGGACTCTGTAAGGCCTCGTCCACAGCGCTCTGGTAGAAGTTTGTCTCTGCAGATTTGACTCCTGTTGTTTCAGTCTTCTTGGAGATTGTTTGTTGTTGTGACATCAGGTTGAGTCCAGAGTTGATGAAAGTCAGATGGACATGAAGAGCAGCCAGAAACTCCTGAACACTCAGATGGATGAAGCAGAACACCTTGTCCTGGTACAGGCCTCTCTCCTCTTTAAAGATCTGTGTGAACACTCCTGAGTACACTGAGGCTGCTCTGATATCGATGCCACACTGTGTCAGGTCTGATTCATAGAAGATCAGGTTTCCTTTCTGCAGCTGCTCAAAAGCCAGTTTTCCCAGAGACTCAATCATCTTCCTGCTCTCTGGACTCCAGTGTTGATCTGTCTCAGCTCCTCCATCATACTTGACCTTCTTCAGTTTTAGATGAACCACCAGGAAGTGGATGTACATCTCAGTCAGGGTCTTGGGCAGCTCTCCTCCCTCCCTGGTCTTCAACAGCTCCTCCAGAACTGAAGCAGTGATCCAGCAGAAGACTGGGATGTGGCACATGATGTGGAGGCTTCGTGATGTCTTGATGTGGGAGATGATCTTTCTGGCCTGCTGCTTATCTCTGAACCTCTTCCTGAAGTACTCCTCCTTCTGTGGGTCAGTGAACCCTCTGACCTCTGTCACCATGTCAACACACTGAGGAGGGATCTGATTGGCTGCTGCAGGTCGTGTGGTTATCCAGAGGCGAGCAGAGGGAAGCAGTTTCCCCCTGATGAGGTTGGTCAGCAGCACATTGACTGAGGTGGACTCTGTCACATCAGTCAGGACCTCAGTGTTGTGGAAGTCCAGAGGAAGTCGACACTCGTCCAGACCATCAAAGATGAAGACGACCTGGAACTGATCAAACCTGCAGATTCCTGCTTCTTTTGTTTCAGAGAAGAAGTGATGGACAAGTTCCACGAAGCTCAACTTCTTCTCTTTGAGCACATTCAGCTCTCTGAAGGTGAAGGGAAATGTGAAGTGTATGTCCTGGTTGTCTTTGTCTTCAGCCCAGTCCAAAGTGAACTTCTGTGTTAAGACTGTTTTCCCAATGCCAGCCACCCCCTTTGTCATCACTGTTCTGATTGGCCGGTCTCTTCCAGGTGGAGCTTTAAAGATGTCTTCTTGTCTGATGGTTGTTTCTGGTCTGTCTGGTTTCCTGGACGCTGTTTCAATCTGTCTGACCTCATGTTCATCATTGACCTCTCCAGCCCCTCCCTCTGTGATGTAGAGCTCTGTGTAGATCTGGTTCAGAAGAGTTGGGTTTCCTGCTTTAGAGATCCCCTCAAACACACACTGGAACTTCTTCTTCAGGGCAGATTTGAGTCCACAAACTGGGGCAACATATTCTGAATGAAAACATAAGATATAAGATCAATAAGAAAATATAGCATTGCAATTCCTCTAAATAACGACTATATGAACATGTTTCCCTCCATGTGTCGATGTCTCATTTGTCCGTCATGTTGAATCTTTAGATAAATCCTCTTACTGCTCTGCAGACACTCAGCCAGCTCCTCCTGCTTCATCCTCCTCAGGAAGTTCACTGCGATCTTCACTAATGCCTCTCTGCTGCTCCTCCTCTGCTCTTCATCCTCACCGTCCAACACTTCCTCATCCTCCCTCTGACTCCTTGAGCATTCTGGGTGATCTGGACTCAGATCCTTGTGGATCTTCTTCAGCTCGTTCTTGACAAAAGTGACCATGTTCTCCTCCAGCAGCTGGAACAGAAACTCTATGAGTGACAGCATCAAACTAAAACCATGGAGCCAAACATCAGATCCATGTTGGACAGACTGACAATCCACTGGTGTCAAAGTGCAGCATGGAGATGATGGTGAACACAACAGATGTAACAGCAGCTGTTGGACATGTCCTCACCATAAATATGGAGTCCAGGTGTGTTTGATGCTGCTGGGCAGACTGACCACTGGGAACCTCTGAGCTCTCCTGGTCCACTCTGTGGAGGAATCAGTGTCAAGTGAACATCAGGACAGAGAGATAATACAAGATGGACTTTATATGTCCCCTGAGGACGTTCACAACAGACAGAGACACTTTGGTTTCAGACTTGGTCCAACAACACGTCGTACAAACAGGTTCTTGACTGTCAGTTACAACTTACATCTGATCAGCTGATCCACGTCCTCCTTTAAAGTTAATGTCGAAGTCCTTTGAGTCCCTCTTCAAAGACAGATAGCTGGGTTCAAGAGAGTCTGTTCTCTGCTGCTGGATCCTGAAACAACAACACAAGTGATGTTAAACAGTTTTAGTTATTCAAAAGAAAAGAAAAAAAAACAGAAAAAACATGAGCCTTGACACCTTAATAAAAAACTATGTTTGACTTGTTTTTCCTTATTCCTGCAGATAAAAGCTGTAAACCATGATAAAGAAGGATTTTTCACCTAAAATATCATTTACCTTTTGTTGTACAGATGAGTTGAAATTTATATCTTTACCTTAGTTTTTGCTCATTCTCTCTCTCAGTGTTTTTGGATGTCTGTTTGTCTGCTCCTGCAAAAAGCAGCTGCTGAGATTCTGCTTCTGCTCCTGTAACGGATCTGATCCTTTGTCTCGGCTCAGATTTTAACTCAGTGGTTACTTCCATGCTGACCCAGAGCCACCTGATCCAGGCCTCACGTGTCCTAACTGTTGCAGGACATGTGGTTCAAAGATTGGGCTTCATAGTCATCTGCAGTGGCACTGTCACCAGCAAAACAACCACTGATAACTCAACATAGCAGAAGGGAGCTATGTCATCTTCGACAACGATGGACCGCCTAAGCCAGTGGTTCCCAACCTTTTTCTTAAGGGATCCATATTGGCGCCCCCCTTGGGGGGTCAGGCCCCCCAGGTTGGGAACCACTGGCCTAAGCAAGTAGATGGTGCTGACATATTTCCTGTTGCTACTGGGCTGCACTGTGAGCATCACTGAATGTTAACACGGATGTTCAGACAGGGACTCTTTACTGCAGCTGGACAATGTGTGTCTGAGTTATGACTCAAATTTTATGGAGAAGTCTTTCTGTTTTAAATTCTGACCTTTGACCTCCGGTCTGGCTTTGATGTTCCCCATGCTGATCCATGCTGCTGAGGTCACATCCACATCAGCTCACACACACTTTGTAGCTTCACCTGCAGAGGAAACACACATCATTCGTCTGCACACCAGCTCACATGTCCATCATGTCTCCAGCTGCTCCTCCACTGATTGGCTCTTCTTCTCTGCTTCATATCAGTGTCAGTTGAATGCAGTCACACAGCAGTGAGGAAGAGGAAGCTGCCATCAGCTGCTGTACTTCTACTATCAGTCCACTAGATGGCGTCATGGAGCTGCAGTGAAGTGAAGAGCAGCCCAGCAACATGATCCATGGACCACTTTTTCCATCCACTGGCACACCACTGAGTTGATGTGACACAGTCTCTGTATGGACAGCGTCCCTGTAGAAAACCACTGGATCAAACAATTATTACACACATAATAACTGGGCCTCAACTTATTTCACCTCACAGCTCCACTATCACAACATTCAGTCATTTCACTCACACTGGAAATTCAAAGAGAGAAAAACACTCTCCAGCTGCCACTGACACTTGGGCCCTAGTTTCGTGGTGCAGCGCAAGGTGGCGCAGGGTGGCACAGCCGGCGCAGTGCAAGTTTCGACCAGCCTGGTGCACGGTCGGTTTGGCAGATTGGTAGACTGCGGTGTGCCGAGATGGGTGTGGTGGTGCAGCAGTGGCGCTGCAGCAGGGGGAGGTGTCACAGATTCAGCTTGGCGTAGTGGAAGTTTCGTGCCAAAAAGTAGCGCCGAGGGTGCGCCGAAAGCTCGCCAGCTCCAACCTGGTCTACTCTTGGCGCAAGGCGAAGCGCAACCGGCGCAGTGGTAAATTGGCTGACTGACGTGCTGTGCGCACACGTCACCAAGACCTCACAGGCAGGTTTCCACAGTTCCAGGAACATTTTAATGCAATAAATATTCACAACAAACACTATTTAATGCAACTAATGGAATCAACACGTGGATTTATATCTATATAGATTGTCCCGTCACATCTGACGTCAGTTCAAAGGCTGTTGGCACGCGTAATGGGAACTCGACCTGAATTAACACAGCGGGGACGAACTGGGACTAAAAAGGATGATTGCATGTGGCTGCCGTGTTGAGACTACAACAATTCAAAACAAAAAACAAACAAACTATCATCTCTCTCAGCCAACCACAACAGCCTCTGCATCAGATAGTGAGTATATAGCCTATACTCAGCATCTCTCATCACAGAAAAAAAAAAAAAAAAAGAGACGGACAGACATAGAGAGAGAGAGAGAGAGAGAGACGCTCGGCAATGCATCCTTTACGCTGAGATGCTCCTGATTTCATCCCTGTTACTCATCACCCGCGGCGCAGTTAAAGGTGAGGAGAGGAGCTCATTTGATTTGTGAAGATCTGAATTGGCTGTGTTAATCCCACTTCACACCTTTCTCTCCTCCTCCTTTCTCACTCCCGCCTTCTCTCCTCCCTCTTCGCCGTTTGCGCCGGTAGGAGGGATGAGGGGCGTGCCTGCGCCGGCCTGCACCGGACTGCGCCGTGCACCAAACTTGCAAAATGCACCTGCGCTGCGCCTAGACTGCACCTCGTCTACAAAACTAGGGCCCATTGTCTCTGTCCATCCATTCATTGTCTGCTCCATCAAATGTCAGAAAATACAGACATGATGAGTTCAAGTTCCTCTCAGTCTGAGGCCACGTCTTCAAATGTCTCGTTTAGCCACAGCAACAATCAAAGAGACAAAAATATTCAGTTTACAGTCAAATGAAACAGAGAAAACAAGGAAATCTTCCGTTTTTGAGGCTGAAAACTGAAAATTACTGCTTGGAAAATGTTGATTGAGGACGAAAATGCTGTGGTTTCATCTTTAATAGTGTGTTTATGAGCTCATCAGGTGTTTTTAATCTACAAAGTGCTCTATAAATAAAATTATTATTATTATTATTATTATTATTATTACAACCTTCAGCAGGAAAGTGACCTGTAGCTTCACCTGACAGTTACATGAGCTGCAGTACAAGCAGGAAGTAGCACAACAGGACCACAGAACTGCACTGCACTAAATGTACTCATTTACTGTGAAAAATCTCATTCTGAACATTGATCGAACACTGTCAAATAAATAATCAATAAAGTGTCAGGATTCAGCCTCAGAACAGCACAAGATGTTCCAATATTGATCAGTGATAGACAATAACAGTCAGTATCAATCAGTAACAATCCGTAATGATCACCAATAGGCAGTAACAGTCAGTATTGATCAGTGATAGGCAATAAGCTTCTGCTCTTATTCCAGCACTTACTACTACTTACAAAATCCACACAACATGACGGACACAGTTCTGTCGGTCCAGACTTTACAGTTACAGCTCTGACTCAGCTACAGTAACATTATAATAACACAACAACAACACAACGACAAGTCGAAGGGCAGAGAACTCAGGTAATGACAGGTGTTAACGAGGAAAACATTCAAACTGTTCACCTTACCTTCACAGGAGAAAATAAACTGCATCACAACAACTGTTGGTTCAAAGTGAAACTACAAACAGGAAACGGGGGAGGAGGATGGTGGTTTTCCTCTGTTCAAACTCTGTGCCCTCTCTGTTACATTCCACCTTCTGTCACTACCATACACCAGCATCATTTAATTCATCCTACTGTACTGTTCATCCTGTTTTTACAACATGTTGTCCATCACCAACAGGAACAAACTGACAAAAATCACACACACCGCATCTAAAACCACTGACCGTCCCACACCCAACCTCACCAAGCTCAACCTCAGAGCAGTCACACGCCTGGGACAGACAATAACCAACAACCCAACCACCCTCTCCACCCACACTTCACACTGCTGCTGTCTGGTCGCAGGTACAGGACTTGATGGCGACAATTCTTGCCTCATATGGTCGGAATGACAGTATTTTAAAAAAAAAAGTAACATTCTTCCATTCCGACAATTCCTTTAAAAGCCTATTTTTTCCCCAAAAACATTTTGCACTATTGATATGCTGGCACAAGATGGCAGTTTGCCCTTGGCCAGTGCATCTTCACATTAAAACACACAAATTGGTCATGAAAAGGGTTAAGCAGACGTTATTAAAGCCTCAGATTTTACGTGATTTTAAAGCAGAGGAACTCCACAACCACGCAAACCAACTCTAATAATCTATTATCAAAATCTCCTGAAACGTCAAATATCAAAATACAAGTAGTAATGTAACTCGGGCGAGTCTGAAACATGTTAGATTCATGTCTGAATCTCAAGGAACACTGAACACTGTAAACAGAAACACAGTGTCAGTGACCTGTCACGGGATGGAGCTGTTTTGGTCCATGTTTGCAACCTTTTTTTCCTGGATTAAAATTTCTAAAGCTGCAACAAGTGGCATCAGAGTGTGTGATTGAAAACCAACATGGTCTGCTTCCTGTTCAAGGCATCTCCTCCTTCGGATGCATAGACTTTGTGTTTATTAATTAAGCTTTCACTGACTGCATCACATCTGTACACATGTCTTAAAACATGAAAAATGCATGAACAGGAGCCGGACCCTCTACGCGCCTTGTCGGTATGGTGGGACGAGGTTGTTCGAATGGTGGGAAGTTTGCGTGTCGGAATAGCGGTATTTTGGAATGGTTGGTATGTCGAAATGGCAATATGTCGGAATGACAGCATGTAACCCTCCTGAGTGTGCCACATGTATTTATTTATTTATTTAGTTTAGAAGGACAGTGTGCAGTGGTATTAATTATTAGAAAAAAATTAAAAGATGGCTGCACTAGATTTAGCGGAACCGCTAATTTCCATCTGTAGTCATTGGGGGTACAATAAAATGGGGTAACATGGGGTACAATAAAATACAACAAGGACTGTGACAAACATAGCAATTAGAAAATAAACAAGCAACAACATGACAATTACAAAGCCTATCTAAAGTGCAAGTGTTTGGTTGTCTGGTGCAGCCTTTCTCAAAGTGGGTGCCGCGGCACCCTGGGGTGCCGTCTGACTGCGTCAAGGGTGCCGTGAAAAAAATACCTTTTCTGACATTTCATAGAATACATTCTCTTTACATACAAAGGGGCCGTGTCCACCGGACGCCCTTTTAGCGCTCTGGGCGTCTACTTTCCATTCAGATCCTATGGAGCTCGGAAAAAAGCTCTCAGCGCTTTCTTTTTTTGTCGCGGCGCTCAGAGCGCTCAGAGTTTAATATGCAACTTTTGGAACAGCGCCGCACTTATCAAGCGGCTCGGACGTGAGGCGGCTCGTTTCGGCAGCGTTCAGAGAGAGAGAAAGAGAGAGAGAGAGACCGCTCCGTGGACACGGCCGTTGGTCACGGGTACTCAGAGCAGTAGGGGCCGTGTCCACCGGACACCGGACGCTTTGAAAAAAAATGCGTAGTACCAGGCACACGTCTCTCATTGCTGGTGAGTCACACCCCCTCCTCTCTCCAGTGGATCTGTGTCCGCTCTGTTCCGACTCCAGTGTGTTTGATGTATAAAAACACTCTGCGGTGCACACGGTGGAAATCCTCTGTTCGCAACGGAGTCAGAACGGAGCGGAGACGCCGGTGGATATTCATTTGAACGCGTGCCTGCGCTGCGCGCATGTAGACCTTTCTCTTTTCCTCTCACATTGCGGATTATTGTGTGCGTGTGCGTGTGTGTGCATATGTAGGCTACAGAGGTACCTATGCATAAATACTGTAAAACTGTCCCGTCTAAATAAACAGGACATTTACATTTAGGCTATGCAGTGTCATTTTGAATTACATTTTACATAGGGGTGCCGTGAGATTTTATGCACTTTTGAAAGGTGCCCTGACTGAAAAAAGTTTGAGAAACACTGGTCTGGTGTGTGTACATTTCACATGTTGCTCAGTGTTGGTGATGTTTCTGTTTTTGATTATGTATTCATGTTGATCAGTGTTTTGCTTTTTGTGACAGAGTGTGAAAACAATGTCCCATGGGGAAATTATAGACAATGACAGTCAATATCAATCAGTAACAATCAGTAACAATCAGTAATGATCACATGGGCAGTAACAGTCAGTACTGATCAGTGATAGGCAGTAACAGCTTCTGCTCTTCTTCCAGCGCTTCCACCGACAACATGACGGACACAGTTCTGTCAGTCCAGACTTTACAATTACAGCTCTGTCTCAGCTACAGTAACATTATAATAACACAACAACAACACAACGACAAGTTGAAGGGCAGAGAACTCAGGTAACGACAGGTGTTAACGAGGAAAACATTCAAACTGTTCACCTTACCTTCACAGGAGAAAATAAACTGCATCACAACAACTGTTGGTTCAAAGTGAAACTACAAACAGGAAACGGGGGAGGAGGATGGTGGTTTTCCTCTGTTCAAACTCTGTGCCCTCTCTGTTACATTCCACCTTCTGTCACTACCATACACCAGCATCATTTAATTCATCCTACTGTACTGTTCATCCTGTTTTTACAACATGTTGTCCATCACCAACAGGAACAAACTGACAAAAATCACACACACCGCATCTAAAACCACTGATCATCGCACACCCAACCTCACCGAACTCAACCTCAGAGCATTCACACGCCTGGGACAGACAATACCAAACGACCCCACTCATCCTCTCCACCCACACTTCACACTGCTGCCGTCTGGTCGCAGGTACAGGACTTGATGGCGACAATTCTTGCCTCATATGGTCGGAATGACAGTATTTCTTTTAAAAAATGTAACATCCAGCCATTCCGACAATTCCTTTAAAAGACTATTTTTTCCCCAAAAACATTTTTGCACTATTGATATGCTGGCACAAGATAGCAGTTTCCCCTTGTCCAGTGCATCTTCACATTAAAACACACAAATTGGTCATGAAAAGGGTTAAGCAGACGATATTAAAGCCTCAGATTTTACGTGATTTTAAAGCAGAGGAACTCCACAACCACGCAAACCAACTCTAATTATCTATTATCAAAATCTCCTGAAATGTCAAATATCAAAATACAAGTAGTAATGTAACTCGGGCGAGTCTGAAACATGTTAGATTCATATTTGAATCTCAGGGATCACTGACTGTAAACAGAAACACCAGTGACCTGTCACAGGATGGAGCTGTTTTGGTCCATGTTTGCAACCTTTTTTTTCCTGGATTAAAATTTCTAAAGCTGCAACAAGTGGCATCAGAGTGTGTGATTGAAAACCAACGCGGTCTGCTTCCCGTTCAAGGCATCTCCTCCTTCGGATGCAGAGACTTTGTGTTTATTAATTAAGCTTTCACTGACTGCATCACATCTGTACACATGTCTTAAAACATGAAAAATGCATGAACAGGAGCCGGACCCTCTACGCGCCTTGTCGGTATGGTGGGACAAGGTTGTTGGAATGGTGGGAAGTTTGCGTGTCGGAATAGCGGTATTTCGGAATGGTTGGTATGTCGAAATGGCAATATGTCGGAATGACAGCATGTAACCCTCCTGAGTGTGTCACAAGTGTTTGGTTGTCTGGTGTGTGTACATTCACATGTTGCTTACTGTGCGTTCAGACCGAAAGCGTCGAGAGCGTCGCGGTGGCCGGAAGTCATTCATTTTCAATGAGAACCAGCGTCGAGGAGCGTTGAAGAGCGTCAAAGGCGTTGGCGTCGCGTTTTGGCGGCGAGAGCGTCAGGAGAAAGTTGAAATCTCCTGAACTTTATGCTAATGAGCGATGATGCGGAGCAGCGGCAACCAATCAGAGTGTAGATGTCCCCCACTCAACCAACCACAACCGACGTCAACTTCTTTGACGCGCGTCAAAAACGCCAGGGTGTTCAGACCACCAGCGTCGCGGAAAAGCGTCAAGAGCGTCTTTTGACACTTTTGACGCTTTTGGTCTGAACGACCCATTAGTGTTGGTGATGTTTCTGTTTTTGATTATGTATTCATGTTGATCAGTGTTTTGCTTTTTGTGACAGAGTGTGAAAATAAATGTCCCCTCTAGAATGCCTTTATTGTCCCATGGGGAAATTCTAGACAATAACAGTCAGTATCAATCAGTAACAATCAATAACAATCAGTAACAATCAGTAATGATCACCAATAGGCTGTAACAGTCAGTATTGATCAGTGATAGGCAGTAACAGCTTCTGCTCTTATTCCAGCGCTTCCACCGACAACATCCACACAACATGACAAACACGGTTCTGTTGGTCCAGACTTTACAGTTACAGCTCTGACTCAGCTACAGTAACATTATAATAACACAACAACAACACAACGACAAGTTGAAGGGCAGAGAACTCAGGTAACGACAGGTGTTAATGAGGAAAACATTAAAACTTTTCACCTTACCTTCCCAGGAGAAAATAAACTGCGACACAACAACTGTTGGTTAAAAGTGAAACTACAAACAGGAAACGGGGGAGGGTGGTTTACCTCTGTTCAAACTCTGTATTTACTACTCGCTGTCCATCACCAACAGGAACAAACTGACAAAAATCACACACACCGCATCTAAAATCACTGATCATCCCACACCCAACCTCACCAAGCTCAACCTCAGAGCATTCACACGCCTGGGACAGACAATACCAAACGACCCCACTAATCCTCTCCATCCACACTTCACACTGCTGCCGTCTGGTCGCAGGTACAGGACTCTGAGATGGCAACGGGCACGCTTCAACAGAAGCTTTGTCCCGTCTACCATCTCCGTACTCAATAACCTCCCCCAATAGCCCTGTATGGACCCACCCCCCCTGAGTGTGTCACAAGTGTTTGGTTGTCTGGTGTGTGTATATTCACATGTTGCTCAGTGTTGGTGATGTTTCTGTTTTTGATTATATGTTCATGTTGATCAGTGTTTTGCTGTTTGTGAAAACAAATTTCCCCATGGGACAATAAAGGCATTCTATCTTCTATCTGTTTCTTTCTTTCAAAGACTGTATTCGCAGGAACAGCCCAGTTGGATTGAGATCCTCCATCAGTTTCATGTTGATGCTCCACCAGCAGGTCTCTCTGAAGAACTAGGACATTACAGGAGCAGAACATGTCTCACAGTCTCTGCTTGGCCACACTGTACTTCCTATCCGGATGTTTCCCTCTTAGTACCAGTCCACTCTTCAGCCCACACTCAGCCTCAACAGCCGTACCAACTTTCCCCACTGAAGACTGGATAGTATAATAAAACATCCCCTTTTCTTCACTGTCCCATCATTTTGAGATTTTAGAGATTTTATTATTGAATATTGTTCCTTTGTACCATGTGTTATGGTTATGTCAGTGTTTTCCTTCAGAGTTGCAGGTTTCCCTCCATGCTGGAGGAATAACATTGATTTCTATTAATGGCTGTAGGTGTTCAGGTGTGTTCAGGGACTGTCTACAAATTGCACTCCTGTAAACTCACACTATAAAAATATTCAGAGTCACTTTTATTGTCATGTCACAAAAATCAGTCCAGCCACTATGGGCCGGATTTACTAAAGGTTTGCGTGTATTAAAACGTGTGCAAACGTGATTGCACGCGCAAACACACGTGGAACCTGATCTACTAACCAGACGCACCGAGGATTGCGTCTCTCAAATGGGCAAAATAGCACGTGCAATCCATTTAGCGTGTTTGGCTTGATGAATATGTAAATATGGGCGTTTCAGCCAGAACGTGCAAAATACTGGGAGGAGTAGATGCAAATCGATTTATTTAGCGAGGGCAATGTGATTTACCAAACCAGGAAGAGATTGCGGTGGCTATTTTTGCATCTTTATTTACCACGTCTGAAAACCATGTGTGACAGTGGTGGTCCTGTCACTATGCCTCCAATTGATCATGTGCCCTGGCTACTTGGCCAAGGGGATGTCCCTTTGGGTGACTGGCAAGCACGCATGACTCTTACCCGGGAGGTGTGGGTTCAATCCCCGCCCGGGCCCTCTTCACCTTGCCACATTCTGGCGTTGTTGGCAGGATGTTGTTCACTTAATTTGTTTCTTTCTTTTTTTTACTGACAGACTGCCACTGCTGTTTTGTTTACATTGATTTGTTTGTATTTATTTGTTTGATGAGTACATTTTGTTAGCCTCTATTCCTTTTTTTCTATTTTCCCCCAAGAAATAATAATGATAAATGATTGTTGCAGCAGTACATGTAAGGTTTTAATCTGTTTTCTATCTTTGTGAGCGCTGCAGGACTGGCGACGGCGTGGTCGCCCAGACAGTGGAGGGACTGGTGGTTCAGAGTTCTCACCCGAGCTTCACACTCCCCCTGTGTGTTTGGTAATTTTGCATGCCCCCCAGTTTATATATATTTTTGTAGGTTTGGGTATACTTTTGCTGTGTGTGCCTGTGCATGTGTTGAGCACGAAGTAGGGTGAGTGCTCTGGCCCTGTAGAATTTGTCCCTCCCTCGATGGTGGCTTCGCCTAGCCATCTTGTAAAACTCCTTCTACTGACTTATGTTATTTAGAGACCATTATATTAAAGTGCTTTTTAAATATTCCTGCTGCTCTTATCAGAAACTGCTGAATTTTTATATAATAAAAGCTGTAATCTTGGGGGAATCATTTATCTCTGTCCGTCCTTATCGTTGTCACTTGCATCATTACTTTTAAACTTACCTGACTCAGGTTACATTCTGGCGTTGTTGGCAGGATGCAGTGACAATTTAGGCGGATTTAGAAGACAGTTTTTTTTTTCTTTTTGTTATTTTTCCTAGGTTAATTAGTAGTTTTTTTTAAACAAAACAGCAGTGTGCACTTCGGGGGATTTGTGGAACGCCTGCGCCATCTTGCCTGGGCCCCCCTTTGGACAAAATTGACGTGTCTCCATTGACTGTGACTTTTCTCTGCTGCAGCCATGGCCAATGAGCTTCAAGAGTTGAAAGACTTGGTGCAGAGACTGCAGACTGAAAGGGAGCAGCTACTTCAGGAACGAGCAGTTACCAATGCAGCCCAGTCAAGTTCAGACTCTGGTAGTCCAAGCGGCTCGCAACGCTCCATTCCGAGTGCCCCTCCCCCTGTTGATAGACTGCTGTATATTCCCAGAGAAAGGAAATGTCCGGTCTTTAGAGGAACGTCTGGGATCCCAGTGGATGATTGGGTTGAAGAGATGAGGGCAACTTTGAGAATTAGACACCTGGGTTCTGTTGATCAAGCCTATTTTATATATGACCATCTTGAGGGCGAAGCTAAGGACGAGATTAGGTACCGGCCCAGAGCAGAGAGGGAGGACCCAGAGAAAATCTTGACTGTCCTTCAAGATTTGTATGGGTGTCCTAAATCTTATGTTTCCCTGCAACAGAGTTTCTTTGCTAGAAAACAGCAAGAGGGGGAGTCACTTCAAGAGTTTTCACATGCTCTGTATTGTCTTATGGAAAAGGTTGAACGTAGTGCCCCAAGAGTGATGCGTGATGCCCCCACTCTCCTCAGGGATCAGTTTGTTGAACATGTCTATGACCCTAATTTACGTAGAGAGTTGAAACGAATTGTGCGGCAACACCCTGATTATGAACTCTTAGACATAAGAGCAGAGGCCATTCGCTGGGAGCGAGAGGGACGGCCTGAGGAGCCTAGGCCTAGGAGTTACTCAGTCCCATCATTTAGTGCCATGCAGTGTTCCGGGGTCAGGGCAGCTGATAGTTCTAGTAGCATAGAAATGATAGAACTGAAGCACATGTTGCAGAAGCAACAAGAGCAGCTCAATCAATTGACACAGGGTTTGTTAACACTGCAGGCAACTTCTAAGCCTCCCACTAGACCCCCCACTAGGCCAGTGCGCCCAGATTTTGTTATATGTAAACGCTGCCTGAAACCAGGTCACTATGCTAGGGAATGTGATAATGAACGTGTTGATTCCCAGGTTCAACAGCCCAGGGCCCCACACCACACAGCAGCCGCCTCTGCAGCTCAGGAGGCGGGAAACTTCTTCCCCCTGATGTGAGGAGCCAAACATCAGGAGGCGAGGATATCGGCTCAGATACACAGACCCCAACTGTTTTGACTACTGCCCCTAGCCTGGTAGCACCTTGTCCCCAAGTAACTGTTACTTTAGGAGATGTACCTGTTAGTCTTCTTTTAGATACAGGATCGATGGTGGCTACCATTGCTGAAAGTTTTTTCCTCCAGCATTTCCAAAGTGCCCCCAAGTCCTGTCGCTGGTTGCAGCTACGAGCTGCTAATGGGCTAGAGATTCCCTATGTGGGTTATGTTGAGCTGGACATCACTGTTTTTGGCAAGGTCATACCACAGCGAGGTGTGTTGATTATTAAAGACCCCCCAGGCCAAACCTCCCCCTCAAGTGCTCCTGGTGTCTTGGGTATGAATGTAATTAGAGAATGTTACCACCAGTTATTCACTCAACATGGCACTGACCTCTTTGATCTCCCCATAGTGCAGCAAGCCCCACTCCTGTGGCAGCAGGCGCTACAGCATTGTCACCATGCTCAAACTGATACAGCACGAGGCAGGACAGGATTGGCCCGGGTGAGAGGTAGGCGACCCATCACTATACCTGGGGGTACTGTTAAGTGGGTTACCGCTACATGTGCTTCTCATTTTAGTAAGTTTTCCAGTGCTGCACTACTAGAACCCTTTGACGATGGTAGGTCCCTTCCAGAGTGTGTCTTAATCTCACCAGCAATGGTCACTGTAACTAAAGGTACAGTTTATGTGCCAGTGGTTAATGTAGGTGAGACTGACGTACTATTATATCCTCACCGCCCCATAGGTTTTCTGAGTCAGGCGCAGATTGTCAGTTTGCCAGAGGGAATCTCTACTGTAGAGCACAAGTTTGGTGAAGTCATAGCTACAGTTTCCACCCAAGACGCTGAGGCCAACCCAGTCAGAAAACACATTGAATCTATGGACCTGTCTGCACTTTCTGACTTGGATCAGACAACAGTTAAGTCCATGCTATTGAAGCGTGAGAGTGCGTTTGCAGCTTCTGACCTAGACCTTGGTTGTACTAACCTTGTGACACATGATATCCCTTTACTTGACAACGCCCCAATTAGGCAGAGGTATAGGCGAATTCCTCCCTCTGACTATGATGAGGTTAGAGCCCACATACGTCACCTGTTAGACAGCCAAGTTATACGGGAAAGCTGTAGCCCCTATGCTTCTCCTATCGTCCTGGTAAGAAAGAAGAATGGTAGTTTGAGACTCTGCGTGGACTACAGACTGTTAAATGGCAAAACACGCAAGGATGCTTTTCCTCTACCAAGGATCGAGGAGTCCTTGTGTGGCAAGTGGAGGGTGGAAAAATGTACCAACAACGCCACCTGGGGAGTTTCGCCCCAGGAGATAGTTATAGATATTCTTAAAGGAAAATAGTTAATACGTTTCTCTCGTATATAAGGTCCTCACAGGTTCAATACCACGGGCAGAGACGGATTAGAAAAGTACAAAAATATTTTATTTGCAATTATCAACAACAGGTCACATCAAAACTGGCTGCATTTTACTTGGACTGGGGGCATGGAGGCAGGGGTGGACAGAACTGGGGTCGCTACGGCGGCCCAAAATCAAATCAAGGGGAGGAGTAACTAACCAAAAACACCCGTGGCACCACACACACACACACAAGGGGGTTCGTGAAGAAAAGACCACCACCAGGGATTGAGTCGCCGCCTTGGCCCTCAGCACCTGTCCACAAAGAAAAGAAACAAAATTATAAACCAGCCTCCCAGTTAATGCAGCGCTCGTGTCACCAACCTCTCTCTCTCACGCACGCACACACACACACACACACACACAATGTATTTTAAGTAAATAAGAAAACAAATCAAACCAAAATAACAAATGTTCATCAAACAAAATAAACAAAAGAATAAATGATGCTCGCCAAACGAAATAAACAAATAACTACAAAATAAATCTTTTCACAATAATGAATAAACTAAACAAATTCCTAAAGCAACAATCAAGCCCTGACACCAGCTCCGGGAGGAGCGTATCAATCACTCCGTCGTAGCTCAGGAGAGCCGAGGAGTCAGAGCAATTCCAGTGAGCCAAAACAGCAGCGGGTCCAGAAGATAGTGGCTTTAACAGTTTTTGGGCCTCACCAGCAGGGCATTACGGAGCACCGGGAGGCGTAGTCTAGGACAACAGAGCAGGACAGTACAATCAGCTGGGAGCGGCGGAACAGACTGAAACGAGGGGCGGACAACGCCAACTTACCACGTGAAGACAGAGCAACCACCGAAAGGCTTCCAGCAGGGCGAACCAGCCCCGTAGCCCCAGCAGTCCGCCACACTGCAGCAGAAACAACCATGTCACAGAACAATCGGCACGTGAATGAAAAGAGAAAGTAGCGGTGTGTTCTGACGCGCCTTACCCGTGCGCTGAAGGAGGGAACGTGCGTCTTTCTCTGGCACCACGCCAGAGACACTCCAATGCCGGCACAGCCAAACGGCTTCACCAATACCAACACCAGCAGCACGCCACACTGCAGCAGAAATAATCAGATCAACAAACAGTCGGGAGATGAGTGGAAGAGAAAGCAGCGGTGCGCATCAGTGCGCCTTACCTGTGCGCTTAGGGAAACAGCGTGCCTCTCCTGGCAACACGCCAGAGACGCTTCACTGCCGATGCAGCCACGTGGCTTCACAACGCCAACCCCAGCTCCGCTACACCAGGCCACAGCCACCACCACGGACGAGCGGAACGGGAAGAGAGCGCGCGCCAGGTAAAACCAGACTCCTATATAGAGGTGTATTCCCCGCCCATAAATCAGTGCACCAGAACAACACAGCGCCCCACTGTGAGGAGGAGTGAGCCGTGCTCCGGCCACATCTACCTCCACCTTTTGGATCGTCGACCCGACGATGGACAGAAGTCTCAAGAACTAACACCACGGTCTAAACACAACTGTTTGAGAATTAGACACGGGGTCTTGGGTAGCAGCATGGCCATGGAAACCAGCTGACCGAGGAAGATGGTGGACATTTGGATGACTGCCAGCAGTAGGACGAGTGGTTCGACGCAGCGAGTGTTGGCTGGTACTAGGCTGGTCAACTGGGAGCAGGGAAAAAGCTGGCCGTGATGAATCCCCATGATTCAAGGATGTTGCTGAGCTGGACGCAGCCTGGGGCGGTGTCGCAGCCGGGCCAGAAGGGGCATCAGGACTCACCACAAGTGGCGGCGCAGCAGTTGGTGGTGCAGAGGTCTCAGACACTAGAAACCAAAGGTCACTGCTGGAGGAGTCATCAGCAGAGGCTACCAACGGAGGCAAGGTTGGTGAAGATGGAACCGGAGGCAGAGCAACTACAACCTCAGGCTGGACCACAGCCTTCAACATGTCTCTGTGCACATTGCGGGTCCTATCCAGGTCATCAACAGGAGCCACTGTGTAGACTGCTCCCTCAGCAGCAGGAGCCCTCACAACCTGGTGGACCACGGAGCTCCAGAGGTCTTGGATCTTGTGTCGACCTCTCACACCATGGTCCCTCAAGTACACCAACTGGCCCACAGACAAAGGTGCAACCCGGACATGTTGATCGTGTCTCTGTTTACGTTTGTCAGCTGCAGCCAACAGCCGTCCACGTGCACCCTCAAAAGCAACTCGAAGTCGAGCTCGATGTTCAGCAACCCAGTCCTGTACCTCACCAGGCACTGGATCCTGAACACGACCAAGGAGGAAGTCCACCGGAAGACGAGGCTCCTGCCCAAACATCAAGTAAAAGGGTGACTCTCCGGTGCTCTGATGTGGTGTGGTGTTATAACAAAAGAGCACCTGTGGCAGACAAGAAGCCCAGTCCCGTTTGCGGGAAGCTGGCAAGGTACGCAGAAGGTTATGTAGGGTCCGGTTAAACCTTTCGCATTGGCCGTTCCCCGCTGGATGGTAGGGGGTAGTACGGGACTTGGCAACACCATACAAAGCGCAAAGCTGATAGATCAAGGAACTCTCGAAACTCCTGCCTTGGTCCGAATGCAGGCGACTTGGGACACCAAATTTATAGAACCATTCAGAGACCAAAACCTGGGCCACCGTTGAGGCCCGTTGGTCCCGGGTGGGGACAGCCACTGTAAATTTACTGAACACATCAGTCAAAACTAAAACATTTTCAAGTCCATTGCGAGAGGGCTCAAGCAACGTGAAATCAATGGCCAAGATCTCGTTTGGCCGGGATGCAAGTAGGTGGCCCATATGACTATGTGGAACCTGCCCTGAGTCTTTGGAGACTTGGCAGCGCTCACACCGCTGGACCCAGTTCTTAACATCCGAAGACATCCCTGGCCAATAGCAACGTTGCCAAACCAACTCAGTTGTCCTCTCTATGCCCTGGTGGCCATGGTCCTGATGGAGTTGATGCAGCGTTTCCTGCTTGAGCACAGCAGGCAAGACAAGTTGAAAGAACTCTTCACCGCCGTCAGGACGAAAGACCCGGCGGAAGAGCACGCCATCTTCTTTGACCAGGCGGTCCCATTGACGCAAAAGTGCAATTGCTGACTGGGAAAGCTGCCGCCTCTCAACTGAGGTGGGAAGGGACCCACGGTTCCAAAAAAACAACACCTCCTTCAGCAGAGGATCATCCTCTTGCATACAGCGGAGATCAGATGCAGAGTGGGATGGAAGAATGGAAATCAACGACTGAGTAGCAGACACAACAGGACCTGACTGGGCACTTTGCTGAATGCTGCTGGGGATCAAAGTGCCAGGCCAAGATGGAGGGGCCAAGTGGGGGACAGACACATACTGTCGTGACAGTGCGTCTGCGTTCCTGTTGCTGCGCCCAGAACGATATTTGATTTCAAGATCGAAGGAAGCGAGCTCCGCAGCCCATCTATGCTCTGCAGCTCCAAGTTTAGCGGACCGAAGGTGGCTCAACGGGTTATTGTCTGTGTACACAACACATTTGTGCCCCAACAAATATTCCCGGAACTTCTCCGTCACGGCCCACTTGAGCGCAAGAAATTCTAGCTTCATAGAGCTGTAGTTGGACATGTTGCGCTCAGTGGGCCGGAGACCCCTGCTGGCGAAAGCCACCGGTCTCACACCACTGTCCGTCTCTTGTGAAAGTACCGCCCCGAGCCCACTGTGGCTGGCATCGGTCTCAAGAATGAACGGGCGTGAAAAGTCCGCGTAGGCCAGTACTGGGGCGGAGACCAGTTTAGCCTTCAGAGCTTGGAAGCCCTCTTCACACTGAGGCGTCCAGGCGGCCCCCAGTGTCTGGCCCGACCCCTTTCTTGACTTGGTGCCAGCAAGATTGGCTACTAACTGATGCAAGGGCTTGGCCAGCTTGGCGAAACCATCGACAAAGCGCCGATAATAGCTGGCGAAACCCAAAAAAGAGCGCACTTCCGAGATGTGACTGGGGCGCTGCCAACTGGCCACAGCCTCAATTTTCTTTGGGTCTGTCGCCACTCCCTGACTCGAGATGACATGGCCCAAGTACGATACCTGTTGTTGGAAAAATGCACACTTCTCCGCCTTGGCTTTAAGGCCTTCTCTCTGAAGCCGCCCGAGCACCATCTCCAGCCGCTGCAGGTGTTGTTCAACAGAAGATGAAAAGATAATGATGTCGTCGAGGTAAAGCAGCAGGGACTGACCCTGCTGATCGCCAAACATCCGCTGCATCAGTCGCTGGAAAGTGCTCGGGGCGTTACAGAGGCCGAAGGGCATCCGATTGAACTCAAAAAGACCAAAGGGGGTGCAAAAGGCGGTCTTGGAGCGGTCCTGTTCAGCCATTGGCACCTGATTGTACCCGCTGGCCAGGTCGAGGGTAGAAAACCAGCGGGCCCCTGAAAGTGTGTCCAAGCTCTCCTCAATACGAGGCAGTGGGAAGGCATCCTTTCTGGTCTTACTATTGAGGAGCCTATAGTCCACACACAGCCGCAAGCCCCCGTCCTTTTTCCTCACCAACACAATGGGAGACGCATAAGGGCTGCTGCTCTCACGGATGACTTGTGACTCAAGAAGCTGGTTAATGTGCGTCTTCACTGCCTCATATTCTGAGGGAGGGATGCGGCGATACCTCTGCCGGACAGGGACATCATCGAGCAGAGGTATGTCATGTGAGATGAGGTTGGTGCACCCCAAATCCCCCTCATTAGCTGCAAAGACTGAGTCATACCTGTCCAGTAAAGACCTCACACTGGCCTGTTCCTGCTCAGTTAAAGCCGATGGATCCAATGACCCGACCCTATCGAGGACCGAGGGGGTGGCTGCCTGGGAGGATACCGTGGCCACGGTTGACCCCACCTCAGTTACCCCTGCAGGCAAGCTGACAACCTGAGCAGTATTCAAGACACCAAGATTAGTCCGGGGGTAAAGGAGGACCTCTGCTTCACCAACATTCACCACTGGAACACTCACAGTACCATGAACAACCTTCAACATGCACGGGGACGCCAACAGCCCGGCTGGTAACCCAGACCCAGGAGGCTCAAATAAAACACTCTGACCGGAAAACTGTTCTGGACAGGTAGCAGTGACCATCTTCATCATTCCCCCAGGTATACGCACTACCCGCTTGCCTCGGACCTTTACGGTACCAGTGAGGCTCGAGATAACCTGGTCTGAAGACTGGTGACACTGCTGAAGAGCAGCCACAACTGGACTAGGTGCCCCTGACACAGAGGGTGACTCGAACAAGGAAGACCCGAACAGACCAAAAAGCTCTTGATAACATCTACGGATTACATTCATCCCTAGGATTCCAGGGACAGAAGATGAAGCTCCAGGGGGGTCTTTCACAACAAGTATCCCACAACAGGGCATCACTTTGCCACACAGTTCCACATCAAGTTCCAAGTAACCAATGTATGGGATGGCTAGGCCATTAGCCGCACGCAGCTGTAGCCACTGACAAGAACGAAGGCGGTCATGGCCCCATGGCTCAAACTGGGCCAAAAAGAGACTTTCGGTAATGGTGGATACCATGGAACCAGTATCCACCAAGCACTCTACACTAATCCCCCCAATAGACACATTAATGTTTGGGCAAGGGGCAATCAGCTCAACTGCAGCACCTGGCTGTGAGCCTGTGGACTTCCCAACTGAGCTGTGGCTCGGCAGCTCAGCGGTCTTCAGTTTCCCGACTGCTGGAAAGAACGAGAAGACATGACAGCATGTGGGTTGAAAGCAGTGACAGAGTTAGCACGCCGGCGGGGAGGAACCCGCTCACCATCACACTCATGGGCAAAATGGCCAGGCTGTTGACACCTCCTGCAAATGACAGGGCCAGAACGGGACACTGGACCCAATGGAGGAGGGGCCTGTAGAGAAGCTACCGTCTTGGCAAGTTGATTCAGCTGCTCTTGCTGACGCTTCAAGAGATCCATTACTGCTCCCAATCCTGGCTCCTGAGGAGTGACCTGAGGGGCTTGATGGAGACGGCCCTGTACTCCATACTGGAGGCCATAAGATGTTGGCAGTGAAGAACTGCGACCCCTAGTGCCACCTGGAAGACCTTCCCTCTCCCATCTAATTGCCTCAGTCCGCAGGGCCAACAGGGTGATGGTGGGCTGGCGACGGACTAGCTGCTTAAGCTCCCGACGGAGGGAGCAGTCAAGGACATGCTCTATAAACTGGTCTCTGACAAGAATATCAGCGTTGGGCATTCTCTCAGGTGCCTGACGCTCAACCTGTGCCATTAAAGCCATAAGAGCTAATGAGAATTCCTGCAGTGTTTCACCTTCCTGTTGGTGCCGAGAAAAGAAAGCCTGTTGAAGGGTGACATAAGACTGGCTACAACCATAGAGCTCCTTTAAGATGGCAATAATTTGAGCTGGATCTCTCTGTTCCTCACCAGAGCGAAACTTAATCTCTTCCTTCGCCTCTCCCTCCAAATGATCAAAGATAAACAATGCCTCTTCTGCCGCAGGAAGGCGCCGAGCACGCACGCACGCTTGGACCTCTTCTGTCCACTCAACAATACCTAAGCCCGATTTACCATTGAACATAGGACACTTACGGTCTCTTGGGATCACCACCAACCGTTCTGCAACAGCAGCTGTGACGCCAGCAGCGGGGGCAGGGCCAGCCGGACCAGAGGAGGCCGAAGCAGCCCCACCAGAGCCCCCCGGGGAAGCAGCACGCTCCTGGTGGAGTCGCTCGTTGTCCGCCGTAAGCTGCAGCACCAATTCCCTAAGCCGCTGCATCTCCTCCTCCATGTTGCCTGAAAGACAGCTATACAAGATCGTACGAAAACTCGAACACTGGACTAAGCACTGCTGTTTTGGCTCTAACGCTGTACAAATACTGGCTCTCAATAAAAAAAAAAAGAAAGAACAGAAAATTGAATAATAAATCCAAATGACAAAAAAATTTGCGTCTCTGCCCCTTTAATTGTGGTATCCTGCCAACAACGCCAAGTTTGTGGCAAGTGGAGGGTGGAAAAATGTACCAACAACGCCACCTGGGGAGTTTCGCCCCAGGAGATAGTTATAGATATTCTTAAAGGAAAATAGTTAATACGTTTCTCTCGTATATAAGGTCCTCACAGGTTCAATACCACGGGCAGAGACGGATTAGAAAAGTACAAAAATATTTTATTTGCAATTATCAACAACAGGTCACATCAAAACTGGCTGCATTTTACTTGGACTGGGGGCATGGAGGCAGGGGTGGACAGAACTGGGGTCGCTACGGCGGCCCAAAATCAAATCAAGGGGAGGAGTAACTAACCAAAAACACCCGTGGCACCACACACACACACACAAGGGGGTTCGTGAAGAAAAGACCACCACCAGGGATTGAGTCGCCGCCTTGGCCCTCAGCACCTGTCCACAAAGAAAAGAAACAAAATTATAAACCAGCCTCCCAGTTAATGCAGCGCTCGTGTCACCAACCTCTCTCTCTCACGCACGCACACACACACACACACACACACAATGTATTTTAAGTAAATAAGAAAACAAATCAAACCAAAATAACAAATGTTCATCAAACAAAATAAACAAAAGAATAAATGATGCTCGCCAAACGAAATAAACAAATAACTACAAAATAAATCTTTTCACAATAATGAATAAACTAAACAAATTCCTAAAGCAACAATCAAGCCCTGACACCAGCTCCGGGAGGAGCGTATCAATCACTCCGTCGTAGCTCAGGAGAGCCGAGGAGTCAGAGCAATTCCAGTGAGCCAAAACAGCAGCGGGTCCAGAAGATAGTGGCTTTAACAGTTTTTGGGCCTCACCAGCAGGGCATTACGGAGCACCGGGAGGCGTAGTCTAGGACAACAGAGCAGGACAGTACAATCAGCTGGGAGCGGCGGAACAGACTGAAACGAGGGGCGGACAACGCCAACTTACCACGTGAAGACAGAGCAACCACCGAAAGGCTTCCAGCAGGGCGAACCAGCCCCGTAGCCCCAGCAGTCCGCCACACTGCAGCAGAAACAACCATGTCACAGAACAATCGGCACGTGAATGAAAAGAGAAAGTAGCGGTGTGTTCTGACGCGCCTTACCCGTGCGCTGAAGGAGGGAACGTGCGTCTTTCTCTGGCACCACGCCAGAGACACTCCAATGCCGGCACAGCCAAACGGCTTCACCAATACCAACACCAGCAGCACGCCACACTGCAGCAGAAATAATCAGATCAACAAACAGTCGGGAGATGAGTGGAAGAGAAAGCAGCGGTGCGCATCAGTGCGCCTTACCTGTGCGCTTAGGGAAACAGCGTGCCTCTCCTGGCAACACGCCAGAGACGCTTCACTGCCGATGCAGCCACGTGGCTTCACAACGCCAACCCCAGCTCCGCTACACCAGGCCACAGCCACCACCACGGACGAGCGGAACGGGAAGAGAGCGCGCGCCAGGTAAAACCAGACTCCTATATAGAGGTGTATTCCCCGCCCATAAATCAGTGCACCAGAACAACACAGCGCCCCACTGTGAGGAGGAGTGAGCCGTGCTCCGGCCACACTTGGATGCTCTGTCCGGAGCTCAGTGGTTCTCCACGATTGATTTAGCCAGTGGTTACCATCAGGTTGCAGTCACGGAACAAGATAAAATGAAAACTGCATTCTGCACTCCTTTCGGCCTATTCGAGTTTCAAAGGATGCCGTTTGGTTTATGTAATGCTCCGAGTACATTTCAGAGACTGATGGAGAGGATGTTTGGCGACCAACACTGTCGCTCTCTGCTCTTGTATCTCGACGATGTTGTTGTTTTCTCCTCTACAGTGGACGAGCACCTCAGCCGCCTGGATCTAGTTCTGGGACGTTTCCAGAAAGAGGGCTTAAAGGTCAACCTGGAGAAGTGTTGTTTTTTTCAACAGCAAGTGAAGTATTTGGGACATGTAGTCTCTGCTGCAGGTGTCTCTACAGATCCCCAGAAGATTGCAGCAGTAGCTGAGTGGACAAGACCAAGTACAGTGACAGAACTCAGGTCATTCTTGGGTTTCTCTAGTTACTACAGACGTTTTGTCGAGGGGTTTGCCAAGCTGGTTTCCCCTCTCCATAAAGTGGTTGCTGATCTCACAGGGAAGAAGAATCGCAGAGGTCGGGGAATTGCCCTGCATGATGCCTGGACCCAACAGTGTGAACACAGCTTCAAAGAGCTCAAGGAAAGGTTGGTGTCTTCGCCTGTATTAGCTTATGCTAACTTCAGCCTTCCTTTTATTTTAGAGGTGGATGCCAGTCACGAAGGTCTGGGGGCAGTACTCTCTCAGGAGCAGGGTGGGAAAGTCAGACCCATCGCCTACGCCAGCCGCAGCCTCTACCCTGCAGAAAAGAACTACAGCTCTATGAAACTCGAGTTCTTGGCTATGAAATGGGCCATGGTACACAAGTTCCGTGAGTATCTGTTGGGCCACAAGTGCACAGTATGGACTGATAACAATCCCCTCAGTCACCTAAACACTGCTAAATTGGGAGCTACAGAACAACGCTGGGTGGCTGAGTTAGCGGTTTTTGATTACACTGTCCGGTACCGCCCGGGGCGTAACAACCAGAACGCTGATGCCCTATCTCGGCAGCGTCTGCCCCAGGGAGGGGTAGTAACTGGTTCAACACGCCCTGGGACTCCTGTACCAGAGATGGTCCAGACAGCTGTTGTGAATGCAAGGTCTATTGCCCAACATGCTATTTCTGCTGCTCCAGAGCGATCAACCGATGACCTGATAGCACTGCAGAGAGTCGACCCTGCTATTGGTGCCGTCCTCCTCTTCTTCCAGCAACAACGGATGCCAGGCCATGCAGAAAAGCAGAGACTTCACCCTGCAGCATTGGGGCTGTTACGCCAGTGGGATCGACTCACAATGAGGAACGGGCTGCTACACAGGGTGCACCAACGGCCTGATGGTGGAGAGAGGGTGTACCAGCTGGTGCTTCCAGAGAGCCTGAGGAGGGAAGTATTCCAGCAACTGCACACCCATCACGGTCATCAAGGCATCGAGCGCACTACGGAGCTGATCCATCAAAGGTGCTATTGGCCAGGTATGGGCAAAACTATTAAAGAGTGGTGCCAAACATGTGAGAGATGCAGTGTAGCAAAAGATACGCTGCCAAGGGTCCGAGCACCTATGGGGCATTTGTTGGCCTCGAGACCCAATGAAATATTGGCTATTGACTTTTCATTTCTCGAGCCAGCTAGAGACGGGAGGGAACAAGTGTTAGTGATGACTGACGTTTTCTCCAAGTTTACTCAGGTTGTCCCTACTAGGGACCAGCGGGCCTCTACAGTGGCAGATGTGATAACAAAGGAGTGGTTCTACAAGTACGGTGTCCCAGCACGGCTTCACTCAGACCAGGGCCGCAGTTTTGAAAACATGATTATCCAACAGTTGTGCGAGCTGTACAACATTAAGAAGTCCAGAACCACACCCTATCATCCCCAAGGAAACGGCCAATGTGAACGCTTCAACCGAACCCTCCATGATCTCCTCCGCACCTTGTCAGCAGAACAGAAACAAAGATGGCCAGAATATCTTCAACAGGTTCTGTTCAGCTATAATACTACACCCCACCAAACCACAGGTCAGTCTCCTTTCTTGTTAATGTTTGGTAGGGAACCCCAGCTGCCTGTAGATTTCCTGCTTGGTCGGGTGGAGGAGCCAGCCTCAGGGGAAGTCTGCAATTGGGTTCGAGAGCATCAGCGACGACTACAGGTGGCCGTGGAGAGTGCCCGGGACAAGATGAAACGGGCTGCAACACAGCGGAAAGACAGGGCAGACCAGCAAGCTCAGCAGGAAGTATTGCCAGTGGGTCAGCATGTCTATCTACGGGACCATTCCCACAGAGGAAGAAATAAAATCCAGGACACCTGGGCCCCCACAGTTTTGCAAGTGGTGAGACCTCCTGAGAGAGGAGGAGCAGTGTACACTGTCGCCCCACAACATAAGTTGACAGAGGTACGCCAGGTACATCGTTCTATGCTTAAACCTGTGTCTGTTCTTGAGGCCCCCCTCAGCCCGATAGCAGAACGTAATCTAGCTACCGTAAGCCCTGATACGGAGATGGGGGGACTGTGGGTGGCAGTGAGACACACATCTGGACCAGAGGCTTCTCAGCCTGCCAGTGGGCAGACCCCACCTGAAGTGGATCCAATGCTCCATGCTATAGCATCTACAGCGGTTTCACCTGAGGCCCCTGCCGGTACCAGTTCCCGATCAACACCTTGCCCAGAGATGGCAAGGAGGACTACCCGTGAGACAGCTGGTAAACATTCCAACCCCCATCATTTGCCAGCGACGGTAAGGAGTACAGCGCATGGGGCTACAAATTCCCAGATAATTGGTTTTAGTGGTTCCACCCCAACACTGTTTAGACCTTGGTCTTAGTAAAATTGTCGGGCCGCCAATTTAAGAACCCAGGGGCAGAATGTGACCGGTAGGAAGTTTGTCCCTAGCCAGACACCGTAGGGAGGTCAGCCCCTCCCACTTCCTCATTCCCAAATTGCTATCAGTATATAAACACACCAGCAAGCAGGACAGACCTCTCCTCTGCTGCTGCGTCCCCATTTCTCCCCCCTCCCGGTGTGATTGTTGGATGTCTTTCTGTGGTAGGCAGGTGTTTTAAATATTGGTGCAAGATGTCATTATTGTGGTTATGTGCATTTTTATGTTTAGTTTAGTTTGTTTCTAGGTTCTGTTGCTGTTTGATGTAAACCTCGCTCCCACATAGAGCCGTACATCTCGAACCTGTATGCCATGAGGTAAAGCAACAGTTTATTTTGTTTTGGATTGTTTGGCAGGATGTTGTTCACTTAATTTGTTTCTTTCTTTTTTTTACTGACAGACTGCCACTGCTGTTTTGTTTACATTGATTTGTTTGTATTTATTTGTTTGATGAGTACATTTTGTTAGCCTCTATTCCTTTTTTTTCTATTTTCCCCCAAGAAATAATAATGATAAATGATTGTTGCAGCAGTACATGTAAGGTTTTAATCTGTTTTCTATCTTTGTGAGCGCTGCAGGACTGGCGACGGCGTGGTCGCCCTGACAGTGGAGGGACTGGTGGTTCAGAGGGGGACAGCTCTCCACTCCGACACACCTCCACTTCGACACCCCGCTGTTACGAAATACCCCCACTTCGAAACACCGCTACTCCGACACCCCCTCCTCCCCCCCGCAGCTGTCCAAGGTGCTGAACCGCGTGACGTTGTTTACATTCTGCTTTGTGGCTTGTCTGTGAAACGTGCTGCTCAGAGACTGGGCAGATCTGTCCCACTTTCTCCCCGACACAGTAAAAGAAATACACTTTTTTTCTTTTTCTCCACCCCTCTGATCCGCTCGAGCGCGGCTGAAGCCGGCTTGAGCTCACACGGGCGCGAGGCTGCTGCAGCCGCCACTCGCGCTGACAGCTGACTGAGGGAGATGCTTTGGTTGGGTTTAGGCAATGAAGAAAGGAGTTGGTTAAGTTTAGTAAAAAGACCAGGTAGAGGCTAGACAGGCTAAGCATAATGAACATTATATGTCATTAATATTGCAGTTAATTATGCACATGATCCGTTTGACCCCAAAAAGGAAAAAAGGATCAATGCGCACTGCGCACTGGGGGTTTCCCCCAATAGCCTTTTCGGAGTAGCGGGGTCTTTAGAAAAAATAGAAAACCCCGCTATTACGATGAATGGAAGTCTATTGTCGGAAAGACGGGGCTTCGGAAAGGCGGGGTGTAACCGGTTCAGAGTTCTCACCCGAGCTTCACACTCCCCCTGTGTGTTTGGTAATTTTGCATGCCCCCCAGTTTATATATATTTTTGTAGGTTTGGGTATACTTTTGCTGTGTGTGCCTGTGCATGTGTTGAGCACGAAGTAGGGTGAGTGCTCTGGCCCTGTAGAATTTGTCCCTCCCTCGATGGTGGCTTCGCCTAGCCATCTTGTAAAACTCCTTCTACTGACTTATGTTATTTAGAGACCATTATATTAAAGTGCTTTTTAAATATTCCTGCTGCTCTTATCAGAAACTGCTGAATTTGTATATAATAAAAGCTGTAATCTTGGGGGAATCATTTGTCTCTGTCCGTCCTTATCGTTGTCACTTGCATCATTACTTTTAAACTTACCTGACTCAGGTTACACATGTACTAACTGATACAACTTTGCCAAAACGTATGCGTTCATTGGTTTGATACCTGTCAGAGCCCCGTGATCTTACATCTCTGCATTTCCTCACGTCTGGGTAATTCTGTAACAGTTTTTCAGCCGTGTTAAAAGTATTTTACGCGCCGTTACGCACGGCACACGTCTGTCCTGCAGTGCGCTCCGTTGGCTCCTCTCCTCTCCACCTGGCTGCTCAGCTCCGTCTCTCAGTCCCGGTCCCAGACTGAGAGACATAAACGCTGCCTTCACCCGTCTTTGATCCCTCTGGTCAGTGGTCAGAGCGTTTAGATCCGTGTGTCCCACCTGAGCTCTCTATTAATCCACTCGATCATGGGCGGCACACACACACACACACACACACACACACACACACACACACACACACACACATATTATAGGTGTGTGATTGTGGCTGCAGCTGCTGCCTGTTCGTCACTATATGACGATTTGGGCCCTGTAGCGATTTGTGTTCATTTATCTAAACAGAGCGCGAGCGAGATGAACACACATGCTGTCATTGTAACCTATGTGTGACAGTTGAGGTTCCTGTCACTATGCCTCCAATTGATCATGTGCCCTGGCCACTTGGCCAAAGGGATGTCCCTTTGGGTGACTGGCAAGCGCGCGTGACTCTTACCCGGGAGGTGTGGGTTCAATCCCCGCCCGGGCCCTCTTCACCTTGCCACATTCTGGCGTTGTTGGCAGGATCCATGTAGCACTAGGGGTGGGTCCATGGATTCCTAATGTGTGGCAGCCTGCGCGGAAGCACGAGGACGTGCTTGTGAAAAGAGGGGGAGAGATGTGACAGTTGAGGTTCCTGTCACTATGCCTCCAATTGATCATGTGCCCTGGCCACTTGGCCAAGGGGATGTCCCTTTGGGTGACTGGCAAGCGCGCATGACTCTTCCCCGGGAGGTGTGGGTTCAATCCCCGCCCGGGCCCTCTTCACCTTGCCACATATGCATCGGATCAAATGTCATTCTGTCCCTTCGTCCGTCCAGCTCTGTCCACTCTCTCCATGGCGGAAACGATTACCACGCGCAAATACGCATACGTCAGTCCGACTGCCCACAAGTCCGACGGCTCATTTCTCCGACTACCCATTCTACAGTGTTGAGGTTAGGTTTAGGGTAAGGTTAAGGGTTAGGGCTACTTAAGTCGGAGAAGTGGGAGGTCGGACTGATGACGCAAAAATAAAGAAATGTATGGTCGGAGTCGGAGAAATGGGTAGTCGGACAGACGTCATGCGCCCGCACAAAACCTTCATTTACATATTGTGGTTTGCACGTGTTTTCATTTAGCGGGTTACTCTTAGTAGATCACCTGTTTTGCGTGCACTAACCAAACACGCAATATTTTAGCGGGTGCAAACAATTTAGCGCCCGTTATCTGGGACCTTAGTAAATCCGGCCCTAAGTGCCCCCTGTTGGTTATATTACAATGCCTTCTTCAGATCTTCAGAAAAAATCTGAAGAAGGCCAAAATGTAATTTTCATATTAAAAGAATCTTACATATGGAGCCAAGAGTGTGCTACACTTTTCAGTTTACACTTTCAGTGATCAGCACCTCCCAAATAACCATTGGTGTGCGTTACCACTCTTTTCAGAGATCAGACCTGAACCATCATAATATTTTAATCTCCGTCCTCTCCCTGTTTCAGGACTCTGCTGTAGAAGAGAAAATCATGGACGTCGTCGAAGTCTCCTCACCAATCACGGTCTGTGGAGAATCTGGGCCTTCCATGTTGTTGTTGTTGTACTGTACAAAACGAACATCTGCTGATTGTTACTTTGGTGTCACATCACACTCAATGATTTTTACAAACCATCTTTGATCCTGTTGTGATTGTGAAATCACAACAAGTATATGAATGGAAAATTTGCTTTTGGAAGATGCAATACCTATTTCGATGTTTGATGTTCTGATTGACTGAGACTAACAAAACACTGAGACTAATACTTTTATTGTGAAAAGACAGGAAAATCTTAAAGGGACAGTATGGGACTTTATTGGCTTTTTATTGACAAAAATCAAATATCGCTTTCATAAATACGTATTTCACTGAAGTGGAATCGCGCCCGCATACAAACGAGCGCTTTCTCGTACCTTAGAATGAGATGTTACAAGTCGTTACAAACATACAGGGGGGGGTTCACCGAACCTTCTCTGCCATGTTGAATCGCCATGTTTTACGTTCAGTGTCACCGTGGCTGTAAGTAACCTCAAACTCGGGCCGCCGGAGCTTCTCGGCTCGGGGAGAAAGTTTTCCAGACAGCGCCTGTTAAAACTGTCACCACCGTGTAGCTAGTGTGAGGAAGGACGGAGGCATTGGTGTTGCCTTCAGGTGCAGTCAGACACCTGAATGACGCCGTGAGTGACGCCGTCGGCAAACCAACTGGATGTTATTTTACTCGACGAGAGAAAGCCGGTAAAACGTGGGTCAGGTAAACAATACGACATCACCATGACAACATATTGTCACGCCTGTATTGTTTTGCCTCGTGCTGGCGGACCGTTTGTTTACATAGAGGCTTGTTTATCCTGATACATGCAGCGTGTGTTGTTTTTCTGACTTCTGCCCGAGTTTACGTAAACGCAACAGCAAGAATACGTGCCGACATGCAACCGCACCGCTAGATGGGGGTAAATCTCACATACTGTCCCTTTAAGTCAACTTGTTTTTTTTTTTACCCCGTAATAAACAATGCTTCCATCTTTTTTTTATATTCTTCTTTTAGTATGCAAACAATACACATGTGCCAAATAGGCATAAGAACATAACATGCATAACATACCACAACATGATGAGGATTTGAGTTTTAGGTACGAGACATTATAGTTTTACATACCTATGTAACCCTTGCTAAAATAATGGATGTATTTTGATGACAATATACAATGTACAGATTAATAATTCATAAAAGTTTATTACGTGTTGAAATGTTTTTCTTTAGTATAAATATGGTTAAAATACAGGACAATTAAAAAAATGTAAAAATAAGTGATATTTCAGTCATTTTCCTCAATTTGCACATTTTAATTATTTCATTCCATGATGTCAGTGAGCAATTATGCAAGGGTTGTTGGGGTCTGAGAGGTGATTGGTTCATGAGGGATTGCCCACTTAATAATTAGCCAGTAATCCCTTCCGCATTGACATTAAAAGGAAAACAAAGAAGTTAGTTGATTTTTTAATCTTTGCTCAATAAGTCATGTTGATTTAAACCAGGGATTGGCAACTGGCGGCCCGCACCCTCACTCAAAGTGGCTCTTATATTAATTTTTGAAAATTACAAAAATGTGTCCAGACTGTGGCACAGTTTCAGTTGTAATGACACAGTCAGCCTCTAGATAGCGTCTCCAATGCAGACGCCGCCTGGTGCACGCATCCACTGGACCTTCTCCACCAGTGAGGAAGAGATGTGGAGAGCGGAGGAAACAGAAAACTATCAGGTAGATTGTACTGCCGCCGGCCGCTGCCGTTAGTACTTGGGTTATATGGGAAGCAGAATAGGCCTATCTGTTCACCAAATTTAAAGGCAAGGGCGGGGATGATCGCGGTCGCCGTGTAAATTGAACACTTTAGCGCGATTTAGCCCTTTAAAGTTAAAGCAGATATCAGCTTCACGGCCGTTTCGGCTAATGCTGCGTTCAAGGCAGGCTTTTGAAACCGTAAGTTACAGCTTCAAGTCACAACTACGACTTGGTAGCGTTCCAGGTAACCCGTAGCTCGTGTTTTTACCATCCTGTTGTCTGTGAAAGTTCCCTATAACGGCCACTCGTAACTTCCGACCCGTGAACTCGTACCAGATCGAACTGGTATGACTTCACAGGAAGGAAAAACACAAAGTACGAGTTTCTTTGAACGCACCATGAGTTAGCAGCCCCCGCCCTTGTCAGGCATCAATTGGTCCTCGTGCTACGTCACCACATTCACGCGCATCCCTTGGCTGCACACACAGCCCTTCATGCCGTTCTCTCTCCTCATTGGATAACACTTGTATCCCACAAGGAAAATTTTCTCCTCGGGTTACAGCAGAGCAGAGTGACGGAGAGACTCGTGTTTAGGCTGAAATACTTCATGTAAGTGATTGCTGACGGAAAATAGGACTATTTAGGACTTATATTAACAAAAACATTCCACTGATATCTGCTTTAATTACTGTTACAGCACGCCCTGTGTGTGTGTCTGTATCTGTGCGCCATTGTGTGTGAGATAGTGCAGGAGGAGGGGGCTGCCTGACAGAAATGACAGAGGGTGAAACGCTGTTAAAAAAAAAAAAAGACTATGGTGGGCCCAAATGAGACTCATCAATTGGAAAGCACTGCTTTTTGTATTTTTATTTATCAAAGAAGAGCATACAACTGTTATGCATGCATTTGAGCATGAATTATGTTACGTTAAGTTCAATAAACATATTTAAAGTGGCAGTTTTATCATATCTGGCTAAGTGTGTGGTCGATGAAAAAATTGTGGCCCCCTCCATCATTTAAGTTGCCCATCCCTGATTTAAACCATGAATGTGAAAATGTGAGTGGGAGACAGAGGCAGACATGTAGAGACTGGTCTGTCTAGTGAGAAGGTTTCTGTGACAGGAGATTGATTCACTTAACACAGACTCACTGAGGAACCAGAACTGGACCAGAGTGTAAACCCAGGATACAGAGGTTGAGTGAAGGTGGTGTTGAAGGTGTAGATGTGGATCAGTGAGTCAGAGGAGACTCTGTAGAAGGACAGAGAGCCAGCAGGACAGTCCACATACACTGCTACTCTGTTAGAGACAGAGGAGGAGGAGGAGGAGGTGATTGGTGTCCGTCTGTTATTGTGCCAGACACAGTATCGACCATCATAGACGTTCAGACTCCAGGACTGATCGTTCCATCCAAACAGACAGTCGTTAGTGTCTCCTTTCTTTCTGATTCCTCTGTAACTCACTGATACTTGAACCTCTCCTCTCAATTCGACCTCCCAGTAACAGCGACCAGTCAGACCAGTTGAACACAGCAGCTGAGATCGAAGGTCAAATCTGTCTGGATGATCAGGATATGACTGATCCTCCTCCACATGTGTCGCCTTCCTGTTGTTGTCAGACAGTTTGATCTTTGTGTTCACTGTGTTTGTGTCGATTGTGAGTTGACAGGAATCTGATGGAGAGAACACGACACAGCTGCAGTTATTGATCATGTGATCAGTTATTGACAGTTTGATGAAGATTCATGAGGTCAGTGATGTGACAGTGTGAAGATGGTTGAATGTGCTGCTTTGTTTCCATGAATCAAAGTAAAAACACACTTACACTTCCTCAGACCTGGTGTCAACCATGGGACTCCAGCAGGCTCCACCCTGAAAGGAGGAGGGGGGTCAGAGCAGCACCTTCTCTGTCAGCATGCACACATGGACATTACATGGCTCTCACACACACACACTGTTTTATCACTGTGTTCACATGGAGGCTGGTATGTATGGATGAACATTGAGCACAGAGAAGAAGGAGCTGGAGTCTTTATCTAGTGATGATACAGAGCAGGAGGAGACGAGGAGGAAACACTTCATCATGTGTTTTCTCCATGTGATGTCATAAGATGTCAGCAAATAAGATGATTATTGTTACATTATTGATGAAATGTAACTATTGTCACATTAATTTGTTTGAATTAAAAGTGAAGCTTCATGTGTTTTGGACACAGGAGCAGCACTGCCTGGGGGATCTGTAGCCTACATACAGAAATCACCACATTTACATCAATAAATAAATGTTTTACAATGAACCGATCAGTCTTCATTAAATTTTATTTTATTTTATTAAGTTAAAGTGGTTTTGAATAGAGCATTTGTGGCAAAAGCTCATCACGTCTGCTTATGTGAAAGCCAGCAGAGACTACTGATGACGTATGTGAGTGTTGACGTGGTGTCCCAATTCGTAGGGGTTGACTTTCAACCCTACTCCTTGTAGCTCCGTTTCAAGGGCGAGGGTTAAGGGCTAGGGGTAGGGGTAGGGATGAAAAATAGAATTGGAATTGAATTGGGCCAAAGAGACAGGGAATGACATGGAGAAAAGGGCCATCTAATAACATAATAACATTAACAACAGGTATGAACGGGGCCATAGAAAATGTTCCAGCTCCTCGTTCTCCATCAGACAGTCTCCATACCTGAGAGAGTCCGGTCTCCAGTCTGGATCCTCCAGTCCAGCAGACAGCAGCTTCACTCCTGAGGCTCCTGGATGATTGTAGCTCAGGTCCAGCTCTTTCAGATGGGGGGGGTTGGAGCTCAGAGCTGAGGCCAGAGAAGCACAGCCTTCCTCTGTGACCAGACATCCTGACAGACTGAACACACACAACAACACACAGGAACCCTCTGTCAACACCTGCTGCTGTGTTCAAGTGTCATCAGATAAACAGCTGGATGGATCCTCACCTGAGAGTCTCCAGTCTACAGTGTGGACTCTCCAGTCCACCAGACAGCAGCTTCACTCCTGAGTCCTGCAGGTTGTTGTTACTCAGGTCCAGGTGTCTCAGACTAGAGGACTGGGAGCTGAGGACTGAGGACAGAGCTTCACAGCTTCTCTCTGAGAGGTTACAGTTGTTCAGTCTGGAGAGGAATTTAAGGATGAACACTCAATATGAAGTAAATAAGAGATCATAAATACAAAACTTTCTTTCTTTCTTTCTTTCTTTCTTTCTTTCTTTCTTTCTTTCTTTCTTTCTTCCTTTACTGTCATGTCCAGTAAAGTTGTGTTTTTAGTTCTAACCATATTTTCATTCATTTTGTATGCGTTTCCTGTTTTATTTTGTGTGCACAGTAAGACCCTCTCCCATTTTGGGCCATGGTCGTGGAATGACCTACAAGCCAGGCTGAGATTGGGCTCTCTCATCCCTCTTTCTTGCCGCAGTATTTCGGATTCAGGTTGCATCAGAGCTTACTGCTTTACAGACTGTGTGTATGTGTGTGTGTGTGCCTGCCCGTCTAGGCAGGCGACAGCCTGCCCCCACGAGTTGATGTCCAATCACTGTTTACCCTCCACACACTCACAGTGACTCCCCTCCTATCACACTGCTGCAACTGAAAGTGCAGCTCACACAAAGAAGAGGGAAAAAAAGAAAACAAACAGGCGGCAGCAAGAGCGGAAATTAATTACGTTATTGGTGCGATTTAGCACATTTAGCTTTTATTGCACGTGTGTGCGGCCACGTGTGTGGCCGCGTGTCCGTGATAGAGAGACCGAGGTCCAGCAGGAGGAGTTGACTGACAGGGATGAGAGGTGGTGAAAAAAAAAACATTTATTTTATCATGCATTAATGCATGTTGCTCACATGCTTTTATTTTGTAAAAGTCTGTTGCTGGCTGCTGCGGTGTAGGGGTCAGAGTCGCCGGACACCATAAACATGCGCTGTGCACCTCTGTAAAATTCTCAATAAAATTTCATGAATGAGTGTATTTTTCACCACAGAATACTAATATCCCTCCCCCTGCTCTATGCTGACCTGACGCGTCTAGAGTGGTTGACAGCTCTCTCTCTCTCTCTTTTTTTTTTCACTGATAAAATCACGTCAAACCAGCCATTCCCATTAGGAGAGCCAAATGCCTGACGCGCGATCTACTGGCACTGACGCACCTGTCTTAATATGGAACTCAACATGAGAGCGAAGGTGCGCTCTGCTCTTATTTCCATCTCACCACACACACGTCGACCTGTGTCTTGTGAGAAGTACAGCACGATGGGGAGAGAGAGAGAGAGAGAGAGAGAGAGAGAGAGAGAGAGAGAGAGAAAGAGAGAGAGAGAGAATACAGTAGGCTATACAACACGCACTGCACACCAGCTGATCCGCCGGTCCACTGAGTGAAATAAGCAAGTTAGTCAAATAATCAGGGCCGTTGCTAGGAATTCTGGGGCCCCTGAAAGAATACTAAAGTGGGCCCCTGACTTTTCCACTTTTTTTCTTAGACTACTAATGTATGATAATTTTTTATTTAGCCTACTTTGTTTTGATGCTAATGCAGCATTACTATGAGTATTAGTCAGGGTCTTATGCAGAATAATTCAGTCATACAAAGATTAGACTAGGTGCAGCAGGTGTCTTCAACTTTGTGAAGTTGTGATATCAAATCGGAATGGGGTTTATAGGGGGATTGACAGTATAGGCTAGTGCTATAACTAGTAAATTATAGTGAAAAAATCAATACATTTAATTAATAAATTTAATCCAGAGGAAGTACAGAGTTAAATGAAATTCTAGCACTGACTCCATATGTTCAGACCATCTGCAATCCTGTTTGACTTGTGTGTGTACATATATATTATATATATATATATATATATATAATGTGTGGCCTCTCTCTGTCAAAAATGCCAGGGCCTATTTTCTGTCCCAGTCCGCCACTGACCACGGCGATAGGGGCCCCGCAGGCTGAGGCAGACAGAAACGTCGAGAAAAAGAGCGATTTTCTGCCTCTGCACTGGTCTCGCAAAAGGCTTAGCGTGACAAAATGGTAACTCCTATCAGAAAAAAACACAGATCAACAGTGCTGTAAGTACTTCCTGAAAAATTTGGTACGATTTGGTGTTTCTACAGTAAATATTTTGGAGACGCTGGCAATTTTAAAACATCGGTCCATTCTGCTTCTCTCAGAAAATCTTTGTATTGGAGTCAGTGAGGAGCAGAGACAGACGTGGCCGCACTTAGAGGCTGATAATTCAAATTCTGTAAGTCTCTCTAATATTTTGAGCACATGGTGAGAAACAGAACAAGTTTGTCTTACAAATTTTGAAAAAATAATGTGTGTAGAGTGTAAATTGTGGCCGGGCTTAGTTTAGTTTAGTTTAATAAGTTTATTTGTATCAGGGACAATGTACAAAATAACATTAGTCTCGAAATGAGACGAGATGCCTTGTACCGGATTTAGCTTACTAGCTACTTTCCATCCGTAGTCCCTGGGCAGGTGAATAAGAACAATAGAAATATAAGAATTATCAATTTACATAGCATTCTAAACATCCATACACATGCATATACACCCTCTCACACATCACAAACACTCAGGACATAGTCATATTTCATATCAGTTAACAAAACATACAGTTATTAAAATACTTCACACTTTGCCAAGGTTAAAAATAATTTAGGCTCATGATTAATGCTGACATGTCTGATTTCTTAGGATCCATTGTTTGACTTCCCGGGAGAAAACATTGAAGTCTGTACAGAGTTTCAGATTAGTTGTAAGATTGTTCCATGATTTGACAGATTTAAAAGAGAAGGCAGATTGAGCAAAGGCAGAGCTACGCTTAGGGATGTTACAATCTCCACTTGAGACAGATCTTAAAGCTCTGGTGGAGTGCTCAGAGCAGAGTTTAACAAAGGTTTTCAATGGGGGAGGGGCAACATTATGAATTATTTTGTACACTAGACGGACATTAGAATACATCATTAGATTATCAAAGCTAAGCATTTTATATTTGTTTAGTATTTCACAGTGATGATACTGTCGTGACTTTCTGTCTAATATTTTCAGTGCTTGTTTGTGTAGTGACCTGATGGGTTTCAAGACAGATGGACTTGCCTGAGACCAACAGGACATACAGTAATTATAATGTGACGAAATCATGGCATTGAAATTAGTTTTCGCCTCTTCAACTGTTAATGAGTTCCTGATGTTTCTAAAATTTAACAAGTTATATTTCAGCGTGTGGCTCATTTTCTTAACATGGCCCTTAAATGTAAGAGTGGAATCTAGTATCACACCCAGGTATTTGAACTCATTGACATTTTTTATTATTTCTCCATTAACATATATATTTGGGAAAATAGTATTTCGTTGTTTATTTGAGAAATACATGGTTACCGTTTTATTAGTATTAAGTGTAAGACGAGAGTACTGAAGCCACCGTGTAACTTTTTCCATTGCCATTGACAGCTTCACAGCTACTTCTTCGGGATCTTTCCCAGCAGTGTACAGGACCGTATCGTCCGCATACATCAGGGTCCCTACTTCATCACACACAGATGGAAGGTCATTAATGTATGTGCTAAACAGCAGCGGTCCTAAGATGGAGCCCTGCGGCACTCCCAACACACAGGCTTTAGAAGACGAAGTTTTATCATTGATCCGCACACACTGAGAGTGGTCAAGTAAGTAAGACTGGATCCAATTTAATACATTAACTGAGAGTTTAAATGTTGACAATTTTGAAAGGAGCACTGAATGATTAACTGTATCAAACGCCTTTCTTAGATCTAGAAATAAGGCACCCATCACCCCTCCTTTATCAAGGCTGCTTTTAACGACTTCAAGGAAGTAGCAACATGCAGTTTCAGTAGAATGGTCGAGTGTGGAAAGAGAAAAATTCAGGAATTTTTCTGACGCTGCAGGGGACGACGTGCTAACAGCTAACAGCCATGCTACAGCAGCTGACTGAGCCTTTTGGAGCCACGGCTCGGCTCACGTTAACAGGGGCATGGTGCGTTCCTCTCGGTCAGCTGGTGAAGCAGCGGTCTGATGAGCATGATGTCATGCACGACTAAGTTGTGATGTTGTCATGTGATGAAAAAGACATCTGATCACGTGTTTATGGACTATAAAAACTGATTAAAAAAATAAAATAAACGATGCTTAGCCTGGCGGTGGGGCAAGTAAGACCTGGGGGCCCGCCGGGCTTATAATACACTGGGGGAAACCCTGGCAGTGCAGGCATATAATTGGCACATCACCAGCTTCTTCACATTGCTGGGGGAGATGCTGTGCGGGACAACCAATTATGCGGGACATGGTCTCTATTTGCGTGACCTAATTAATTCCTCTAGTCTAGTCTATGCTTCATGTGTATTACGACTTTGCCTGCCTCGTGATTTGCCCTTTTTAACCTCTGCTTTTTGGATGTTGTTCACTCAATTTCTGTGGACTGATTCCTGTGAACCTAACCCGCGACTGTATTTAAAGGTCCAGTGTATAGAAATTGGCAAGGTGTATTGGCAAAATCTGAATATACTACCCATGAATATACACTATATTACCAAAAGTATTCGCTCACCCATTCAAATGATCAGAATCAGGTGTCCTAATCACTTGGCCTGGCCCCAGGTATATAAATTCCCTTAGTTCCAGTGAAAGGAACTTTGAATGCTTCAGGTTACCAAAACATTTTGGACGATTCCATGCTCCCAACCTTGTGGGAACAGTTTGGAGCGGGCCCCTTCCTCTTCCAACATGACTGTGCACTAGTGCAAAAAGCAAGGTCCATAAAGACGTGGATGACAGAGTCTGGTGTGGATGAACTTGACTGGCCTGCACAGAGTCCTGACCTGAACCCGATAGAACACCTTTGGGATGAATTAGAGCGGAGACTGAGAGCCAGGCCTTCTCGACCAACATCAGTGTGTGACCTCACCAATGCGCTTTTGGAAGAATGGTCAAAAATTCCTATAAACACTCTCCTCAACCTTGTGGACAGTCTTCCCAGAAGAGTTGAAGCTGTAATAGCTGCAAAAGGTGGACCGACATCATATTGAATTCTATGAGTTAGGAATGGGATGGCACTTCAGTTCATAGAATGAGTAAAGGCAGGTGAGCGAATACTTTTGGTAATATAGTGTATTTCTATTAGTGTATAATCACTATAAAAAAAATTTGGGGGGGTTTTCGTAGCCATAATTATACTTTCATACAAGCAGGGATGCAAACAGGTCAGGACCAAAAAAGAGAGGAATTGTCTGGCGTGGGGGGGGGGGGGGGGGGGGGGGGGGGGTCACCATTAACAAATGATTACATTACAATATCATGGAAACGTCAATTTCCAGTAGTTCAACCCCAACCAAGTATTGATTGATTGATTATAGATGGACATAGTTTTCAGAAGGCCAACATTTCTATATTAAGAATGCTTAAAAATTAAAATTTTGGAGATACTGAATTTTAGGTCTTCACTGAATGTTAGTCATAATTATTACTATTAAAATAAACGGAATAAATAAAGACATGGGATGTTTCATTCGGTGTGTAATGGACATGTATATTGTAGGAAGGGCACTACATATATAATGTGTTAGTTTCACTTTAATTATTCTACATCGCGGAGGCGACGTCTTTCCACTCAGGGCTTCCTTCACCTCTGAAACGGGGCAGAGCTCCGTGGGAGACACCTGCCTGACACAGCAACGTAGAGAACCGTGCATGTCCGCGGCGCACAGCTCCACGGACGGGAAGGGGGGGAAAAAACGGCGTCGCCGTCGCACCGACTGCACGCGGCTACGCGCCGCTTTAATGAGCGCGCGCGTCTACATTGGAGGTAGGCTGTTATCAGTATAATCAGAGACAACCATGAATGAGTTCGCCTCAGTTTCACGTGATTGTCACTGTCAGCCTGTTAGAACAACATTTTACTGACCCCAGCTGAGACGCTGAGACCCCCCCCCCAAAAAAAAAAAAAAAAAAAACTCTTCGGATCTGAACGATTCACACAAGTCACCTAATTGGTCATGAAAAAAGCGAGTTTCGCTTTTCGGTGCGCTGTTTGCATCCATGTACAAGGGTCTTGTTTTAGACAGGTTGCCATCTTGCGCCACCATGTTTGTACAGCAGCCCTCTAAAATGAACATCTAAAATGGTTTAGATGTTCACCTCATCGCTCCATGCTCATGAAATACTCCCAGTTGTACCAGTCGTGGTAAACACGTTTTTTTGTCCTCAGAGGCCATCGTCACTTGCCGATGGGAAAAGACAGTGCAAGTGAGCATTGAAATCTAGAATCTGAACGATAATCATGTGTGGCAAGGTGAAGAGGGCCCGGGCGGGCTTCGAATCCCAGACTCCCGGGTAAGAGTCATGCGCGTTAACCACTTGGCCAAAGGGACATCCTCTTGGCCAAGTAGCCTGGGCGCATGATCAATTGGAGGCATAGTGACAGGACCGTCAACTGTCACACATGCAAATGAGTACTGTCTCTGTGAGCTCATGTACAGATGAAAACAAACTAATTCACGTCCATTGTTCTGTTTTTTTTAACTAGTCCACTTTTGTTTTTCAGTAGAACCTCCTTCTTCCTACAACAGCAGCCTCAAATCACTACCACTTAAAGGGATATTCCGGCGTAAGTTTAAGCCATGGTCCAACACACCGTAACACCGAGTTAGACCCCCCCTCGAGAGATGAAGTCTGCTAACTGCTAGCTTTTCCAGTTGTAGCAACTTTAGCAATGACCGCACCATAACAAACAGTGCAGTATACGGATCCACTATCCACCGATCAAAAAGCCACTTACAGCCACAAATAATGCTCAGAACAGCACCAAACGTCATCAACAGTACAAACAGGGTCCCAGCACATAATACGAGGCATCAAACATATGTAAGCTTTGCCTGGTTTCTATTGAAAAGAGACGAAAACAACTCACCCACTCTGCCCCAGTTATACGCTATGCAGCAACTTTCCGTGTCCAGCACAGAGTCCAGGCACTGACAACACAAACCGAGGCCGACTGGCAGCACAGACATCTGGTTTCAGCGGCCACCGACAGGCAGTGACCAGTGACCACCACACTGACCACTTGATTCCCCCATATCCTATCTGTGATGTCTGCTTGTACAGGTAGTCAGCTGGCGTGGAGACGATTACCGAGTGAAGTAGAGTCCCGCAGCTCAAGGATGAATGTGTGTGTATTACTCCATATAATGCAGCCAAGTTCCTATGTATCTTGCCTATCAGTTTATAAAAGTTATTATCGAGTGTTCACAGGGAAATGAACGGAGAGAATCACGTAAACAAGCGTGAGATTAGACATGACGTCACACGCGCGATCAGGACGCCGTTCGTTGCAGGAAGAGACTGTCTGTAATTTAGTGAAGGAGACATCTAGGACACGGCTGAGTTTATGGAGTTTGAGAACAACAACGACTGGTTTCATTTCGATGGGCGCCACTATCAGTTTGAGACCGAGTTTACTGAAGACAAGCTGAAGGAAATGGAGGAGTAAAGTGAAAGAGGGGAAGCTGCGGTGGAGACTATGTAATGGAAATGGAGGCTAAAAGTGACAGAGGGAGAGAGCTGGTGGAGTCTAAATGCTGGACCTGGGGGAATCAACTGGTCAGTGTGGTGGTCAATGCCTGTCGGTGGCCGCTGAAACCAGATGATTGTGCTGCCAGTCGGCCTCGGATGTGTGTTGTCAGTGCTGGACGCTATGCTGGACACGGAAAGTTGCTGCATAGCGTATAACTGGAGCAGAGTGGGTGAGTTGTTTTTGTCTCTTTTCAATAGAAACCAGGCAAAGCTAACAGATGTTTGATGCCTCGTATTATGTGCTGGGACACTGTTTGTAGTGTTGATGGCGTTCGGTGCTGTTCTGAGCATTATTTGTGGCTGTAAGTGGCTTTTTGATCGGCGGATAGTGGATCCGTATACTGCGCTGTTTGTTATGGTGCGGTCATTGCTAAAGTTGCTACAACTGGAGAAGCTAGCGGTTAGCAGACTTCATCTCTCGAGGGGGGGTCTAACTCGGTGTTACGGTGCGTTGGACCATGGCTTAAATTTACGCCGGAATATCCCTTTAATGAACCCAAAGAATCACAGACAGGAGTTACATTTACAACTAAAAAACAAAAACACCTGCTAGGTGTGTTAAAGTGTCATCAGATAAACAGCTTGATGGATCCTCACCTGAGAGTCTCCAGTCCATAATGTGGACTCTCCAGTCCACCAGACAGCAGCTTCTCTCCTGAGTCCTGCAGGTTGTTGTTACTCAGGTCCAGGTGTCTCAGACTAGAGGACTGGGAGGTGAGGACTGAGGACAGAGCTTCACAGCTTCTCCCTGAGAGGTTACAGCTGCTTAGTCTGAGGAGATGATCACAAGGAATTAAAGAAGAAAGCAGTTTATTATCTGTCCTGTTGAAAAGACATAAGTGTTTATATAATGATGAATTAATCCAACTATCTCTACACTTACAGAGCTTTGTTAGAGGCTTTGACCACTGGCAGCAGCCTCAGAAAAGCCTCCTCAGAAGCAGAGTATTTCTTCAGGTCAAACTCGTCCAGATCTTCTGATGACAGTAAGATGAAGACCAGAGCCGACCATTGAGCAGGAGACAGTTTATCTCTGGAAAGACGTCCTGATCTCAGGGACTGTTGGATCTCCTCCACTAGAGATCGATCATTCAGTTCATTCAGACAGTGGAACAGGTTTATGCTTTTCTCTGCAGAGGGAGTCTCTTCAATCTTCCTCTTGATGTACTGGACTGTTTCCTCATTGGACCGTGAGTCACTTCCTGTCTGTGTCATCAGACCTCGTAGGAGATTCTGATTGGTCTCCAGTGAAAGACCCAGGAGAAAGCGGAGTAACAAGTCCAGGTGTCCATTTGGACTCTGTAAGGCCTCGTCCACAGCGCTCTGGTAGAAGGTTGCCTCTGCAGATTTGACTCCTGTTGTTTCAGTCTTCTTGGATGTTGTTTGTTGTTGTGACATCAGGTTGAGTCCAGAGTTGATGAAGGTCAGATGGACATGAAGAGCAGCCAGAAACTCCTGAACACTCAGATGAACGAAGCAGAACACCTTGTCCTGGTACAGGCCTCTCTCCTGTTTAAAAATCTGTGTGAACACTCCTGAGTACACTGAGGCTGCTCTGATATCGATGCCACACTCTGTCAGGTCTGATTCATAGAAGATCAGGTTTCCTTTCTGCAGCTGCTCAAAAGCCAGTTTTCCCAGAGACTCAATCATCTTCCTGTTCTCTGGACTCCAGTGTGGATCTGTCTCAGCTCCTCCATCATACTTGAACTTCTTCAGTTTTAGATGAACCACCAGGAAGTGGATGTACATCTCAGTCAGGGTCTTGGGCAGCTCTCCTCCCTCTCTGGTCTTCAACAGCTCCTCCAGAACTGTAGCAGTGATCCAGCAGAAGACTGGGATGTGGCACATGATGTGGAGGCTTCGTGATGTCTTGATGTGGGAGATGATCTTTCTGGACTGCTCCTTATCTCTGAACCTCTTCCTGAAGTACTCCTCCTTCTGTGGGTCAGTGAACCCTTTGACCTCTGTCACCATGTCAACACACTGCGGAGGGATCTGACTGGCTGCTGCAGGTCGTGTGGTTATCCAGAGGCGAGCAGAGGGAAGCAGTTTCCCCCTGATGAGGTTGGTCAGCAGCACGTTGACTGAGGTGGACTCTGTCACATCAGTCAGGATCTCAGTGTTGTGGAAGTCCAGAGGAAGTCGACACTCATCCAGACCGTCAAAGATGAAGACGACCTGGAACTGATCAAACCTGCAGATTCCTGCTTCTTTGGTTTCAGAGAAGAAGTGATGAACAAGTTCCACCAAGCTCAACTTTTCCTCTTTCAGCACATTCAGCTCTCTGAAGGTGAAGGGAAATGTGAAGTGTATGTCCTGGTTGGTTTTGTCTTCAGCCCAGTCCAGAGTGAACTTCTGTGTTAAGACTGTTTTCCCAATGCCAGCCACTCCCTTTGTCATCACTGTTCTGATTGGTCGGTCTCTTCCAGGTGGGGCTTTAAAGATGTCTTCTTGTCTGATGGTTGTTTCTGGTCCGTCTGGTTTCCTGGACACTGTTTCAATCTGTCTGACCTCATGTTCATCGTTGACCCCTCCAGCCCCTCCCTCTGTGATGTAGAGCTCTGTGTAGATCTGGTTCAGAGGAGTTGGGTTTCCTGCTTTAGAGATCCCCTCAAACACACACTGGAACTTCTTCTTCAGGTCAGACTTGAATTTACATCCAAAAACTGGAGCAAAATATTGTGAAAATAGTTAAAATACAAAAAATAAGAAAATATAACATTATAATTTTTTTTTTTTTTAACATAACATTCCTCTAAATAACAACTACATTTTTTACACGTTTCCCTCCATGTGTTGATGTCAGTGAACGTCTCATTTGTACTGAGCACCTAAAGGGACATGGAGGGAAAAAAAAACTTTTGCGAGATCTCGCAATACTTTTGTGAGATTTTGCGAGATCTCGCAATACTTTTGCGAGATTTCGCAACAGTTTTTTGCCAGATATCGCAATACTTCGAGAGGTCTCACAACGTTTTTTCCTATGTCAATGAACCGGAAGTAAAACAGACACACCTCTGCTGCATCAGAGCCAGTCTACGATGAGCCGCAGTTATTATGCACTTTATTAACTCATTGAGTGCCAACCACGTAATTTCTCGTTTTTCGTTCCCATGCGTTGAGTGCCAAAAAAGTAATTTTACGGAGGCTGTGACACGGCACGGTGCGTCTGTGTTATTGTTGTTTAGTGGCGCCCCCCCTGCCCCCGATGGTGGTTTTGTGAACAGAACAATTGTTGTATATATTTATCTTACACGAGCCCTTTGATCCAGAAATGCAAGTGTCAGAAGAGCGACAGACAGGCACAAATAGAGCACCTTTCATAAAAGACGCTGTATCTCCTTTTCTAGAAAAAAAGCAGGGATTTTGGTGAAAACCAGCCATGTTTAGCTTGAGTTTTCTCAGGAACGGAGGCACGTAGAAACACACGGTTTGTGGCCATTTGAAGCATAAAGTTTCCCCTTTCAAATTAGCCACAGTATGTGTTGGTGGCAATAATATAGAATACGCTGTGGCTCTACAAAAATCGTCAAAAATGGTCTAAATTGCCGGTACATTTGACTAAAACTTTGGAAAGGAGTCATTTCCATAGTGACCATAGTCCATAGTCATTTCAGATCATGGTCCGCTAACCACGAAAATCAGCATTCCTAACACACAAAATAGTTACCGCCCTTGGAGACTCAATCCTCTTCTCTTATCAGAAGAGTCTTTTACCAACTTTATTTCATCTGAAATACATTTTTTTCTTGACACTAATCAAACGCCAGGAATGTCATATTCAACTATATGGGAATCTTTAAAAGCTTATCTACGAGGCCCGAATCATTTCTTATTGCGCAAATAAGAAGAAAACAAATACAGTGCGCCTTAAAGAACTAACAGATCAAATCCTGGAACTAGATATGTTATATAGCCATCAACCATCTCCTGACATAGTGAAAAAACGTCTAACGACCGAATTTGATATCCTATCAACGCAACAGGCGGAATATCTCCTCTCCAAATCTAGACACGGATGCTATGAACATGGGGAAAAAATTGGACGTATTCTCGCACATCAGTTACGACAAAGAACTGCCAATCAGACTATACCTGCAATCAATGATGAACAAGGTTCAAAGTGTACAGATAGCCTCAAAATGAACTCCTGTTTTCAAAATTTCTATCAAGTATTATACACATCAGAATGTCCAACTGCACCCTCAGTGTTGGAGGATTTTTTAAGATCCCTACATGTTCCATCCGTAGACCCAAACATAGCTGATTCATTGGAGAAAGACTTCTCGGCCCTGGAAATACTATCTGCAATCAGATCTATGCAAGTAGTAGGACCCCCTCGTAAACGAGTTGTTACAACTCAAGGGGCTTATCCTACTATAATAAACAACTTCAACAACAAAGCGGCAAGTCACCAGGGCCGGACGGATATCCGACAGATTTCTTCAAAAAAATCTCAGACCAACTTGCCCTTTACTAATGTCAGTTTTTGAAGAATCACTTTCACTTAAGACCTCTGACCATGCGCCAAGCAGTAATCTCTGTAATTCTCAAAAAAGGAAAAAACCCTCTAGAGTGCAATTCATTCCGCCCAATTTCTCTCCTTAACACGGATGCAAAAATCCTTGCCAAGGTTCTGGCACGCCAACTAGAAGGGGTTCTTCCTTCCATTATATCACCTGACCAAACAGGCTTTATTAAGAACCGTTACTCTTTTTTCAATGTCAGATGCCTTTTTAACATCCTTTATAGCCCCTCTCCACCTGGTGTGCCAGAGGTCGTCCTCTCACTTGATGCTGAAAAGGCGTTCGACCGGGTGGAGTGGGGCTATCTTTTCAGCATACTAGAGAGGTTTGGATTTGGCAATAAATTCATATCATGGATCAGACTTTTATACTTCTCCAATGGCTGCTGTTCGTACTAATAATAATTAGTCCCCTTTCTTCGAGCTTAAACATGGTACAAGACAGGGATGCCCCATGTCACCGCTTCTTTTTGCGGTTGCAATGGAACCACTAGCTTTAGCTCTGAGGCAAAATACTGATATCAGAGGAATTCACCGAGCAGGGGAGGAGCACAAAGTCTCGCTTTACGCGGACGACATGCTACTATATACAGTATATCACAACCCCTTTTGAGTCTTCCTAAGCTAATGGTCTTACTAAAAGAATTTGGCAAACTATCCGGCTACAGGGTCAATGTTCAAAAAAGTGAGCTGATGCCTGTTGGCACTAGTAATGATGAGACATCCTTAAATTCACTCCCCTTTAAAATTAGCCCCAAAAAATTCAAATACCTTGGCATATGGATTACAGATAAACATAAAGATCTTTATGCTGCTAACTATCAGCCCCTGTTATCAAACTTAAATCAGGATATCGAACGATGGGATCCCCTGCCTCTCTCTCTGGGTGGAAGAATTAATACAGTAAAAATGACTGCCCAAGTTTTTATATATATTTCAGTGGCTTCCCATCTTTTTAACTAAATCTTTTTTTACGAAATTAAATAATCAGATATCAGAAATTTCACGAGGGCCACGAGGGCTACAGCCTGTCCGATTTGGTCTTGTGCCCTTGAAAAAAATATCTGCCCTACGGCCACAGTGGCCTTGATGCCCCACCCGCACTGCCCCGGTTGATTTTGCAGTTTTCTTCTTTGCCTCTTTCCTGTCAAGACGGCTTTGACACCTGCATCTTTGAAGAAAGAACAGTGCATATTTTGATGACAATCTGGCAGCATCAGGGGTGGGTTTGATTCAAGCCTGGCATAAACCGCTCGGGTGGGCTATAACAACAGTTTAACAACCAATCGATCACCGGCCAACCAGGAGACTTCATCAAACACCCCCCAATACAAACAGCCAATTATATTGCGAGTTGCGCTGCGCAGAACCAATCATGTGGCTGGAAAAGAGCCAAGCCACAACATGTTAACACGTGCTAGTGTTTGGACTGCTGCAGCCGTGCACATCAGCAGAGGGACACCGCCGGTAAAAAAAAAGAAAAGCTGTTTTGCCTCAGAAGAAAATGTGAAGGAGAACTCGGATGGCTGACCGTGAAAAGTGCGTGGTGCGTCATGTTTATATATGTTCCAACTGAAACTCTGAAGTAGGCTTGGGCGATAGGTTAAAAATTTCCAATCGGCCACCGTACCCCTTTAAATCGGCGGTTGACGATATATTCGGCTCTGGATCCAAAGTATCCAAACAACAGAACAATTTTATTATATTAGACTATTTTCCATCTTTGCTGAGCATACGGTTTGTTTTAAATTAAATAAAAGCCTGTCCCATAGACGCGTGTCTCTATAAGACGGGTCCGCTCGGCACACACACACTCACACACACCCTCAAAAAAAAAAAAACTATTGGCAGAAGTCCAGGCCGTGAGAACCGGCAGCCTACCTTTCGTATTGATAATCCGTTGTTGTGATAGACACATGTGTTTTTATAAAGTGGATACAATCACCGCAACTCTGTCCAGAGCTTATACTTTTATTTCCGTATCCTTGGTAACAGTAACCCCGGTACAAGGATTTCAAAATAAGGGCACACTGAATATTATAAAACATTACAGCCATTACGCTCTTCTAAAAATAATTCAGACTCGTTGGAAATCAGTGTGAATAACATACATATTACATAGCTATAGCTGCCAGATCCGATTTACGCACGCTTTGAATTGTGCTCCATGTAAATTAGACTTGAATTCTGTGGAGGCAGACCATTAATTTGGCGAAATAAAATGCAAAAAAAATCGCCCAGACAATCGCCAAAAATTAAATCAACCATGACGGACTCAGCCGGTGGTCGATTGGCGATACATTCGTCCTATCGCCCAAGCCTACTCTGAAGTAAAGCTAAACTTTCACAATGGAGACGCCAGACAGTTGGAGCGGACCGACGTGCGGCCGCTCTGCTGCTGCTCAGCCCAGAGCGACTGTTGTGTTCACACCGACACACACAAAACTCGGGCGTAAAGTTCAACTGTGCCGACCTGAACATTGCCCAGACCAGACCAATGCAAGCTACTACTAACGCCTGTTTTATTTATATGATTCTGTTGCATTTCTGACAGAAATTTTTTTTTATCACAAATAACCTTCTGATAACAAACCGTCCCTCAACAGGGGAGGAGGTCTGAGACACCACCTGTCTCCAATTTACAATGCTGCCCTTTCATCCCTTCCCAGGAGACTCAACCATCTAGCCTCAAAGAACAACCACTGTTCACAAGTGGCAAGTGACTCCAATGACTGTCGTTAGAACACAATAGGGCACTAACGAAGTCGAAACCAACTTCCCACCAACGACTGTCACTCCAACGACAGTCGTTGGCACTTGGAGCACAAAAGGGAACCAGTGACATCATCACCCTTGTGAAACGCCCACACAAGAGGTTAAATAGTGAGTCTCCACACCAGATAGTTGGACCAGTCCCAGCCTGGTCAGCTGCGTACATGAACTGATGAAGCCTCTTGGATGAGAGGTGAAACGTCTTCCTAGACAAACAACTAAGTCCAGTTGCTTTCGATTTAACCTCCTTTGAAATACTATGACCTGGACAAATGAGAATATGCACCGGCTTCTGATAACTTAAAATCTCACTTGTGACAATAAGGTAATATTTAAGCTTGACCAAAATAGTGATTTAGAGATATATTATAGAGTTTTATTATAGTGATATATATTGATGTCGACTGATATTAAAGCAGAAGTAAGCGGAATGTTTGTGTTAATATAAGTCTTAAATAGTTATATCTTCCGACAGCAGTCACTTACATAGAGTGTTTGGTCTGAAACACGGGTCTGTCAGTCACTCTGCTCTGCTGTAAGCCGAGGAGAAAACTTCTTGTATACTTCCTTGTATCCTACAACCTTTATCCAATGAGGAGAGAGAACAGCATGAAGGGCTGTGTGTGCAGCCAAGGGATGCGCGTGGATGTGGTGACGTAGGGACGAGGACCAATAGATCCAGGTCGAGTGCTGCTAACTCCATCGGCTGACAAGAAGTTAGCCAAAACGGCTGGATCGCTTACTTCTGCTTTAAAATAATTATTGTGAATTTTCTCATATCGCCCAGTGCAATAGTGAACAAATAAGGTAGGAATTTCAAAACATAGCCATAGGACTGGACCTTTGTGCAAAAAATTAAATGCATAAATGAATTTAAAGTTGAACATTTCTGGTTCGCTTGAGCCTGTTTTATGTATTAATTTCACAGATAGATATTAAATTAAAGACGTTGATTTAAAATCACTGTTTTATTTTATGGCCTTGCTGCCCTGGCTTTTGGCCTTTGTGCCCACAAAAAAATGACAACACGAAAGGTCAAGTGGCCCTGCCCCTAAAATGCCAAAATTCCAGGCCTGGTTGTGTGTCTGTTTTACTCCCAGTTCACTGACACTGCTTTAAAAGGAAAAAATTGCAAGATCTCGCAATACTTTTGCGAGATCTCGCAAACACTTTATTCCCTCCATGTCCCTTTAGGGGCTCCGTACATTTGTCCATCATGTTGAATCTTTAGAGAAATCCTCTTACTGCTCTGCAGACGCTCAGCCAGCTCCTCCTGCTTCATGCTCCTCAGGAAGTTCACTGTGATCTTCACTAATGCCTCTCTGCTGCTCCTCCTCTGCTCTTCATCCTCACCGTCCAACACCTCCTCATCCTCCCTCTGACTCCCTGAGCATTCTGGGTAATCTGGCCTCAGAGCCTTGTGGATCTTCTTCAGCTCTTTCTTCACAAAAGTGACCATGTTCTCCTCCAGCAGCTGGAACAGAAACTCTATGAGTGACAGCATCAAACTAAAACCATGGAGCCAAACATCAGATCCATGTTGGACAGACTGACAATCCACTGGTGTCAAAGTGCAGCATGGAGATGATGGTGAACACAACAGATGTAACAGCAGCTGTTGGACATGTCCTCACCATAAATATGGAGTCCAGGTGTGTTTGATGCTGCTGGGCAGACTGACCACTGGGAACCTCTGAGCTCTCCTGGTCCACTCTGTGGAGGAATCAGTGTCAAGTCAACATCAGTACAGAGAGATAATACAAGATGGACTTTATATGTCCCCTGAGGACGTTCACAACAGACAGAGACACTTTGGTTTCAGACCTGGTCCAACAACATGTCGTACAAACTGGTTATTTTCTACAATAACCTGAGTCTGACTGTCAGTTACAGCTTACATCTGATCAGCTGATCCACGTCCTCCTTTAAAGGTAAAGAACAAGTCCTTTGATTCATCGCTCTTTAAAGACAGACAGCTGGGTTCAGGAGAGTCTGGTCTCTGCTGCCGGATCCTGAAACAACAACACAACTCATGTTAAATAGTTTAAGGTTTTCAAAAAAAATGAACACAGTAAAAACATGAACCTTGATACCTTAATAAAAAACAATCCTTGACTTGTTTTTCCTTATTCCTGTAGATTAAAGCTGTAAACCATGATAATGAAGGATTTTTCACCACAGAAAATGTCATTTATTTGTTTGTTTTGTTCTGTAGATGATTTAAAGTTTCTATCTTTACCTGAGTTTTGCTCGTTCTCTGTCTCCGGATTTATTCACATTTGTTTGTCTGCTCCTGTAAAAAGCAGCTGCTGAGATTCTGCTTCAGCTCCTGTAACTGATCTGATCCTCTGTCTCTGCTCTCTGTGTCTGACATCTATGGCAAGCCGTTTGAGCATTTATTCCATATCCTTGACATCAGGCGTCAGTGTCATTCACTAGTTTGAGCATTGTCAGCACATTCCCATTCCGAAGGACCGCCATTCCGACGGTCTGCCAGTCCGAAAATTCCTTCCGAGGGGCCGCTGTTCCGAATGTGTTTTATTTTGAAAATTGACCGGATTCTCTCGTGGTTTGACTTCCTGCCCGGCTTGACACGATCGCGCCGCGGGGACAGCCCCTTCCCCCTCCCCCTCCAAAGTTTCACCCAGGTGCGAGTCTGATGCTCACGACAGCACCCACTAAACACTGAAAACAGCGGTGATACTGCTCCCATGTCGGAGTCAACATCGGAGTAACAACATCGGAAAAAGAGAGAGAGAGAGAGAGACCTGTCATGCCGTGTAGAAAACAACAACAAAAAAGTGTCACGACTTCCTGTATTTGGCCCTTCAAAATAAAAGCCCCATAGCCTTTCATATAGTTCAGTCATATTGATTTTGAGTTCATTTTGACAAGACATGGCTCCAAATGTTTGTTTGTTTTTTCCTGCGACCAATGATTTTTTTGGTCGACCAGTGCTCAACTATTTGGGGACAGCCCTAGAAAAGCAGTGATTTATCTTTTCTTTTTCAGGTTTGAAAATGCCATATCCAATAAGCCTACCCTACATCAATTTTATTTTTATTTAATGACATTTATGTCAAAGATACAGGAGAGTGATAGCAACCGATAAAATAGTGTAGTAGTGAATATGCAGTTACCCTCTGTATCTGTTAGGAAAAGGTTCATAAATGAGAATACCAGTGTTAAGTTTATGGAGGCTATAGTCATGTCACCAACTGTGAGTGCAGAGACAGTTGATGAACTCCTGGATAATTTCAACTGCAAAATCTCAAATGTCATTGATACCATTGCACCTTTTAAAACTAAGATGACCTTGACCAGACAGAGAACACCATGGAGGAACACTTTGATGGTAAAGGCTCTGAAAACAGAATGCAGGAAAGCTGAGCGTAAATGGAGAAAAACTAAACTTCAAATCCACAATGACCTCTACAAACAAAGTCTTTATAATTTTAACCATGGTTTATTCAAGGCTAGACAGCAACACTTTAATGAAATGATTAATAAGAACATCAACAACACTCGTGCTCTGTTTGCTATGGTTGATAAGCTTACAACCCCCCCAAAAGAGATAGCTTCAGAACTCTTTTCCACAGAAAAATGCAATGAATTTGCTTACTTTTTCAATGAAAAAATCAAATCCATAAGGCTAAATATCAACACAAATCAGCAAAATAATACAATGATGCAATCCCTAAAATCACCTAGGAATAAATCAACTGTAATATCAGAGTTTAATACAGTTGACCAAAAAACCTTAGAAGAAACAGTTCAGCATCTTAAAACATCGACATGTTGTCTTGACACAATACCATCTGACTTTTTTAAAACTATTATAAGCTCTGTCCAAACAGATCTGCAGCAAATAATAAATTGCTCACTTCAATCAGGCACGTTTCCTAAACCCCTGAAAGTAGCTGCCATCAAGCCACTCTTAAAAAAGAGAACATTGGATACTACCATTTTAACCAATTACAGACCCATCTCAAATCTTCCCTTTATAGCCAAGATCGTTGAGAAAGTGGTTTTTAATCAACTCAGCAACTTCTTGAACTCCAGTGGACTCTTTGACAAATTTCAATCAGGCTTCCGACCTCACCACAGTACAGAAACAGCTCTTATTAGAGTGTTAAATGACATAAGGCTGAACACTGACTCGGGCAAGGTGTCAGTTCTGGTCATGTTGGATCTCAGTGCTGCGTTTGACACTGTGGATCACAGTATACTGCTGGACAGGTTGGAAACCTGGGCAGGACTCAGCGGGACAGTCCTAAAATGGTTCAGGTCCTACTTAGAGGAACGGAGTTATTTTGTGACCATTGGTAGTTATCAATCCGATCGAGTGGCTATGACATGTGGAGTTCCTCAGGGGTCAGTCCTTGGACCCCTTCTGTTTAACCTGTATATGCTGCCTTTGGGTCAAATTCTACAGAACTCTAATGTCAACTATCATAGTTATGCAGATGACACACAGATATATCTTGCACTGTCTCCAGATGACTGCAGTCCAATAGAGTCATTATGTCACTGTTTAGAGCAAGTCAAAAATTGGATGAGCCAAAATTTCCTTCAGTTAAATCAAGAAAAAACTGAGGTCATTGTTTTTGGAAATAAAGAGAAGAGGGTTGCTGTCAGTAAACACCTTGAGTCACTGTCTTTAGAAACTAAAGACCAAGTCCGAAACCTTGGCGTGCTGATAGACTCAGATCTGACCTTCAACAGCCATATCAAATCAGTCACCAAATCAGCCTTTTATCAACTTAAGAACATATCCAGAATTAAGGGTTTTATGTCCCAAACTGATCAGGAGAAGCTGATTCATGCTTTTATCTCCAGTAGACTAGACTACTGTAACGGTCTTCTGACTGGTCTCCCCCAAAAAAGTATCAAACAGCTGCAGCTCATTCAGAACGCTGCAGCTCGAGTTTTAACCAGAACAAAGAGATCAGATCACATCACCCCGGTTCTTAAGACCTTACACTGGCTCCCAGTCAGCTACAGAATAGATTTTAAAGTTCTGCTACTGGTTTACAAATCACTGAATGGTTTAGGTCCAGAATATATGAATGACATGTTAGTAGAGTATAAACCCAGTAGAGCTCTGAGATCTACTGACTCAGGTCAGATAGTGGAGCTCAGAGTTCAGACCAGACATGGTGAAGCAGCATTTAGCTGTTATGCTGCACACAAGTGGAACAAACTACCAGCAGAACTGAAATCAGCCCCAACTGTAAGCACTTTTAAATCCAGGTTAAAAACATTTCTCTTTTCATGTGCTTATAGCTGTGAACTTAAAACTTTATCTTTTTTTCTTTTCTTTTACTTTTATTTGCTCTTGCTTTTAACTCTGTTTTTAGTGTTTTGTTTGTTTTTATTCTGTCTTAAGCTTCTTCTTTTTTTAAATGTTTTGTCTTTATGTAAAGCACATTGAGTTGCCTTGGTATGAAATGTGCTATATAAATAAAGATGCCTTGCCTTGCCTTGCCTATTAACATGTGGATGTTCAGGCAGGGACTCTTTACTGCAGCTGGACAATGTGTGTCTGAGTTATAACTTAGATTTTATGGAGAATCATTGAGATTTGACTCCACAGGAAGAACGTTCAACAGAAACTCAAAAGTTAGTTTTGTCTTACATCTGATCAGCTGATCCACGTCCTCCTTTAAAGTCAATGAAAACTTCCTTTGAGTCGTCACTCTTTAACGACAGACAGCTGGGTTCAGGAGAGTCTGGTCTCTGCTGCTGGATCCTGAAACAACAACACAACTGATAAATGTGCATGTTGGAGAAAAACTGATGAAAAATATCTTCAATCTTTTAATAAACACAACAACTGACTTTTAGAGAGAAAAGTCTTTCTGACCTTTGACCTGTGGTCCTGCCTTTACGTTTCTTAGAGGGGGGGCTCCCTCCTCTCTGTCCACACTGATCCATGCTGCTGAGCTCACATCCACATCAGCTCACACACACTTTGTAGCTTCACCTGCAGAGGAAACACACATCATTCATCTGCACAGCAGCTCACATGTCCATCATGTCTCCAGCTGCTCCTCCACTGATTGGCTCTTCTTCTCTGCTTCATATCAGTGTCAGTTGAATGCAGTCACACAGCAGTGAGGAAGAGGAAGCTGCCATCAGCTGCTGTACTTCTACTATCAGTCCACTAGATGGCGTCATGGAGCTGCAGTGAAGTGAAGAGCAGCCCAGCAACATGATCCATGGACCACTGTTTCCATCCACTGACACACACAAGGACTGAGATCCACTGAGTTGATGTGACACAGTCTCTGTGTGGACAGCGTCCCTGTAGAAAACCACTGGATCAAACAAGCTACAGCTGATTGTTACACACACAACAACTGGGCCTCAACTTATTTCACCTCACAGCTCTACTATCACAACATTCACTCATTCACTCACACTGGAAATTCAAAGAGAGAAAAACACTCTCCACTGACACTTATTGTCTCTGTCAGTCCATTCATCATCTGCTCCATCAAATGTCACAAAATACAGACAAATGATGCGTTCAAGTTCCTCTCAGTCTGAGGCCACGTCTTCAAATGTCTTGTTTTACCACAGAGACAAAAATATCTTTTTTTTTCTAAAGTTTTGAGGCTTAACACTGAAATGTTCTGCTTGAAAAATGTTGATTGAACAACTGCTCTACTCTAAAAAATTCTTCACAACAACATCGACCAACAGTGGAAAACAAATAATCAATAAAGACTCAGGAAAACCCTGATAACAACATGAGGTGGTCAGTAGATGATAGACAGCAACAGTCAGTATTGGTCATTGATAATCAGTATACTAACAGCTTGCTCTTATTCCAGCGCTTCTACCGACAACATCCACACAACGGACACGTTTCTGTCGGTCCAGACTTTACAGTTACAGCTCTGACTCAGCTACAGTAACATTATAATAACACAACAACAACACAATGAGAACCTGAAGGGCAGAGAACTCAGGTAACGACAGGTGTTAAACATTAAACTGTTCATCTTACCTTCACACGATAAAAATAAACTGCGACACAACTGTACAAAGTGAAACTAACTTCAGACAGGAAAACGGGAGGGGTTATCCCTGTAGACTGGTGTTTTTCATAGATACGGCGCCACCCTTCCGGTGGCCACTCGTGGTATTGCAAATCTCCCGCGTCCATTTTCTAATAATAAATTCATTTTTAAACCATGGACTTTTAATCTCATTTTTTAAGATGTTATAGTGAGTGCTAAAACAATGTGGTATTTACAGATGAACTACAGACTAGACAAGTTTATCCCAAACCTTCTGGTACTCCACAGAGTGTCACAAAGTCCATGAACTGTACAGTTAAAAAAGAAAAGAAAAGTAAATCTACATGAAATCCAATGTTTCTCCAATTGAGAGGCAAGAATTAAATATATTTACATTATATGTACATTTCGTAGTGTATAAGCATGTATGTTTTCATATAGGCTATATAGCAACATGTAGTGCAAAAGAAATTAGAATGTATGGATTTCAAAATAAAAGGTTTGTGCTAAATGGGGTGAGTAATGTTATAAAGATATAAACTATCAAAAAAATAAATAAACGTTTCCCTGTTGACAAACCAGTTGTGTAGCTTTGCATTTATTGTGACCCAGAAGGTGTAAAACAAAAGGAGGGAGGTCGGGGCTTCCTGTGTGAGTTATAAAACAGAGTTGGAGTACTGTATGGACACTTAACAAACTGTAAGAAGATTAATATTCAGAAATAACATTGAAACAACAATGAGAACACAATCTTGGAAAACACCTACCACCTGAACAATGTAACACCATAATACAATATACAGACTATTTATTAAAATGTGTTAGATATATAGATGAAGATTTTGCACCTAACATACACAACCCCATAGAAACAAAATAAAATGAACCCTCAGATTTAATTATAAAGGATGATGTAACAATTTGCCCTGAAGTATGTCAGTTAGGAGATAAAATGGACTGTGAACACTTGCATTCCTCTCTGTGAGGAGGATTATACTCATGAACTAGAAAATATGTTATAACAATACAGTGCAGGCCTGATTGTGAAACACTCTGTTATTGATTATTGTGTTACGTAATATAGCTCCATGTTATACTAGAGGAGGTGACGTTGTCTTGAATATCAGCACAATATCATGTAGTGGAAGGTAGGTAGGTGGAAGGTATAAGGCCAAGGTATTTATAGTTCCCGAGACAAAAGGCATCAGGGGATGAAGTCAGTGTAATTCCTCCTTTTCTTTCTTCTTTTTGCATGTATTTTACATTAAGATGTTGTTCTGGTATGTGTTTTTACACATACAAGGTTATTAATACAAGGTATAAAAACACAACAATTGAAACAAAGATGAAACAGAGGAAAAACACAGTGAAACACCAGACCAGTTCTTAGTGGGACATTCATGTCACATTACTTTATTATTGATTGTGCATTAGTTTGAGACACATTCAGACAGATTATAGATCATACAGAAGTTAAGTGGCTGTTGGTTTGTACACGTTTGTCTACACAAACAGACATGGAGTTTCACAAGGTACACAAAATGTATCTTTAAAATACAGTTGATTTTAAATATAGTGGTAACTATGATAACCCGAGGACAGATCACACTCCTCTCTCTCTTCAAGCTGCAAAAGAATAAAAACAATGTAATCCAATCCAACATGAGGACTCGGTCTATAATTTATTAATAATTGAAATCATTATTGTCCTTTTTCCGTCATAAATGAGTTTTGTAAAAAATATTGCAGTGTTCTTGCATCAATAAGAATCATTACCTGCAGGACAAGGGTAGATGTACTGTGTCTCAGCCTGGTCACCTGAGAGAAAGAAGAAAATGAACAGACATGGATTAAAAATGAAATATTAAACTTGCAGTGCTTAGTATTACAAGGTGAGAGTATGAGTTTTACTTGGCTGGTAGTAGTCGTAGATCTTGACCACAGCTGGCTTCAGGTTCTGCACTGGGAGCTCCTGTACGAGCTCTAAGCTGTGGTTGATGGCTGTGTCCTTTGGTAACTGTTGGAGGAAAAACAGACCACAGGATCAGTAACACATCTGGAGAGCGTCCTCCATTGATCCCCACTGTGAATCCCTCTCACCTCCCGGAGGTAGACCATAACGTGGTCCTGCTTTTGTTCAACACGGTCCACCAGCTGGGCACTTTGGAGCTGTGAGGAGACGACACTCAGCTTCATCAACACATGAAAACTCATCAGTTTCTATTGAGCTTGAAGTTTTGTCTAATATCTCACCCGTTTCAGAGACTCTGGGTCTGGGGCAAAACCAGAAAGCATCTTGATGTCCAGGATCACCATGTTGGTGGTGGTCTCCTCTCCACTGTATCTGCAACAGAACCATAAAAACCCTGTTCTTCATACAGTAGGTCTAATACACGCTCTATTTTAATCTTTGGGGCCTATAATCGCAGTTCGGATGTTTGAGCTAGACAGTAACTTTGCCCTCAGCACACTGTACTGTTTTGATTGTTAAAAATGTCACAAAAATATTCTTCTGCCATTGTTGTAACTGAATCTGGCCGTCGATTACTTACAGTGACTTAAACTTCAAAGTGAGTTTGGGTCTTTGTGATCTGCTGGTGCACACGGCCTCGGGTTTGACCTCAACACTTAAGGTTGTGACGTCAGTTGGAGTTGGGATGTTGTAGTGAAGAGAAATCTGGAAAACAGACACAAAAGATTTCCCTTCAAACCTTGATCATTTGACTTTTCTGTATCAGTCCAGTGCTTCCAACCTTTGGACAGTGTCATATGGAGGACGTACATCAACGTATATACATTGTGTTGACTGACCTGCATTGAAGCACATGCAGTGCCCTTCACCTCCAGGCTGTACTTTCCTGTCACGTCAGGCAGAGTCTTCTCCTGGTAGAGCAGCTTGTTGTTGCGGTTTACATCAAATGTCAGCTGACCACTGGGGGACTGGACCGTCACTGTGCTCGAACCCTCTGGACTGAAGACCAGAGTGGAGTACAGAGCCAGAGCCTGAAGAGCCACCACTGTGTCCTACAACAAGGTGAGAGGTAAGAGGTGGTACCAGGTGATACAGCACAGATTCTGATCAGGACTACTGTTTCCATCATACTAGTCAAGAAAAGTCCAACTTGATGCTGTTTGGGCCGTACCTGTGTGGAGGAGAAGCCTCCATAATGGTTCTGCTGGCCCGTCAACCATCTGACGATGCCAGAGGCGTAGCCCAGGTCTTCAGTAGAGGGGGAGGCACTGAGTTTAGCCAGCATAACGTAGGAGCTGATCTCCACCGACAGAGAGGCTGATCTATCTGCTGCTGTCTGAGACCAGTGGAGGAGACCCCCTAAGAACAGTCGTCCACAAACAAACTGGTATGAGATGAGCTGCATTCACAGGGAGTGAGGCCAGAATGATCTCCTGTAGGAGGACGCTCACCTTGTTTCACTGCCACTGTGTCCAAGTGCTGCAGAAGCTGACCACGGGTCTCCATGTCTCCTGCCAGGGTGAAGACGTACGCCAGCAGAGCTGTAGTGTAGGTGTTGCTGAGGTCACCGATGGACTCTTTGAGGCAGGACAGGCTCTTCCTCATCACATCTTCCTGTAATACAGATTATAAATGAAAATATGTTGTAATGCCAAAGTTATTTTATTCCAAAATAATACAAAACTCTCTTCTCTTCCTTTATCGGAAATTATGTCATGTATGTTACGGGAAGTCAAATACACATTTTTTGTGTTTGGCAATGAAAAGAAAGACATATTTTGGAATGAGTAAACTCACACTATCAGTGATTTTCATCTCCAAGAAGGCAGCGGTGATGTAAGCACTGAGCGTGATTTCATCTGACACACCTCCCTGTGAAAACAGTGGCAGCATTAACGAATTATAAACTCACAAATTTCAAAAGTGCAGATTTGTAATCAACCATCATTTTCAGCTCACCTTCATTCTGTTGTTGAAAAGTTTTCCAGTTGAAACGAAACAGCCGTTCGTTCTCTGATGAGATTTCAGCCAAACCGTAGACTGCTCAATATTTTTTGGGTCGATGACGACGAAAGACTGAGCTTTGGCAAAAGATCTCACCACAAAAGCCGTCAGCCTGGAGAAAAAACAAAACAAGGTTAGAAAACACCAAACAGGAAGCATTGGACCTATATAAGGGCTCTGGATAGGCTACGTCAGGGACTCCCAAACTGTGGTGCTCAAGCTGCCACCAGGGGATGCATGACATGAAAAGGGTAATGGCGGTGCAATGGTGTCATACTTTACTAAGAAATGTGTTTTTACAATGTAAATAGTAAAATTCTAGAAAATTTGTAAACTTTAATTAAAAACATGAGGAACTATTTAAGTCCGATCACTTTTCCGCTGTTTTGCTAAGCCTCCTCCCAGCCATGTGCATTTGTTTCCAACGAAGCCGGTGAGAAATCAATCCATAGAGCGGTAGATAACGTTATATATCATATACAGTGTTACGACGTGTATATTTATGTAGTTCAATCTGTCATAAACAAGAGATTACAGGTTACGGGGCGTGTTTTGTGGCGGTGCCACAGAGACGAGAGCTGGGACACCGGGTCGGAGGCTCTGATCTTACAAGGTTGGTTTTCAGCCAAGAGACGCTAGGTGGAAGGCAGAGAGCCTCCATTCTCCCTGGAACTAGTTACAAGTCATTGATTTAACCAGCACTAGGACTCTGGAGCTGTTTGATTTAAAGAAGATTTGTATCTTAACTATGCTACGTTTTTAACCTCAATTAATCATTTTACTTTGACTTCCTGTCAGTGTAGCCGATGTTAATCTGGCCCTCTGTGTTGTGTTTCGGTACGGACTGCCCCAGGTGGGGTTCGAACCCTGGCGACGATGCAAACCATTGTGCCAAGAGGTCAATGACCACTTGGCAGTCAGGTTTGCATGTCTTTTATGGGTGAATGAGTGCACCCGGACCCTCCGTTACACACGCAAAGATGCAAAGATGCAAACTGGTTAAAAAAAAAGTTGTTCTTTGTGTGGTGGCGTATTTGTTGCAATTTGATCTGATTGATATTTTCAAGAACTGTGCTATGATCAGTAGCCTGTAGCCTGGTTAATTTTATGAAACTTGATGCCTAAATGCAGCTATAGAGAGACTATGCCTTTTTTTTATGTGTCGGGCATTAGGGGTGCATCAGCTTAGTTGGGAAGAAGAAGGAGGTGCACCACCTAAAAAGTTTGAGATAATTACATGATTATACTGTTACAGTTTTTCTCAGTCGCTTTGGTGCTATTTTCAGATCAGAATGAAAGTTCTTATAACTATTAGTTCAACCTCCACAACATGTAGTCATTTGTCCACATCATCGTAGCAGTTTCTTCTTCCTCTGAACAAATTGCAAATGCTTTTGGACATGTATCAGTTGCTCTCATACAATTCTCTGCTGTTTTATAACATTATCATTTGTTTATGTCCTGTCAGTCAAAATGAAATATACTTTTGAACGCTGAATAGTCTTTCCCTATAAAACTAATAGTCCTCATTTCATTGCTTGAGTCATTACATACAAAATTATTGAACTAGTTTTCAAAATCTGTCAAACTAATTTGAAATGTTGGGAGAAGCACTGTGAATTCAATTATTCAAACATTTACAGTAAGGAACAACAGGTAGTATGGTATTGGACAGTAATTCAGCACCAAACAATCTGCACTGCTGTCATTGTGTCAGGCATTACTGTAAGATACAGTGGGACAAGAACTTTTTTACATTTACATTTAGACTTACAGCTTCACTAGAGAACAGATGTACTGTATTGTAATGTATTACAGCAACCACAGTAAAGATTCCCATCTTTACAGTACTGTACTGTACTACAGCATTTTACAAGTAGGAAGCACTTTTACAGTATTGTACACTACAGTAATAATGGTTGATGCAGTACATGTACTGTACATTACTGTAATTTTACTCTGCATCACATAGGATTACAAGACAACCTCACAGAGGTGGAAGAGACTGAGCCCTTTTTACTCTGCTACAAGAACAAGACATTTGTGCAATGGTGATTACAAACAATGGCATAAGGTTGAAAGAGATACAATGTAAGGATGACATTACTGTATCTTTGGGAATATTGAATCTGTTTCAATCGCTACAATTGAGTGATGTAGATGAAAATGTGACTGGAACGTCTGGATGTGCAGGAATGATTTACAGTACTCTGTAGGTTCAGTTACTATATGTACTGCAACATTGTTTACGTAAAGTTGTACCCAAAGAGTGTTTCTTATGTTTGTTGTAGATGACTGCAGTGTATTTTTCCTTTGCACAATGCTGTGAACAAATCAGAATTGCAAAGAGCATATGCAGTAGAAATGTGAAACATACATATTCAGTATCTCCACTAAATACAGTAATGTGTAACTTTACTGTAGTTTTCACATGGCTGTACAAGTAGTGTATAGTGCTGTCTTGAGCATCTTCAGGTAGTATCATCACTTTTTGCATTGGAAAACACTTAGAGAATAAAGTGTCATAATGAAAACATGACAAAGCCATTTGACTATCTTGTTCATAATCGATGGTGTCAGGACTTCTCATTTTGACGACACTGACAGTTTCATTGACATGAGTACTTGCTTTTGAGGGATGGACAATCCATTTTTAGCAAGTGCCGCGCTTTTGCAGGTCATCCACTAGGTTTTGCAGTTTGCAATTATTGATCTGAGAAATGCACTAACTGTTGTGCAAATGTTAAGAGTGATGTGAGAAAAGCACCAAAGCGATTGAGAAAAACTGTAAATTATAACCATAATGATTGATGAGTAGTGATCTGCTCACCAGGTGTTTCCCATTCCTGATCCGAATGTGCTGTAAGCGCCATCACTGTGTTTGTAGTTCAGCTGTCTCTGGTAGCCTGTATATGACATTAGAAACACAATTTTAATAGGGAATAATGTGAACAGAATGACAGTTTGAGGCAACAATGGTGCACTAAAAGCCCTCTGCCTCCAGGACACCAATGATACTATATAGTCGCTCATTTAAATTAAATGGTGGCTCATTTCCCACACATGACAGAGCTTCTGCTGATGTTGACGCTCACCGCTGCTCAGGAAGTTGGTGGCCTTCTCCAGGATGGCTGGGGTCAGCTGCTGTGTGTTTTTCAGGTACTGGAGGATGTAGATGTTGGGAGCCAGGAGCGCCATGTTCTGCTCCCCACATCCATACGGCATCTGCAGCAGCCCATCCAGGTTCTTCAGGGCTCGGCCCAAGATGTCGCCTGTGTAAAAACACTGACTCACTCAAGACTGAACATGAAAACAAACCTGATTTTAAAAAGACAACCAGTGACGGTCAGAGTGGTTTACCCAGGACTGATAGTGAAGCACGAGCAGATCCAACAATCACATTCTCAGGGAGCTGTAAGTCTATTTCCTCCGTCAAAGCCTCTCCTGTGTATAGACGGAGAACAGGAGCTCAAACAGCACTCAAGACCAAAAGAAACACGTCATTTAGATTTAATAGTGGTAAATGGATCATGAGGATCAGTGCTATCAAAACCTGGTGTGTCAGTTCAACTATAACATCTTATTGATTAAATATATGAAAACAACCTCATTAGATTTTAGATGCACACTCTAATACAGTTCTCTAACTAACAGCATCTGTCTGTCATTGGTCCAAATGTCTAGCCAAACCCACCTTTAGGACAGAGCAGCCAGTTGTGAGTCTTTGTCTTCTCGGTTCCTTCAGCCTGAATGAGAAGGAGGAAGGGAACAGTGTGAGTTACCAAGTCCTCATCTTGGGTCAATGCCAATAATAATAATAATTATAGCTGCTGCGCAGCGATGGGTCGGGTCCGGGCTACTTTTGGGCAAATTTAGGCAATTCTGAGCAACAAACAGGAGTTTAGGAAGACAAGACAGTTGACCTTATAATGTTCAATTTGCATCAGTTGAGGATTGAAACCACAACCTCTGGAACCAAAGACCGTTGTCTATCGCACTGAGCTAATTGACAAGTGACAGAGCAACAGTGGCTTCACGACTAAACCATTCACTGTCGTGTAGGCAGATTTGAAACCACAGTAAAAAGAAAAATCAGTTTTTGAGGTAAAATAATGATATATATTTGTCAAACATCTACTATGAGTCTAAGATGTTAGGAGCCTTCGCACATGGTCCAGTCCAAGTTATTTGGATCATCATCATCATCATCATCATCACCCTTGCTAGGTCTCGAACCCACAGCCTCTGACACCAAGAACCAGCTCCTAAATCGCTGAGCTAATTGGCTGGTAGTGAGACCTGCTGTGTAGCTTCATTTATCCACTCAGGTGAGTCAATGCCCAGGCAGCTGTTGTCAAGGCAGATTTCAAAAAGTCAGAAATTCTATTATCTAAACAAAAATCTGTTAATACATAAATTGCATTTAGACAGCAAAACAGCTTGAGGACAACTGACATTTTGATCTGTCATTGGTCTCGAACTCACAATCTCTGACACCAAGAACCAGCTCTTAACTCGCTGAGCTAATTGGCTGGTAGTGAGACCTGCTGTGTAGCTTCATTTATCCACTCAGGTGAGTCAGTGCCCGGGCAGCTGTTGTGATGAAATGGTCAAAATTTCAGAAATTCAGTCATCTAAACAAAAATCTGATAATACATAAATTGCATCTTGACAGCATGGAAATGTTGGTGATTTGTTTTTAATGATAAGTGTTTTGCTTCATAAGAGAAAATATGATGTTTATAAATTCCACTCTCACATTGACTGCAGTTGTTCCCATGAGAGCAGAATTCAAAATGTTCTAGAAAATTCAGTTTTTGAGATAAAATTCTGATATTTGCCAGACTTCATCAAACATGACTCCAGAATATTGTCATTTTTTTTCAGGAAGATTGAAAATGTATTTATCAAGAATTTGATGGTATATGTTTACAGTACTGTTTACAGTCAAACGTTTTCATGCACTGTAGGCTCAATTTTTGCTTAATCAAAAATCCGAGAAACAAGTTTTGTGGAGGACGGTCTGGAGATGCTCTGCAGCAAGTTTGGTGTCAATTGAGCAAAAATTGTGGGAGGAGATACATTTTAAAAGTTTTACAGTTATTGAAAAAAACAGAGTGATGTACTTCATAATTTGTAATAAGTTTAAGTTGACAAAAGTTTCTGCAGTATTGAGGCAACATTGTGGTGAAGTTTCAAAACTGTAGCATCTACCGTTGGTTTGGTAGGAATTTTTAAAGTTTTTAAATTTAAACGCTTATTGTGCCCCCCCTAGGAGGGGGGGGCACATGTCCTTGGAGTTGAGTGAATCTGGCATGGGACTGAACCTTTGTGCAAAGTTTGGTGAGTTTTCACCCATGGGAAGTATGACTTCCTTGGAAGAAGAAAGAAGAAGAAGAAGAAGAATTCCTCGGAATACAATAGGTTCCCGGCAGCTTAGCTGCCCGGACCCTAATAAGGCACCAACCTTTACAATGAGAGATCGAGTGACCACATCGATACGACCTCTGTCCGGCACACTGACGACCTCATTGCCACATGAAATGTCGGAGGCCACAGCCTCAGCAGACACAGTCACATTCATAGCGCCTAAAAAAAGAGATCATAAAATCCAATAAGTTCTAAAAATAAAAAAAAATTCTAACTAGGATTTCATAGACAGACAGAGAAGTCAAGCAGCTCCTCACCCAGGGCTGAAGGGGCCATGGTCCAGCTGAAGGTCTTGCGCTCATTGGCACACAGACAGGATTTGTACTGGTCACCAGAAAGTGGAGTGAGGGTGTAATCTAAGGAGGGCTCTGGAGTCACAGTGACCTGGTGGTTGAGAGACACAACAATGTCCATAAAAAGTAGGGATTTACAAAGAGCATAAATGTAGCAATCAACCAAAACGCTTTAACGTTAATGAACTGCAGAGACACCACCATCACACTGTCGATTTAAAAAACAGAAGTTTGATGTATGGAGGGGTTGAATTCTACACCTATTGTCGATCATCTTTACTTTGTGCTGCTTATTCTTCAACTTAAAGGCACTCAGAGTTTCCCTAAGAAGGGAAATCATGTGACATTTACTGCACTACAATGAATGTAAAGACCCATGAACTGCATTTATGTTGGATTTTATCGACATAATTTCATCTATCCTCATCAAAAGATCAACATGCTAACACGATTGGGTCCAAACAAGGGATATTAACTTATGTTAACGTCACTGTGATGCTAGGGTTAGGGTTATGTGTGCACATTCATTACCATGATGCACTTGGAGAGGTAGTTGAAGACGGTGGCCTTCAGTTCAAAGTGCTCCCCCCTGATGATGGAGTAGGGCAGGGTGAGCTCCAGGAAGAAAGGCTGGAAGACGGTGATCTCTTTACGAGGAGCCAAGCCAAAACCCTGAGGGGACAAACAGAAAGCCTCCGTCTCCCAGGTGGTGATGGTGTCTGGGACGGTGATGGGAACGTCCTTTTTCCCAGTCTCTCTGGATGGACAGACACAGAAACACAGACATTTGTAATTAAAAAATTACAAATAAATTGCTTTGACAGACACTAGATCAGTCACAGAAAACAATGGACCTCCTCTTCAGCACTACTACAATTATTTTTAAATGTGGAGTCAGGTGCTCCCTCTTTCGGTTTTATTAACTTTCTTTCTTACTTCACCTTCTCTGTGGTTTCTGGGTGCACACGTCGCTGCAGTCTCATGCCTTTTTTTTTTTTACAGGCTTTAATGGGGCGTTTACCTGCTAATCCTGTGTTAATTAGGATCACCTGGCACACACTCTCAACTTACAAGGAGATGGCATTCGTTAATTTAAGTGAAAAATAATAAGGAGATCCGCACACCATAAAGCTCCCATTAGGATATTCATCAAGTGTAACGTTTCGAGCCGCTTTTTTCAGATCCAGCACCCAACTAAATGTTTTTTGGGATGTTTGTGTTCTCTCCACATTCATTAATTTGTGAAATTTCATAAGAACGAACGATTTCAGAAAGAATTCAAGAAAATACTGAATAAGATATTGGTAAATGAGGCCCAATGTGAGCAGATAAATGAGGTGTGTACACCTGGTGTATATCTGTGGGCTTGGGGTTTGTAATTTGAAGCATTTTTCCACGGTTTCATGGCTAACTCTGATATACTGTAAAAACTGATCAGTTGCAACTAGGGATGCACATGATTAACTGTTTAACCGTTAACCGATAACAAGAACTTTGACCGATTAATACTATCGGTTATTTATTTATTTTATTAGCTCCTTATGTCGTCAACTCATGGGGGCGTGTCGACACGTGCAAAGTTCACGTGCCTTCAGTCATATTTCGCAGCAAAAAGTTCCACAGGAGGACTGACAGTATGTGCAGCAGCCCCCATGAAGGAAGATCAGACAATAAATGTAACGTACACGGACATAGATGTGCATCACCTGTAACAACGACGCTGAAAAAAAAAAAAAAAGAGGACGTCGCTGCTCTCCAGCCTGTTCACCTGCAGGTCTCCTGCAGCTCCACAGAGGAGCTGTCAGAGGAGCTCTGCTGCTCCTTCAGCCTGGTGTTTGGCTGCACTTTGTATAAAAAATACAGTTCTACATTGGACGATCTAACCTCCAGAGCGCGATCAGCTGAGACAGAGCCCACTGATCAGCTGTCGCGGCGCACGTGTGTATTTAACTTTTTTTTTTTGGCCGTGCGCCGCAAGATTCTTAATCTTATCGGTTAACGGTTAATAATCGGTTAACGAGCGTCGGTTATCGGTCAGAAAAAAAATTCAAAATGTGCATCCCTAGTTGCAACCTTAAAACCAGTTGTGACTGTCGCATAAAAAACAATAATGTGTAAATGTGAAATTGTTCAATTAAAAAGGTGTTGGTTCAATACAAATATGATTAAATGGGTGAGGGACCCGTCCTCTGTTGCTCACCCTGAGGTTTCTACAATGTTTTCTCTGTTAAAAGGGTTTTCTTGTGTTGTGATATGTAAAGCCCTTTGAGACAAACTGTTTGTAAAATTGCCTTGCCTTGCCTTAAGTATTAAAAGGTTGTAGCAAATTATGTCCTTGCACACAATGACCTAATTCTCTCATTAAAAAACCCTTGGTAATTGAAACCCACCCCACTTCCACCAGGTCCCAGATCCAGGTCTCAGGGAAGAAAGTGCGGACGGTCTCTATTATTGGAGGATCAGGATAGGCTCCAGGACCAACACCTCCCACTCCAACAACATTCATCCTGGCTACTACAGGAACATCGTAATATCTGTTGCGCATACCTGGGAAGAAAACAGGAAGTATATTATTTTTAGACAGCATTGACACCATTAACCAGAAATTCAGAAAAAGATAAGTTACCATAGTTGCCTTGGTGGTATTCCCTTCCTCTGAACATGAGGCATGAAGGTATCCGGATGAACAAGTCTGTTGCCATCTTCATCCCTAAATTCTTGTTAATCCAACAACACATGACCAGGAAAGTTGAAGAATTTTACAGCGATAATACTGTGAGCACAACAAATAATAATCTTTATAGTTAAGTACCTCAAAAACTGTGTAAGCATCGTCTCTTTCGGAAGGATGAGGCATAATGTACCGTCGTTGTCTCACACGCAAGCATTGGACAGGATCCTGCACCTCGTGTGGAATATAAGATGATTTGGTGACAGGCAACAAGTTGAATATCTGTGAAGAAAAACAGGATTTAAAGTGTTTAAAGTGTTTCCCCTTCGTTGTCAATTAACATGACAATACTATGAGTTTGTTGCTGATTATGAGGCTCCTCTGCCTTCAAAGGTGGACAAAGTATAAAACACTGTTGGGTAACCCTTTAATTTACAGGCCGTTAAAGGCACCATATGTAAGAATGTGGCCAAAAACGGTTACTGCAGTCAAATTCAAAACACAGCGATCTCGTTTTTTCTCCCAGTCGTAGCAGCAGCTCAGTGGACCAGACCGGAGGCTGAAATGCCGCTGACGCTGCGTGACTGGGAGAGAGGGCTACTGTAGGTGGCGCGACATGCCAACACTTAAATTCAAAACATAAACATGATTTGCAGTCTGCAAAAAAAGAATTTTTAATGCGAATACTCTGGCTTTACTATTGTTGTTGGTGAGTTCATCATGTTATATGAACATTATTCCTGAGTCTCTGTGACATATTGGGAGGATTTTATGGCCAGTTGCTTTAGATTTCTTACATATTGTACCTTTAAAGCTCCAGTTGGTATAAGGTGACGAAAGTGAAAGTAAACTCCACGACTTGGTCGGAAATTTCAAGACAATACACCGTCAGGTTCCTTTATGAACCTCTGCCAAGCGCCCCACACACACACAGACACACAGATACACACAGATACACACAGGCACACACAGACAACACACTCTTCTTGTGTGTTTCTGCGTGTGTGGAGGGAGGGAGGGGGGTTGACAGAGGTGAAAAAAGGGAGCTGACGGTGTATTGTCTTGAAATTTCCAAATACGATTACAGGCTGTTGGTGGAGCCAGAGGAGTTGGATATTGTCCTAAATTACCCATTTAATGTCCGACTATCAGAATATAGTGACAGTTTCAGCAAATATGACTGGATAATTGTTACCAACTGAAGCTTTAATTACACGATAATGTAAAGAAACAGCCAAGAAATAACAATTAGTTGCGCCTAGAAATAACGGTCAATTTCATAATAATGTCAAGAAATATAGCCAAGAAATAACGATTGATTGCATAGAAATAGCCCAGAAATAACCGTCAATTGCAAGGACTTGAAAAAGCATAAAAAGCATGTGTATCTTTTGCCTTTATGAAAAACATGACATTACTATGAAATAGTGTTGTCACGATACCAACATTTTGGTACCGGTATCGGTACCAACATGTTTTTCGATACTTTTCGGTACTTTTCCACATAAAAAGAGAACACAAAAAATGTCATTATTGGCTTTATTTTAATAGAAAAATTTTGGACCATAAAACAGGAAATCAGTAAACAGTTACTGCTGCTGCAGGATTAACATTCCATCTATATTCATCTGAACTCTTCCTAAATTAAAAAATGTCTGTTTAAAAATGAACATCAACTTGTTTTCTTTGCATTATTTGAGGTCTGAAAACACTGCATCTTTTTTTGTTATTTTGACCAGTTGTAATTTTTGGGAGAAATTGTTATCAGTAGTTTATAGAATGAAACACAAATGTTCATGTTACTCAAACATACACCTATTGTTTCCCATATGTAGACCAAATTGATTCTGTTCCCCCCACCCCCATCAACGCAATATCGTTCCGTTAATTCATCTCTGCGTAGCGCTGCTTCGCCGTGCTCACTCACTCACAGAGAGAGAGAGAGAGAGACAGAGAGAGAGAGAGAGAGAGAGAGAGAGAGAGAGAGCATGCAGCCAGTGGTGATCCGCGGTAAAAACAAAACTTATTAACGAGGCTGTGGCGGCCGTCTCTCTATCGCGCGCGGCGCACACACACACAAACACAGGCACATGGACAGGTGGCGCTGTAACGGTAATGATAAAAAGCACCTTGCTTCGTTTGTGACTCGCTCTCTCGCTCCTCGCGGCTCAAATTACAATGCGGCGACTTCACGCGGCGACGTCACCGCTGCTGGCGGCGCAGAATGAAAGTACCGGTCCCATCTAAGCGCAGTATGGTACCGTTTTAAATGCGTTAGTACCCCGGTACCAATCTAGTACCGGTATACCGTGCAACCCTACTATGAAACTGACCGTTATTTCTAGGCTGTATCTTGACATTACTACGCAATGAATTGTTATTTCTTGGCCATTTCTTGACATTATCACGTAATTAACGGCCTGTAAATGAAAGGGTTACCAAATTTTGTACAAAGGGAAAGTGTCTATAATATGTAACAATATACAACTGGAGGAGGGAGGAAAGAGGAAACTGTAACATCTAGGTGACTGATAATGTTCATGGTTGTGGAGGACGTTTAAACTTAAGGATCTGAGCATCTTTTAATGGTCGACTGCAGCAGTTACCTTCTCTGCAGTCAGAGTCTTCCCCGGCTCCTTGATGAGGACGCTCTGGTCGACGGCGCTCACACCACAAAGAGAGTCAGGCTGGGTGGTCAGCTGCATGGTGGTCTCCTCTCCTGGGACGGCTGAGGACGGAGAAAACTCCAGAGCAATCTGAATAACACACAGCACATCACCTGGACTTTAGTGGTGTACAGTAAAATGGCTATAATCTCGTCCACGTCACACCTCCATGTGAAAGGTGCACAATGTCGTCTTCTTCGCCTTCTCCTTCTCCTTTTAATCCATTTGTTCTTTTATGGCTCTTAATTATTTATTGATTTTTGTATTCATTTTTTAAAATTATCATCATTTTTTATTCTTATTACGTGTCTTCTTTTTTGTGAACAACTGTTTTATATGCATTCCAAACAGTATTACGTGTCTTCTGACTTCTTTTCTTACTTAACCATTTTGTGCTCTATGTCTATATTGATCACTGTGCAGCACTTTGGTAAACTTTTATGTTTTGGAAATGTGCTATAAAAATAAAGTGGATTGGATTGGGTTCTTCTTCTTCTTCTTCTTCTTCTTCTTACACTGACCTTGTGACCAAAGCATTTCTCTGTGGAGAAGTCGGCGCTGTGGGCCATCACAGTCTCGCTGGGCAGGACGGCGTAAGCCAGAACCTGGACGTCTGGTGCTGAGTCTGGAGTCACAGTCAACTTAAAGGACATGTCGCCCTCATTCACTGAAATAACAAACCAACTGTTAGTTCCATTCACACACCTCCATGACCATGCATCAATAAAACAGCTGTTTGAATAACATCTGGTCGTGATTAAAGCCAGGCGTTACTCACCTGATTGATCTTGAACTTCGATCTGTTTGAATCCTTGCATGACGATGACTCCTCTGGACAAGACCTGGAGGATTTCAGAAAAAATTACACTAAGTGATGAAATGAAAATATGTGGAACAACAATGTGGTGATACAGGACGGAAATGATGATAATAATCATTTGCTAAATGTTTGGCCTGCAGTTTTATTGATAATCTATTATTTTATTGTTGAAATTAATTATTATTCTTCATTTAAGACTGACATTTAGAAGGTTGAATGGATGTTTGTTGCCTTTGTGTACTTGTTTGGTTTTAAAATTGACTTTAAAAAGAACTTTTTACATCTAAGATTCAGTGGGTAGGTGATTTAAAAATGTTGATGCTTCATAATATTAAATGTTTCTATTAGTGATTGGCAAGATTCATTTAGCTAATGTTGTTATAGCTAGGAGGCTAACTGCTCAGATTGCTGTCGAGCAATGTCATACTAACTAACGTTAGCTGTTTTTGTTGGCTCTTGTGTATACAAGGTAGTGTTGTAGTCAAGGACCAGGACCAAAGGGGGATGAGACCAAGTCCAAGACCGAGACCAAACCAATGCGAGACCAATTTCAAGACCATCACTGTATCCGGTACCAGTCCTCATAATAATCCTGTGGGTAACACTTTACAATAACCATTGTTTATAAATGGTAAATAGACCATTTATAAATGGTTAATAGACCATTTATAAATGGTAAACAGATCGTTTACTAATGTATAATCATCATTTATAAACAGCATGTAGACCAATTATAAATAGTAAATAGAAGATAAGTTATTAATGTTTAACCATAATTTATAATTGGCAAATAGGTAGTTTATTTATGTAAGTTAATAGTTAATTTACCATTAACAAGCAATTAATTATAATTATTATGATTAATAATGTTTATTAATTATTAATGGACTATTTATTAAATGTTTATATAAGGTTTAAATGTTGGTTGTAAAACATCTATAAAGATTAAAATGTGTATCAGTGGCACTTTGTAAATGGGTAATATTTGGTTTATAAACCATCTAGAAACATTACTTAGATGGTTATTGTAAAGTTGCAACATATGTTTGTAATACTTTGTAAACGATTAACAATTGGTTTATAAACCACCTATAAACATTACTTAGATGGTTATTGTAAAGTGGCGACTTATGTTCATAATTATTTAAATGATTAATACGTTGTTTGTACTGGAAATCATCAAGTGACATTTATTTGACTTCTTTTAATGGTGATCTATAACAGAGTGATTATTTTTTGCAAAAGAATAGGGTCTGATCATCGTATTGAACACATTTATGAACAGAGTCAATAACATGCAACACTGTACCACAGGCGAAAATGGTGGGATTACAACACAACAATGACAACGTAATTTTAAATTTGAGGAGTTTTGGAAAAGCGAAGCGTTTTCACACTACATTTATGAGCCTCCGCGCACCGAGAAATTCTTTGACCGGCGCAAGACAGACTCATGTTTTCATTCATCAAGAATTAAAGTCAGAGGTTCAAAGATGATCACATACCGTCGTAGTTCCGACCATAAACGGCGATTCAGCTGCGTTATTCTCATGACTCGTTGCGAAACCGAAAGTAAGGAAACGCTGGTCGGCTAATAACAAAATAACGATAAAGACAAAACTATATATTTATCGAAAATGGGCCCATTAACAAGTGTGGGTAGCGTAGATTCATACACATTAACGTGAGACTTTTTTTATAACCAAATAGAAACTCCTCATTGTCCCTTTAAAGGGATAGTTCACCCAAAATTCAAATTTCACTAATTATCTACTTCCCCTCATGTGGACTAAGGGCTGGGAGAAGTTTCAGAGTCCTCTGTGCCTTCTCTGAGTAACAGCGGGGCTCCATGCAACACTGCATGTCCATATGACGGTTGAGAACGGAGCTAATTTTTCTTCGTCCAAAAAGACACATCAAAAAACATCCAAATACCTCCACACAGCTCGTCTGTAATGTCCCTCTTGTTCTTCTTCCCTTCCGATTTGCACAGACCCAGGCAGAGCACTGAACTGAGACACTGGGAGCTTCCGCTACAAACAAGCTTAAAATATAGACTTATTTAATTTTTTTCGGAACAATTTCTCATGTTGGGGCTTCAATACAAGAGGGACATTACAGACGAGCAGTATGGAGGTATTTGGATGTTTTTTGGTATGTCTTTTTGGACGAAGAAAAGTGAGCCCTGTTCGCTACTGTCATATGGACATGCAGTGCTGCACGGAGCCCCGCTGTAACTCCGAGAAGGCACAGAGGACTCTGAAACTTCTCCCAGCCCTTAGTCCACATGAGGGGGAGTAGATAAAGAGTGAAATTTGAATTTTGGGTGAACTATCCCTTTAATTTAAAGTGCAGTGTGCCTGAATATTGTATCATCAATTCAAATGTAATCATCAAATTTAAAATTACGTTGTCATTGTTGTGTTGTAATCCCACCATTTTCGCCTGTCGTACAGTGTTGCATGTTATTGACTCTGTTCATAAATGTGTTCAATACGATGATCAGACCCTATTCTTTTGCAAAAAATAATCACTCTGTTATAGATCACCATTAAAAGAAGTCAAATAAATGTCACTTGATGATTTCCAGTACAAACAACGTATTAATCATTTAAATAATTATGAACATAAGTCGCCACTTTACAATAACATCTACGTAATGTTTATAGGTGGTTTATAAACCAATTGTTAATCGTTTACAAAGTATTACAAACATATGTTGCAACTTTACAATAACCATCTAAGTAATGTTTCTAGATGGTTTATAAACCAAATATTAACCATTAACAAAGTGCCACTGATACACATTTTAATCTTTATAGATGTTTTACAACCAACATTTAAACCTTATATAAACATTTAATAAATAGTCCATTAATAATTAATAAACATTGTTAATCATAATTTAATTGCTTGTTAATGGTAAATTAACTATTAACTTACATAAATAAACTACCTATTTGCCAATTATAAATTATGGTTAAACATTTATAACTTATCTATTTACCATTTATAATTGGTCTACATGCTGTTTATAAATGATGATTATACATTAGTAAACGATCTGTTTACCATTTATAAATGGTCTATTAAGTGTTACCCACAGAACCTGCTGAAGTCTCCTTCCTAGGGGTGTAACGATACACAAAAGTCACGGTTCGGTACGTACCTCGGTTTTGAGGTCTCGGTTCGGTTCATTTTCGGTACAGTAAGAGAACCAAATGCAAAACATAAATTTGCTTGTTGTTTATTAGGAATTTTTCTAAACCAAATTTACATGTTTTAGTCAAATGTAATTATTTTACTCATCTACTAATGTTATGTTGTAGGTACATTGTCCCTGGTACAAATAAACGTATAAACGTATTAAACTTAACTTATAAACTTACTAAACCATTATACAAAATATGAAAAATAAAATAGCCTACTGTTGTAAAGTGCTGCCTTATAAGTTCAATAAATTATTCTCAAATTAACAAAACATATAAAATAAGCCTTACAATGAATAAAATATTCACAAATAAACAAAACATATAAAATATGATTTAAAAAAAACTTCTCACACAACTTTTTTTTTTTTTTTTTTACATGTAAAGTGCAGCACTAACAGTTCAAGCCAGCAATGTGGGCAAATGCCACAATGGCTGCCTGACGATGCAACCATTCGGCCGCAAATAAATAAATAAATGACGCGGATCATCACGATCGGCACAGTGCGTAGTGTCAACACAGCAGCGACGTGCGCCTGCTCTTGGCGCATCTGCAGCAGATCCACATGTGCTGGAGCCCGTGCGCGACACAGAGAGAGAGACAGACAGACGGAGGGACGGACGGACAGACGGGCAGGCAGACAGACAGGCAGACAGACAGACAGAGAGGAGATAGGAGCCCCAGCCCCCACCTCCACTCCTCCTACAAGCAGGAAGGGTCTTCAAACCTCTGTTTTCTCGCTAGCGGTAGCATTAGTGATAACCACAACGTAAACGGGCTGCACGTGTAGCTGCAGGCGGACTGTAAACACACACAACTTCTGTACCGAAACGCACTCGTTCTCAGCGCTGTGCCGAACCGAACGCCCCGTACCGAATCGGTTCAATACAAATACATGTACCGTTACACCCCTACTCCTTCCACTGTTGTCATCATGGTGACACCAAGTTGTTCAGATGGTTACACAAGCAGATACTTTAGTACAACTATTTGAATTATCTGTAACTTATTGAATTACATCACGTGAACCAAAGTGAGACAGTGACAGAGACGTTGTGGTTAAAAAGACAAGACAAAACCAAGACCTTGAAGATGTGTTCTAAAGACCGGACTACAACACTAACAAGGTAATTTAATACTTGGTGTGTGTTTGTGTGTGTGTGATAGTCACTCACCAGATACATCACGTGCATTGAGCCCTGTTTCTCTCCCACTACTGTGTAATGGATGAAGATTTCCTCTTCCTTGTCGCAGGGAAGTGGATCATCCCTCTTCTTCACCTCCAGGTAGCTGGCTGATTTAGTATCGACAGTGGACTCCTGGGCCATGGACACCGTCAGATGTCCAGGCTCAATGAAGGGAGTCCTGTAACCGACGTAGCTCAAGGTCGGTTCACTGTGAACCTTGGGTGCAGAAAGGAAAACATTATAAATGAATCTCACGCTGGTTGAGATGGAGAAAAAAACTGGTCCTAGCTACGATAGTTGAACCTTGGTCGCTTGCAGCCTAAAAAGTATGTGAACCTTTTGGAATCTCCTAGTTTTCTGCATTAATTGCTTTGCTTTCCATTACAGGCCTGAAGTTTGCCAGAGAAAAGGAAAGAAAAGGAAAATGTTTTGTGGAGTGATGAAACTAAGATTACATTTTTCTTAGGCATCCGACCTACAGGATAATGTCCAGGTTGGCCGTCCACCAGCTGAAACTCAGTAGAAGTTGGGTAAATATCGAAGTAAATCTAGAACAGAGTGGCTTCAAAAGAAAAAAAGAGAATCCACCTTTTGGAGTAGCCCAGTCAGAGCCCAAACCTGAAGCCAATAGACCTACAGATTAGTCTGGGGTGTTTAGTGACTGTTTTGGTGAGCAACCAGAACCAGGAAGAGAGAGATAGGCCTTTCCCGTCAAAATAAAAGCACCAGGCTAATAAAAATGCCATGAAACTTTTTAATTTAAAGAATATAATTTAGCTATTAAGTTAACCTTTTTCTTTTGTTGTATTGTCTATTTTCTAGGTTTTATTTTGGTGAACACTTTTACTTTTTTGAATTTGGGGAATTCCAGATCCGCTCTCCAGACAGGACCAGAATCCAGACAAAATTCAGAGTGAATGTATAGACCAGAGCAGCTTTTTTATGCAAATGAGAATGACTGATGCATCCTGGGTAATTTAGGGGCAGCGCCCGGCATTTTTACATTGCACACAGTGGCTTTTCGTGTTTTGATGGAGCTTAGACTAACTAACAATCAATCTGAATGTTTTATTTTTTGTTTCTTTTGTAGCACTATGTCTCATAATTATTTTGACACCCTCTTTGAAACCGACCGTTCACGCTATGTTGAAAAATCACAATGAATGAATCTAGCGGTATGCTCATTTAGCCTCCCACAATGATCAATGACCCCACAAAGTGGCCAGAAATGTCTGACCCAGACATCTACACGTATTTGGTCGAGTCACCAGGTAGGTTTTGGCTAAGTGTTGTCTGTAAATAGCCTGTTAACAGCCAACTTTTTTGTTAGTTAGTTTGTCAAGCCAGTTAGGCTGAACTTTTCAATGGAGGGATGCCTGGCGCTGCCCCTAAATTACCCAGAATGCATCAGTCATTCTCATTTGCATAAAAATGCCGCTCTGGTCTATACCAGGCTCTCTGGCTATGCAAGGCTAATACAGATGCTATTGAATGACCTCAAGAGAGCCATTTACATCAGACATCCAATGAACATGGCTGAGCTGAGTTCTGTAAGGACGAATGGTCCAAAATTCGAGTGTTGTGCAGTTCTAATCGAGGAAATGTGTGGTTGAGGTTGTTTCTGCCAAAGAAGGTTCAACCATTTATTAAATCAAAGGGTTCACATACTTTTTCTTGCCACTGTATTTAGGAACCCAGTGGGAACTTACTTTGAGCTGGGCGTCCCCTTGGAAGCCTTTTGTGCTGACTGAGAAACTGGCGACGCCGTTTCCGTCAGTGGTGAGATTTTGCAAGAGACGGTTAGACCACCGTTCTCCCTCAAACAAGTAGAGCTTCATGTTGGCGATGGGTGTGTCATCATGGCGAACTGCTTTGACCTGTTGGACGCACAAGAAGTGGTGTCACTGAGCAGACTCGTGTCTTCTGTAGAGAGACGCTGAGCAGGACGACAAACACTCACTTTTCCCTCCATGTCCACTCCCTTGTGATAAATCTTGGGTGTGTCAATGAAGGACAGCTTTCCAATAGCATACGTAATCTGGATCCTCTTCTCCTGCAGGCGTGAAACACCTACACAAGAAGTCTCCGTGTTAAAAACGCTGTGTTGTGATACATGATGTTGTACTTTTCTAATACAAAAACTATGATACAGTAAGACTTGCCTGTCCCTTCCTCTTCCATCGTGGCCTTGAGGCGCAGGTGGTCTCGCACCGCTTTTTGGTCGATCTTCGTGAAAGTTGACATCGGGACGGTAAAAGTGGCACAGCCTTTCTTGTCCGTCTAAGAATTACAATAAAATTAGATTAGATTAAAACAAAACAGATTCATTTAGCAAAATCCAATGGTTGGCCTCTGTGTTGAAATGATCACGCATCCGTGTTTATGGAATGGGGAGAAAAATGAAATATGGCAGGAATGAATTATGTAAAAATAATGACATAATCCCTTGGTGGTTATACAATAATATATTATTATATCTCAAAACTACGGTCATTATTGTGGAATAAAATTGAAGTTTCATTAAGTTTATTCCTTTAACTAAGCAAACTGAAGACCGAGAAGAGGGTTAATCCAGTAAGCTTGAGTTTAATTACTATTTTCATAGTTTAATGCTCCTCCTGACAAGACACAACAATATCCAGTCTCTTTTCTGGTGTCTGTGTCACCTCTACATGAACCTTGTTTCTCACCTTCTTTGTCTCCTTGAAGCATGGCGCTGTCACATCAGGGACTCCCTCCGGATTCTCAGGCGTGGCGATCATCAACGTCTCAGTGTAGCGATTAAGAGGTCGGCACATCTCAACTTTAACTGGACCTGGCACAGGCTGCCCATACGTGTACCTAATGTGACGGGAATTAATAAAAGATGTGGAGTCACGTGGCAAATGGGATGTGTTTTTATTTAAAGGGATAGTTCAACATTTTGGCTAATTGGCCCATTGCCATAATCGCTATAGTCATAGCAGTAGGTTCGTTACCTTTAATTGTCGGTGCAAGCTATTTTTAGAACGGCGGGGCAGAGCCGCGAGCTGCTCAGAGCTACACTACAGAGGCTAATGGGATTTCTTGGTTTCCCTCATCAAACTCATCAAATACACAATCCACAAGTTGTGACCTGCACATTCACCAAGCTATGCAAAACCGATGATGCGCGTTGCCTTCAGGGACAGTTTTTCATCAAGCAGTCTCTGTATTTACCTCTAAAATGGCTCTGTTTCGTAACGTTCCATAATGATCTCATAGCGTGGTGAATGTGCAGGTCACAACTTGTCCACCAGAGCGTTTTGGAGTTGTTGGATTGTGTATTTTATGAGTTTGATGAGGGAAACCAAGAAATCCCATTAGCCTCCGTAGCGTAGCTCTGAGCAGCTCGCGGCTCTGCTCCGCCGCTCTAAAAATAGCTTGCACCGACAAATATAGGTAACGAACCTACTGCTATGACTATAGGGATTATGGCAATGGGCCAATTTGCCAAAATGTTGAACTATCCCTTTAAAGAGTGCGCTTAAGAGCTCGTACTTACTTGGCACATACTTCAACCTGGACTTGTTCTCGCTCGACGCTTACTTCATCGGGTGTTTCCAGTTTCACGTCAAATTTAGGCAGAACTAAAAGACAAAATGTGGTTGTTAACATTCGTGCTTTGCGACAAAGCAGAGAGCAAAATGCAGCGTGGTGAAAACAGAGATAAAGATGATGTACCATATTTCTCCACCTTGAAGCTGTGATGAACTTTGTCTTCACCGAAGGACACGATGATCTGGTAGAATCCCTCACGGGCCTTGGAGTTCAAGGAGTAAGACAGCTGCAGGATTTTACTCTCTGCTGTTTCATTCTGCCACTGTCCAATCAGGTTTGAGTTAACATCCTGTTGAATTATATAAAAGCAGAGGAACAAGAGTTGATGATGACACAAAGAGTAAAGTCATGTGTGTAGTATTTGTAGGAGCATATCTCTTGAAAACAAAACAAGATCATAAAAAACACCATTAAAGAATTTTTTGTTTGTTTAGGGTTTTTTTTTTTTTGTATACTGTTACGGCCGGAAGGGGTTCGGCCTTGTGTGTGTCTGTGTCTTTCTCTCCCCCTCCTTGTTCCCCCACAGCTCCACCCAGGTCCCAATCAGCGAAACGAGGCTCACCTGGTCCACTGAGCTAAATACCCTGCAGCTGACACTGGAAGAGGGGGCAGTGCTGGGGACTGCTAGGCTTGCCTGCCTCCCATCATGGCTTTTGTTTGTGTTAGCTTATGTTTATCTTGTTTGTACCTTTATGTTGTGGATTAAATCCTCTTTTAGTTAAGTTAGCGTCTTTGTGTTTGTGTTTGGGTCATTGCTTGGGTCCATTGTTATGCCCCTCCGGGGCCAACGAAGTTCTGGGGCGTAACAATTGGAGGCTCGTCCGGGATACGAACAACCATGAGGTGAAGTAAAGGTTTGTAGCTGTAGTAGTCTTCTTTTCAAGATGGTTTGTGATTTAACTGCCTGCCTGTGTTTGCTTGAGAGCTCCCTGTAAGGTAGTCGTCGGGCAGAGTGAGACTCTTGCCACTTTGTTATTTTGCCGTTCTTGTTTTTGGTGGTGAAACCTGGGTGTGGGTACGTTTTCTGTGTGGCAGTGGACCTTGCCTGGGTCCATTGTTCACTCGCAGAGTTCAACGTTTAAAGAAGCCTCCCGGGAAGCCACTGAAGACTAGATAGTAGGGGTGTAACGGTATATGTATTCGTCCCGTGCCGTCACGGTACGGGGGTCACGGTTCGGTGCACACAGTCACACGACGAATACGTCTGAATGAATATTAAAAAAAAAAAGAAAAAAAAAAAAGTTGAGTCCTCACTCGAATCCAGGTGGCGGTAATGAGCCTCGAAGCTGCCTGCAGTCGTCATAGCAGACGAAGAAGAGAAGTGATGAGAGAGTGAAGTTAGAGGAGGAGAGCTGTCTGCTTCATTCATGTCACTGTGGCTTCTCAATGAAACAAACGGCGGCGGCGGCGGCGGCTCGCGACCATAATACATCCATGCTCGCGACTGGTCCACCGGACAAAGTCCGTCGGCGATGTTTCACGGATGCGCGGTGCGTCGCTAGAAACGCATCAAACACGTAGCGCATGTTCAACCCGATATGTCAATCACTGGTGCAAGTAAAAAGACTAGTTGTGTGCAACAACTTATCCCACAGCTTTTAAGCCTCTTGACATGAACACAGACAGGTGAGGAGAAAAGGAGACCGCACACTATATAGGCTATAATCAGAGACATTGTCTGATGAAGGGCTGACGCCCGAAATGTGAGTGACATTAAACTGTCACGGGAGCTTTTAACTAGTGTGCGGTCTCCTTTTTTCCTTACCTGTGTCTTTCTTGGTGGCCAGCACCTGTCTTCAGTTTTTTGGGGGATGTGCTTGTAGCTGCCTAATATGTTTTATGAACACAGGCAGGACCAGAAACATCACCAAAGTAACTGATAGTCTAATTTAACTGTGTAAACCAACATTGATGTCAGTTTATTGTTTTGTTTTTTTAATAATATTTTTTTTAATAATAATAATTTAATAATTTGAATAATAGTTGCCAGTTGTCAAGTGCACGTTTTTTTTCCTCTAGAATTAATGAATGGCATTATAACACTCCTAATGCACTTGTTTTATTTTGTATTCTTTTTTCTTTTAACTTTTATAACACAAGACAGATTTTAGTTTTACATTCAATTAGTGTCTGTTGTACCGAAACCGTACCGAACCATGACCCCTGAACCGAGGTACGTACCGAACCGTGACTTTTGTGTACCGTTACACCCCTACTAGATAGTTAACCGTATTACAGGGTGCCTCTCCACAACGTCACTCTTCAGCAGAGTTGCACAGCAGCGTAATCACAGTCTCTTGTGGGTTGACGCTACCTCTAGTTTCGCCTGGATTCTGTGTGTAAAATAGTAACAGTAACTTTTGGGATGTGACTTTTTGTGATGTACCTGCACAGTGCATTCGTTGGGTCGTTCGGTTGCAGCTTAGATGTAAGTTGGCAACATTTTGTGTAGCAGTGGCTACTGTGTGACCTCTTTTGTGTTGTGCTGTTGCAGTCCACTTTCGGTTGAGTCACTTGTGTATGTTACTGGTTGCTTAGTTGTGGCTTCGTTTGGACCTTGTGTACGTCTCTCCATAGATCAGTGGATCTTTGTGTGATGGAGTTGACTAAGGTCCGTGTCTGTTGGTTAATGGCAGACTGCTTGGAGGCAATTTTGTGTCGTCGCAGTGGCAGGTCACTTTGTTTGTTCGGGTCTTTGTTTGTCGCTAGATAGCAACTACTTTGTGTGACCCGTTAGTTTGTGGCTGCACTCGATTTTGTTTGGTCACCTGCAGTATCGTGTAAGTAATTAACCTTCATTTTGTAGTTTCCCTCATGTTGGTAGCCATTTTGGTATCTGGTGGGAGTGGCACCCACTTGTGTGGCTACTGTTGGCTGCTCACTCTCTTAAATCGAGATCCACTTTGACCCTTTTCGTTTGTCCTGACAGCAGTCCCAGGGTTTACTTTTGATAAATGTATTGTTGGTGTTATTAGTTGAGGCCAGGTTCAGTAGTCCTTTTGTTTAGGATATTGCAATGAATAAATGGTATGGTGTTTTGATGTAACATGTTTTATTTATTCATTGTCTTAACCCGGACGAGCCCCCATTTGTCACAAACTGGCTCGGTGGATGTGACAAGGAGGGAGACCACACAAAGTTTAACTAAGAACAAATAATTTATTATAACTAAAACATAAACCAAATGTACAATAGGGTGTGGAAGTCTGTAGGATGTATCATGAGTGCAATGCATGGATGAGTGGTCTGTGTGCTGTGGAGGTGTTGAAGGTGCAAAACCAAAACCAAAATGGATGTCAGCGAGTGGAAGGGAGAGAAAGAGTGAAGCACATGGCCGAGCCTTTATAGGACGGGCCCAGGTGTAGCGAATCAGCTGACAACCCTAAATTGGCTGCCAGGTCAGCCTCCAGCCCATGAGAGGGTCGTCACAATACAGTACCTTTATCTGTTTATCTTTATTTTTTGTTTTGAGATACATAATTTAATATACAGTAATTTTAATGTATTACTGTCTGTTATCTTGTGTATTATGTTCAAAATGGGAGAAATCAATGAACAGAGTTGAATAAAGATATATAGAACATATTTTTCACCAAAATATAATGATTTTTTATTTAAGAAACGTAAAGGAATAAATATGTAAAATGAAGCTTATAAAGGAAGGTCACGTTGGCCAAATTTACCGTCTCTTACTGTGACCTTCTCAAACTGAATGACTCATGTTCACATGTAAACACACCTGCATCAGTAGAGGTAGGGACCAAATTATTTAAATTAAAATATCACTCAAGCTTTTATGCGATTTGAAACACTGACATCTGACATAATGTTGCTCATGTTTGTTTGGGAAGCACCTGATGTTTCTAGATTCACAAGCTGAGAAGTTAAAAAGACAGAAGAAACTCTCTGTTTTCTCCTAATTGTATTTGAGTGTAATGTGAAGTGTAAATGTGTGATTCTTACCTCAATTTCAATTGAATCGTACTGCAAAGGGAAGGGAAAGGGAAAAACAAGATGTTAATGAAGGATCAGGTTGGTTCATGATGTTCTGGTTCTAATGAGTCCGGACTAGACATAAGTTCATTTAAGAAATCTGTAACACTTCAGTTTTGTGTTTGAGTTCATAAAGGCTTCAGCTCATATATTCATGTTTAAAAAAAAAAAAAAATGAAGCATGTAACGAATATCAACATGAATGAAAGCAGTTTCATAGAGTCATGAACTGTATTTTCAGCCTCTGTTGCACTATTGACCCTTGATCAGGAGCTGAGTACTTCAGGTTGAAGAGGACAACCATGTCGATCGATCGCCCGCTCCATAACGTAACTAGTGTTTAACTTGGTGCGTGCTCTACTGTACAGTCCGCTAACACTGTGGTTTACAGAAGGAGGAGCGACAGGTCGGTCAAACACTCACCAGGCGAGCGGCGGGTCGAAACTTGTTGTCCAGTGTGACGACTCTGAAATGCACTGAGAGGAATTCAAAGAGATTCAATTAAATGAAGCTTGTGCACAGAATAATCTGCTTCTTCTGTGAACCCTCTGTTGTTTTCACCTTATCTCACTGTGAGTTTAACAGTAATGATGCAATCTGTGAGCAAACTATCTACTGTACATGTACTGTCATTTCTCTGATTCTTACGCCAGGAGACAGCCATGTGTTTCCCAACATGCAATGGGAACCTGCAGTTGGTAAAGAACTCTAAAAACCAGCAGCCACCTCAATTAATTCATTTCATAAAGTTATTACATTTTTTTTTTTTTGAAGAAAAAGGTTTCATTAAATATCTGTTGTTTTTGTGAGGATCAACAACCTAATGTCTTTGGTGTTGTATTAATCAGTCTAGATTTATTCTTATCGACAATGCCATTTGCTGCTGTTGTCTGTCTCAGGTTTCAATGAATGAAACAAATAAATAAATAAGCTCTAGGAGATTGATTCTGCCCATCCATGAATCATGTTGCCCTGGCCCGACTTTAAACAAACCGAATTGACAATTTCTTGCGTCAAACACAAATCTAGCTCCACATTGACTGGGTGCTCCCATCTAGAAATGGTACGTATACATACCATTTCTAGATGGTATTCAGGTGGATTCAGATATTGTGTACAGTAAAGTACAACAACAGTAGGCTATACAGTACAGATCAGCAGGTCAAAATTACCTGTTTGTCCAGGGAGGTAGACTGGTTTATCGGTTTGGACGAACGTTGCTGGTTTATAGACTTTGAACATGACTCTTCTGACTTCTCTAGAGTAAAACGTGTCGCCTCGTACTTCCACCTCGAACTTCTGTACGTCTTGATTCTGCACTACAGGAGCCTGTGAGGGGAAAAAACATCTTGTTTATGTTTTAGTTTATTTCATTTGCACATTCTATAACCTGCATAAACAATAAAAATAGTTAAATTAAACATTGTGCAGGAGAGGTGGAAGCCAAAAAAGCGGTGGTCTTCAAAGTAAGAAGATAATACAGAAGTTCATAACATAAAAAATAGAACAGAAAAAAAGAAAATTAACATGGAAAAATTAAAGATGCTGAATTAATGAAAGAAAGAAAGAAAGAAAGAAAGAAAGAAAGAAAGAAAGAAAGAAAGAAAGAAAGAAAGAAAGAAAGAAAGAAAGAAAGAAAGAAAAACAATTTACATAAAAAAATTAAAGGGACTGTACAAATTGACAGATCCAGAAGTGTTACAAATCTTAAGAAACAGCATTTCCCACTCTAGCTCTGCTCGTTAGACGCAACACACACCCATTATAAAGCTGGATTTTGTCAAAAAATGTAATGATTTCAAAACTGCCAAATATCAGAAACGGTTGAAGATATCAATAAGCTGAGTCATAGAGGAACACTTAAAAAGTTTGTCTACAGCTTAGAATTTGAATGAAGATGTCTCTAGCAGAAAGTATGGTGAAGCTTTAGAGGCTGAAAGAAGTAAGAAGATTTGAAGAGTTTGAATACTGTTCCAATGCATTCTCTATGGGGAAAAAAAAATCAGAAATAGTTGAATATTGCAAAAAGTATGAATATTTGAAAAGAGAAAAGTCATTCCGATAATGTCCCGAAAAGGCTGAACGTTTTGATGTGAGAATTGTTGAAATAGAACAAAGTGGACTAGAAGAAGACCGTAAAAAGGCGGAAAGTAGTAAGAATATAAAAAGAGAATAAAGAAAATGGCCGAACAGAAGAACAACTAAAGAATGATTTTTGTTGTTTTTCAGTTATAGTTGCTGTGACAAACTGAAAAATAAATGTAAAAGGAAAAAAAGGAGTTGACCTGGAATTGGGTGCAGGTATGAAACTCTTCACTGGCAATCTGTTTGAGAAGAGTTGTGTTTTTCTCTTCAGACATCAGGGTGACGGTCATGACCACGGTCTCGTTGGGCTGCAGGAGACTCACACAGAATTTAGTTTCAGCTCCAGCTTCAATGACTGCAGGAACAGCCACCATGTAGTGCCTGTAGACACAGAGACATCGAGTGGATACCAATGCACATTATTCAGCAAAACAGCATCTTCTCATATTTTTTATAAACTCTTAAACAAAAACAAAAAAAAACATGTAGGGTTGGGTTATGATTATTTCAGACAGTAAAAAGTAAACTTACGGTCTGGCCACCACCTGACCCACACACATCCTGCTCAAGAAGACACACAGTGTCCATGTCCACACCTGAATCTGAGGACGACCCATGACTGACTGGGGCGATCCTCAGAGTCAGCAGCCATTAAATAGCCCCTGCTACATACCCCACCCCCACAAACACACACATGTATCACACACACATAGTCGCTCATCATTTCCAGGTATCTCGTAAGTCAATCATTCATAGACTTTACAGTATTTAATATTGCGCATGAGAAAGACCGTAATTCAGTCAATTTGATCTTCAAATGGTCAAACGGTTTGCTTTGTCATTGTTTGTCATTGTCAGGTTTAAAAACAAAATGAAGGGTCTGTATAGGACCAGGATAGAGATTACAATACAACAGGACTGTGTGAAGGAGTTCATATTATTAGGTGTTGTGCACCTGTATTAAATCTCTGCATTGTATCGAGTGCTCCAGTTGTTTCTTTTGGGTTTAGACCTCGTTGAAGTGACCCAATTGCACCTTCCTACTTACTGGTCCTATCTGAGAGCACCGATTTACCGGCTGAAGCGCAAGAGCACCCTTCCTTTTGGAGAGTTCATATTGTACTTTACACTGTATCTCGCGGTCAGAGATGCTGCTGCTGCTGTATCATCTACGCTGCTTCACCATTCATAAGTGGTTTGCTCTGCCCTGTGACGACGCCATGATTAAAGCATTGTTATCACTTTCGGTCACTTTAAGGTGTCATTGTTACAGTATGCTGAGTTCTGCAACACTGCCCTTTACCCAGCGTGGGATGTTTGTTTTAATCATGCAAACTGCTCTTAACCCGAAGAAGGGCCAAAGTTTTTCCCCTAAGTAAACCTCAGTGAGCTGATAAAGGCCTCAAACTTTGCTGAGGGGGTTACATCACAGTAAAAAACATGTGCTTACTGCTTGAAAAATGGTTCAACTGCTTCAACTGTTTCAATTTGCAAACAACTTTGTAGAATAATTCAAAAACACTTTGAACACCAAACACTTCTTATGCTATAGGTTTAATTCAAATATTTTTGTGTACTTTTCAAATTAATGAGGAGAATTCTGTAAGAACAAATATTAAAGGATGGACAAAACTTTATTCTGCAATTATTTCACTTGAGTCTTAATATTTGTAATTTGGTGCATATGTCACACGGCAGTTGGGACTGGTTTTATTGTTTCATTGATGTATAATTTGATAAGTTTTATCCTTGCATGTTTCTTTTATTTATATTGTGTTTTAGTTTTTATTGCATGTTTTAGTTTAGTCCCTCCTCCCTGACCTCCCGCCCTTCCCTCCTCTCACTGCTTTCTCCCCTGTCGACTCCTCCCACATCCTGGACATCATCACCGCATCCAAGACAACCACCTGCTCTCTGGAACCCCTTCCAACGACTCTAACCAAGGCTTGCCTCCCTGTCCTCCTCCCTCACCTCTCCACCCTCTTCAACCAGTCTCTATCCCTTGGTCACTTTCCCACTGCCTACAAATTCGCCTCCATCACTCCCATCCTCAAAAAGCCCACCCTGGACTCAGCCAACCTCTCTAACTACCGCCCCATCTCCAACCTCCCGTTCCTCTCCAAAACCCTGGAACGCATCGTCACCGCCAAACTCCACACCCATCTCTGCATCCTCTTCTCCGCCCCTCTACCCTCGCCTCATAATCCCAGAAAACGCACCATCTCCTACCGCAACATCAAGGCAGTTAACCCACTCATGCTCTCCCAGCTCATATCCTCTGCCTTTCCCCCTGACTCCGCCCCCTCCTTCCCTGACGACTATGCCATCATGCTCAACACCATCCTTTCTGACTCCCTGGACTCCCTAGCCCCCTGGAAAACCTCCTCTGTCTCATTCACCAACTCCGCCCCCTGGTACACCCCGGAACTCCGCACCATGAAACAAACTGGCCGTCAACTTGAACGTCTCTACAAAAGAACCCACCTCACTGTCCACGCTGAAGCCTTCAAACAACACATCTCCTCCTACCGTGACGCTCTCCACGCCGCCAAATCCGCCCACTTCTCATCCGTCATCAACAGCACCAACCGGAACCCCCGCATCCTGTTCTCCACCGTCACCAAACTGCTCCAGCCACCGGCCACCAACCCACCCTCCTCCCCTGACCTCTGTAACTCTTTCCTCCTCGCCTTCAACAACAAAGTCTCCCAAATCAACAGCTCCCTGACTGCCACCGTCAGTAACTCCTCCTCCCCTATCTCCCCTCCCCCTGTCGACTCCTCCCACATCCTGGACATCATCACCGCATCCAAGACAACCACCTGCTCTCTGGACCCCCTTCCAACAACCCTAACCAAGGCTTGCCTCCCTGTCCTCCTCCCTCACCTCTCCACCCTCTTCAACCAGTCTCTATCTCTTGGTCACTTTCCCACTGTCTACAAACTCGCCTCCATCACTCCCATCCTCAAAAAGCCCACCCTGGACCCAGCCAACCTCTCTAACTACCGCCCCATCTCCAACCTCCCATTCCTCTCCAAAACCCTGGAACGCATCGTCGCCGCCCAACTCCACACCCATCTCCAGTCCAACAACCTCTATGAACCCCTCCAGTCTGGATTCCGCCCACTCCACAGCACCGAAACCGCCCTTGTCAAAGTCACCAATGATCTCCTCACCTCTGCAGACTCCGGTGCCCTCAACATCCTGTTACTACTAGACCTTAGCGCAGCCTTTGACACTGTGAACCACTCCATCCTCCTTCAAAGGCTGCGCCAACAGGGTGTTGAGGGCACTGCACTCGACTGGCTCACCTCCTACCTCACTAACAGGCAACAGTTCGTCTCCCTCTCTGGCCACACATCCACCCTCTCCCCGGTCACACAGGGGGTCCCTCAGGGCTCAGTCCTCAGCCCCCTCCTCTTCATCTGCTACCTCTTCTCCCTTGGTCACATCATCCGCAATCTCAACCTGGACTTCCACTGCTACGCCGACAACACCCAGATCTACATAAGCACCAAATCCACCCAGAACCTTCCCCTCACCCACATCGAAAACCTGCATCTCTACAATAAAAACATGGCTGACCCACAACTTCCTCAAACTCAACAGTGACAAAACAGAGCTCCTCCTCATAGGCACCAAATCCACCCTCAGCAAAACCGGACCCATCTCACTCACCATCGACACCTCGACCATCACTCCCTCCCCCCTGGCACGCAACCTTAGCGTTATCCTGGACCCCACCCTCTCCTTTGATCACCATGTCAGCTCCGTTGTCAAAACCTCTTACTTCCACCTCCACCGCATCGCCAAAATCAGACACTGCCTCTCTCCCCCTGCTGCCGAATCCCTCATCCACGCCTTCATCTCCTCCCGCCTCGACTACTGCAACTCTCTCCTCACCGACATCACTTCCCACTCCCTCCATAGACTTCAAATGGTCCAGAACTCTGCTGCCCGCCTCCTCACCCACACCCGGTCCCGTGAACACATCACTCCCGTCCTCCACTCTCTCCACTGGCTCCCCATCAAACAGCACATGTACTTCAAAATACTCCTCCTCACCTTCAAAGCCCTCCACCACCTGCCCCCCCCCCCACTACCTGTCTGACCTCCTCATCCCCCACTGCCCCTCCCGTGCCCTCCGATCCTCCTCCACTCTCACCCTGACCACACCAACATCCAGACTCAAAACCTTCGGAGACAGAGCCTTCTCCAGATCAGCACCCCGACTTTGGAACTCCCTCCCCCAACCTGTTCGCGACTCTCCCACACTCCTGATATTCAAATCCCGTCTGAAAACCTACCTCTTCTCACAAGCCTACAACCTCCCCTATCCCTAATCACCCCACCCCCCCCATATTCCCCTCCCAACCCTCCGCATCACCTGTAACCATTGTTGTACCTGTTAGTGTTGTGTTGTCTTTTTGCTTGTCTCTGGTTCTGGTTCTGGTTCAACTTCAGGTTCAGGTTCTAGTTCTGGTTCTGGTTCTTCTGATGATCATCTCTACTGTTCAGTTAGTGAACATCCATCCATCCATTTCCTTGGATGAGTGATTTTTTTATTTGCACTGACACAGGAAGAGCAATGAACTGAGACACTGGGAGCTTCCGCTACAAACAAGCTTAAAATATAGACTTGTTTAATTTTTTTTCGGAACATTCTCATGTCGGGGCTTCAGTACAAGAGGGACATTACAGACGAGCTGTGTGGAGGTATTTGGATGTTTTTTGATGTGTCTGTTACGGCCGGAAGGGGTTCGGCCTTGTGTGTGTCTGTGTCTCTGGCTGTGTTCGAAACTTCAGCAACATTTGAAACATTTTCAGGCGAGAAAGTACTACTTCGTATCCCCATGGTGTTGAAAAAATGACAAAATAACACGTATTTACAATTTTAGTCGGACGAAGTCGGACTTCTCTGGCGTTAGTAAAACCAGCCGTAGTGAGCACTGTACTTCCGGTTTCTGTGTCAAAATAAAGCACCCGTTGCAATTGACCATAAAGAAAGCCGTTACAATGACGTCAGTGCTCTTACTTTATAAACAGGAAGTGAACCTGTCCCCACTGTGGCTAGCTGGGCTGCCCCTCCATTTTTCCTCTCGTCCGCTCGGCTCCTCCTTCTCCGTTCTTTTTTTTTTTTTTTTTTTTCGCGGCAAGGAAGAGGCGGTCCTTGACGTCACGTTGCGTTGCATCTTGGGTAGTTTGAGTATGAGTAGTGACCTCATGATGTATACTCAACATTTCGGCCGAATCTAGTATGCATCCGGGAACTTCTCGCCTACTGCAAATCGCATACTGCGCAGTGTGAACATACTGCATACTCAAATCGTTAGTATGAGTAGTACGAGTAGTAGGAGAAGTATGCGGTTTCGAACACAGCCTTTCTCTCCCCCTCCTTGTTCCCCCACAGCTCCACCCAGGTCCCAATCAGCGAAACGAGGCTCACCTGGTCACTTAACTAAATACCCTGCAGCTGACACTGGAAGAGCGGGCAGTGCTGGGGACTGCTGGGCTTGCCTGCCTCCCATCATGGCTTTTGTTTGTGTTAGCTTGTGTGTATCTTGTTTGTACCTTTATGTTGTGGATTAAATCCTGTTAGTTAAGTTAGCGTCTTTGTGTTTGGTTTGGGGTCATTGGTTGGGTCCATTGTTATGCCCCTCCGGGCCAACAAAGTTCTGGGGCGTAACAGTGTCTTTTTGGACGAAGAAAAGTGAGCGCCGTTCGCTACTGTCATATGGACATGCAGTGCTGCACGGAGCCCCGCTGTAACTCCAAGACTCTGAAACTTCTCCCAACCCTTAGTTGACATGAGGGTGAGTAGAAAATGAGTGAAATTTTAATTAGGGGTGAACTATCCCATTAAGATATTGTTCTGGTATGTGCAATTAATACAAGGTAGAAAAACACAACAATTGAAACAAAGATGAAACAGAGTGAAACACAGACCAGTTCTTAGTGGGACATTCATGTCACATTACTTTATTATTTATTGTGCATTAGTTTGAGACACATTCAGACAGATTATAAGTTAAGTGGCTGTTGGTTTGCACACGTTAAACAGACATGGAATTTCACAGGGTACACAAAATGTATATTTAATAAAATACAGTTGATTTTAAATATAGTGGTAACTATGATAACCCGAGGACAGATCACACTCCTCTCTCTCTTCAAGCTGCAAAAGAATAAAAACAATGTAATCCAATCCAACATGAGGACTCGGTCTATAGTTCATTAATAATTGAAATCATTATTGTCCTTTTTCCGTCATAAATGAGTTTTGTAAAAAATATTGCAGTGTTCTTGCATCAATAAGAATCATTACCTGCAGGACAAGGGTAGATGTACTGTGTCTCAGCCTGGTCACCTGAGAGACAGAAGAAATTGAACAGACATGGATTAAAAATGAAAACTTAAACTTGCAGTGCTCAGTATTACAAGGTGTGAGTATGAGTTTTACTTGGCTGGTAGTAGTCGTAGATCTTGACCACAGCTGGCTTCAGGTTCTGCACTGGGAGCTCCTGTACGAGCTCTAAGCTGTGGTTGATGGCGATGTCTTTTGGTAACTGTTGGAGGAAAAACAGACGACAGGATCAGTAACACATCTGGAGAGCGTCCTCCATTGATCCCCACTGTGAATCCCTCTCACCTCCCGGAGGTAGACCATAACGTGGTCCTGCTTTTGTTCAACACGGTCCACCAGCAGGGCACCTTGGAGCTGTGAGGAGACGACACTCAGCTTCATCAACACATGAAAACTCATCAGTTTCTACTGAGCTTGAAGTTTTGTCTAATATCTCACCCGTTTCAGAGACTCTGGGTCTGGGGCAAAACCAGAAAGCATCTTGATATCCAAGATCACCATGTTGGTGGTGGTCTCCTCTCCACTGTATCTGCAACAGAACCATAAAAACCCTGTTCTTCATAGGTCTAATACACGCTCTATTTTAATCTAATGCTTTGGGGCCTATGGTTGCATTTCGGATGTTTGAGCTAGACAGTAACTTTGCCCTCAGCACACTGTACTGTTTTGATTGTTAAAATTGTCACAAAAATATTCTTCTGCCATTGTTGTAACTGAATCTGCCCGTCGATTACTTACAGTGACTTAAACTTCAAAGTGAGTTTGGGTCTTTGTGATCTGCTGGTGCACACGGCCTCGGGTTTGACCTCAACACTTAAGGTTGTGACGTCAGTTGGAGTTGGGATGTTGTAGTGAAGAGAAATCTGGAAAACAGACACAAAAGGAAGGTTTAACACAAACAACTAAACTGAATCTAAAGATTTTCCTTTAAACCTAGATCATTTGACTTTTCTGTATCAGCCCAGTGCTTCCAACCTGAGGACAGTGTCATATGGAGGACGTACATCAACGTATATACATTGTGTTGACTGACCTGCATTGAAGCACATGCAGTGCCCTTCACCTCCAGGCTGTATTTTCCTGTCACGTCAGGCAGAGTCTTCTCCTGGTAGAGCAGCTTGTTGTTGCGGTTTACATCAAATGTCAGCTGACCACTGGGGGACTGGACCGTCACTGTGCTCGAACCCTCTGGACTGAAGACCAGAGTGGAGTACAGAGCCAGAGCCTGAAGAGCCACCACTGTGTCCTACAACAAGGTGAGAGGTAAGAGGTGGTACCAGGTGATACAGCACAGATTCTGATCAGGACTACTGTTTCCATCATACTAGTCAAGAAAAGTTCAACTTGATGCTGTTTGGGCCATACCTGTGTGGAGGAGAAGCCTCCATAATGGTTCTGCTGGCCCGTCAACCATCTGACGATGCCAGAGGCGTAGCCCAGGTCTTCAGTAGAGGGGGAGGCACTGAGTTTAGCCAGCATAACGTAGGAGCTGATCTCCACCGACAGAGAGGCTGAAGTATCTTCTGCTGTCTGAGACCAGTGGAGGAGACCCCCTAAAAACAGTCGTCCACAAACAAACTGGTATGAGATGAGCTGCATTCACAGGGAGTGAGGCCAGAATGATCTCCTGTAGGAGGATGCTCACCCTGTTTCACTGCCACTGTGTCCAAGTGCTGCAGAAGCTGACCACGGGTCTCCATGTCTCCTGCCAGGGTGAAGACGTACGCCAGCAGAGCTGTAGTGTAGGTGTTGCTGAGGTCACCGATGGACTCTTTGAGGCAGGACAGGCTCTTCCTCATCACATCTTCCTGTAATACAGATTATACATGAAAACATGTTGTAATGCCAAAGTTATTTTATTCCAAAATAATACAAAACTCTCTTCTCTTCCTTTATCGGAAATGATGTCATGTATGTTACGGGAAGTCAAATACACATTTTTTGTGTTTGGCAATGAAAAAAAAGACATATTTTGGAATGAGTAAACTCACACTATCAGTGATTTTCATCTCCAAGAAGGCAGCGGTGATGTAAGCACTGAGCGTGATTTCATCTGACACACCTCCCTGTGAAAACAGTGGCAGCATTAACGAATTATATACTCACAAATTTCAAAAGTGCAGATTTGTAATCAACCATCATTTTCTTAGTATTTTCAGCTCACCTTCATTCTGTTGTTGAAAAGTTTTCCAGATGGAATAAAACAGCCGTTGTCTCTCTGCTGCAATTTCAGCCAAACCGTAGACTGCTCAATATTTTTTGGGTCGATGACGACGAAAGACTGAGCTTTGGCAAAAGATCTCACCACAAAAGCAGTCAGCCTGGAGAAAAAAAAAACAAGGTTAGAAAACACCAAACAGGAAGCATTGGACCTATATAAGGGCTCTGGATAGGCTACGTCAGGGACTCCCAAACTGTGGTGCTCAAGCTGCCACTAGGGATGCGTGACATGAAGAGGGTAATGGCGGTGCTATGGTGTCATACTTTACTAAGAAATGTGTTTTTACAATGTAAAAACATTTTTTTTTCAAGAAAATCATTTGTAAACTTTAATTAAAAAGAGAGGAGAAGAGGAACCAGGTAAGTTCAATCACTTTTCCGCTGTTTTGCTAACCCTCCTCTCCTCCATGTGCATATGTTTCCAATGAAGCCGGTGAGAAATCAATCCATAGAGGGGTAAATAATGTTATATATCATATACAATGTTACAACGTGTATTTATGTAGTTCAATCTGTCATAAACAAGACCCGCCCCGTAACCCGTAATCAAAGATGCAAAGATGCAAACTGGTTAAAAAAAAGTTGTTCTTTGTGTGGTGGCGTATTTGTTGCAATTTGATCTGATTGATATTTTCAAGAACAGTGCTATGATCAGTAGCCTGTAGCCTGGTTAATTTTATGAAACTTGATGCCTAAATGCAGCTATAGAGAGACTATGCCTTTTTTTATGTGTCGGGCATTAGGGACATTATATCAGCTTAGTTGGGAAGAAGAAGGAGGTGCACCACCTAAAAAGTTTGGGAACCGCTTTTTTGAGATAATGACATGATTATACTGTTGTACATTATAACCATAATGATTGATGAGTAGTGATCTGCTCACCAGGTGTTTCCCATTCCTGATCCGAATGTGCTGTAAGCGCCATCACTGTGTTTGTAGTTCAGCTGTCTCTGGTAGCCTGTATATGACATTAGAAAAACAAGTTTAATAGGGAATAATGTGAAGTAAAATGACAGTTTGAGGCAACAATGGTGCACCAAAAGCCCTCTGCCTCCAGGACACCAATGATACTATATAGTCTCTCATTTAAATTAAATGGTGGCTCATTTCCCACACATGACAGAGCTTCTGCTGATGTTGACTCTCACCGCTGCTCAGGAAGTTGGTGGCCTTCTCCAGGATGGCTGGGGTCAGCTGCTGTGTGTTTTTCAGGTACTGGAGGATGTAGATGTTGGGAGCCAGGAGCGCCATGTTCTGCTCCCCACATCCATACGGCATCTGCAGCAGCCCATCCAGGTTCTTCAGGGCTCGGCCCAATATGTCGCCTGTGTAAAAACACTGACTCACTCAAGACTGAACATGAAAACAATCCTGATTTTAAAAAGACAACCAGTGACGGTCAGAGTGGTTTACCCAGGACTGATAGTGAAGCACGAGCAGATCCAACAATCACATTCTCAGGAAGCTGTAAGTCTATTTCCTCTGTCAAAGCCTCTCCTGTGTACAGACGGAGAACAGGAGCTCAAACAGCACTCAAGACCAAAACAAACACGTCATTTAGATTTAATAGTGGTAAATGGATCATGAGGATCAATGCTATCAAAACCTGGTGTGTCAGTTCAACTATAACATCTTATTGATTAAATATATGAAAACAACCTCATTAGATATTAGATGCACACTCTAATACAGTTCTATAACTAACAGCATCTGTCTGTCATTGGTCCACATGTCTAGCCAAACCCACCTTTAGGACAGAGCAGCCAGTTGTGAGTCTTTGTCTTCTCGGTTCCTTCAGCCTGAATGAGAAGGAGGAAGGGAACAGTGTGAGTTACCAAGTCCTCATCTTGGGTCAATGCCAATAATAATAATAAGGCACCAACCTTTACAATGAGAGATCGAGTGACCACATCGATACGACCTCTGTCCGGCACACTGACGACCTCATTGCCACATGAAATGTCGGAGGCCACAGCCTCAGCAGACACAGTCACATTCATAGCGCCTAAAAAATAAAATATTACAAAACCCAATAAGTTATATTTAAAAAAAAAAAGTTTTCTAACCAGGATTTCATAGACAGACAGAGAAGTTAAGCAGCTCCTCACCCAGGGCTGAAGGGGCCATGGTCCAGCTGAGGGTCTTGCGCTCATTGGCACACAGACAGGATTTGTACTGGTCACCAGAAAGTGGAGTGAGGGTGTAATCTAAGGAGGGCTCTGGAGTCACAGTGACCTGGTGGTTGAGAGACACAACAATGTCCATAAAAAGTAGGGATTTACAAAGAGCATAAATGTAGGAATCAAACGCTTTAACCTTAAAGGATAATTACCGTTTTTTACAATCTGGACCTTATTTCTAGCATAAAATACGATCACTTTGGTGGTGTCATTACAAGTCGTTCCGACGAAATTAATTCCAGCTGAGAGCCGCGTATATCCGTATAATGTGAGAACACGGGGCAGCGCAATGCAGCCTCTAAATAACACATTATCTGCAGAGAAACTCCTTCATTTCACCAATATTTAGTTATGATATGCTAGTGCTATTCCCCTCTGAATCCGGGGTTAGCTGTTATCAACATCCGGGGTCTGTAGGTTGACCTACTGACCTCTGACCTGGATGATGTCATCTCCAACCGCCGCACAGCTCATTCTGATTATAATCATTCTGCTTCAGCATTCGGGTCCATTTTTATCTCAACTAGCCGGAGCTTTAGTGAGTCCAGGTTGAGGAGAGGAAGCCTGTGGAAGCCGAACTTCATCCAGCTGCTCATTTTGTTCTGACAAGTCGGAAACACGCAGAAACGAACCGTAGCATTAGCGGTAGCAACAAGCCGCGCCGCCAGAGATGACATCATCCAGGTCAGAGGTCAGTAGGTCAACCTATAGACCACAGATGTTGATAACATGCCACCACGGGCTCGGAGAGGAATAGCACTAGCATATTACAACAAAATATTGGTGAAATGAACGAGTTTTGCGGTGGATAATGTGTTATTTAGAGGCTGCATTGCGTGCCCCGTGTTCTCACATTATACGGATATACGCGGCTCTCGGCTGGAGCTAATTTCGTCAGAACGACTTGTAATGACACCAAAGTTATCTGGGTGAGTAAATGCACGTATTTTATGCTAGAAATCAGGTCCAGATTGTAAAAAACGGTAATTATCCTTTAATGAACTGCAGAGACACCACCATCACACAGTCTATTTAAAAAACAGAGGTTTGATGTATGGAGGGTTTGAATTCTACACCTTTTGTCTATCATCTTTACTTTGTGCTGCTTATTCTCCAACTTAAAGACACCCAGAGTTTCCCTAAGGAAAACTATGTGACATTTACTGCAGTAACAGCATGCTTGGACAGACCAGTGGAATATTGTTCAATCACTAATTATCACTACAATGAATATAAAGACCTGTGAACTGCATTTATGTTGGATTTTATCGACATCATTTCATCTATCTTCATCAAAAGATCAACATGCTAATACGATTGGGTCAAAACAAGGGATATTAACTTATGTTAACGTCACTGTGATGCTAGGGTTAGGGTTATGTGTGCACATTCATTACCATGATGCACTTGGAGAGGTAGTTGAAGACGGTTGCCTTCAGTTCAAAGTGCTCCCCCCTGATGATGGAGTAGGGCAGGGTGAGCTCCAGGAAGAAAGGCTGGAAGACGGTGATCTCTTTACGAGGAGCCAAGCCAAAACCCTGAGGGGACAAACAGAAAGCCTCCGTCTCCCAGGTGGTGATGGTGTCTGGGACGGTGATGGGAACGTCCTTTTTCCCAGTCTCTCTGGATGGACAGACACAGAAACGCAGACACTTGTTGTAGCCTAATTAAAAAAAATAAATAAAGTGCTTTGACAGACACTAGATCAGCCACAAAAACAATGGACCTCCTCTTCAGCACTACTATATACTTATTTTTAAATGTGGAGTCCAGTGCTCCCTCTTTGGGTTTTAACTTTCTTTCTTACTTCACCTTCTCTGCTCAGTTTCTGTGGTTTCTGTGTGCACGCGGCCCTGCAGTCTCCTATTGCAATAATCCCTATAGTTTTAGGAGTAGTTTCATTACCTTTAATTGTTGGTGCAAGCAGTTTTTAGATTGGCGGCGCAGAAACGTGAGCTGCTCAGCTAACGCAACAGAAGCACACGGTAGACTGTGGCATAAAAACAATAATGCAAAATTGTTCAATTAAAAAGGTGTTGGTTGAATACAAATATGGTTAAATGGTTGCTCACCCTAGAGGTTTCTACAATGTTTTCTCAGTTAAAAGGGTTTTGTTCTGATATGTAAAGCCCTTTGAGACAAACAAAAAAATGGGCTATACAAATAAATTTGCCTTTTCTTGCCTTAAAGCAGAAGTAAGCGGAATATTTGTGTTAATATAAATTTTAAATAGTTATATCTTCCGACAGCAATCACCTATATAGAGTGTTTGGTCTGAAACACGGGTCTGTCAGTCACTCTGCTCTGCTGTAAGCCGAGGAGAAAACTTTCCTTGTATCCTACAACCTTTATCCAATGAGAAGAGAGAACGGCATAAAGGGGCGGTCCTCTCTGTGTGTGCAGCCAAGGGATGCGCGTGAATGTGGTGACGTAGGGACGAGGGCGGGGACTGCGAACTCCATCTGCTGACAGGAAGTTAACCAAAACGACCCGATCGCTTACTTCTGCTTTAAGTATTAAAAAGTTGTAGCAAATTCTGTCCTTGCACACGATGAACTAACTCTCTCATTAAAAAACCTTGGCAATTGAAACCCACCCCACTTCAACCAGGTCCCAGATCCAGGTCTCGGGGAAGAAAGTGCGGACGGTCTCTATTATTGGAGGATCAGGATAGGCTCCAGGACCAGGTGCACTTCCCAATCTACTAACAGTCATCCTCTCTGATAATACAGGACCATCGTAATATCTGTGGCGCATACCTGGGAAGAAAACAGGGAGTATTTTATTTTTAGACAGAGGACAGCATTGACACCATTAACCAGAAATTCAGAAAAAGATAAGTTACCATAGTTGCCTTGGTGGTATTCCCTTCCTCTGAACATGAGGCATGAAGGTATCCGGATGAACAAGTCTGTTGCCATCTTCATCCCTAAATTCTTGTTAATCCAACAACACATGACCAGGAAAGTTGAAGAGTTTTACAGCGATAATACTGTGAGCACAACAAATAATATTCTTTATAGTTAAGTACCTCAAAAACTGTGTAAGCATCATCTCTTTCGGAGGGATGAGGCATAATGTACCGTCTTGGTCTCACACGCAAGCATTGGACAGGATCCTGCACCTCATGTGGAATATAAGATGATTTGGTGACAGGCAACAAGTTGAATATCTGTGAAGAAAAACAGGATTTTGAGGCTCCTCTGCCTTCAAAGGTGGACAAAGTATAAAACACTGTTGGGTAACCCTTTAATTTACAGGCCGTTAAAGCTCCAGTTGGTAAGGTGACGAAAGTGAAAGTAAAATCCGCGACTTGGTCGGAAATTTCAAGTCAATACACCGTCAGGTTCCTTTATGAACCTCTGCCAAGCGCCACACACACACACAGACACACAGATACACACAGGCACACACAGACAACACACTCTTCTTGTGTGTTTCTGCGTGTGTGGAGGGAGGGAGGGGGGTTGACAGAGGTGAAAAAAGGGAGCTGACGGTGTATTGTCTTGAAATTTCCAAATACGATTACAGGCTGTTGGTGGAGCCAGAGGAGTTGGATATTGGCCTAAATTACCCATTTAATTAAAAACAAGCCTATTTTTTAGGCCTTTTCTCGAAAATTGCATATCCATAATAAAATGAGTATATCTCTGCAACCACAAGGTCTATTTGAATACTTTTGGTGTCATAGTAAAGGGAAAAAAATGAGGAATTGCTGAGATGTGTAAATGTCAGTATATCTGTTACTGGTGAAGAGTAAATGAAGATGACACACAGAAAAAAATTAATAAAATTAATATTCGCCTAAAAAAAAATCATATTTTTGATGAGTGCCCTTTAGAATAATGCTGATGAAGCTCAAACTCTCTATAAAATCATTGTACAACATGTGAACATTGTCTCTGCAGTGGTTGATTCTGATTAATTGAAGCAGGACAAAATTATTGAGATTTTACTACAAAATATCCAGGCGAACTTTCCAAAATGTCCATTTTTGGCACAGCTTGGAACCACCTGCTACTATAAACTATTGTTTAATCTTTATTTTCACACAATTTGGATAAACTAACTGAAAATAAATCTACTGGAACCGATTGTAAATAACTAACATAGTGGATTCAGTCTCTCTGCGTCCTGCTGCTCAGAGCAGCTTGTTTGGGTGGGGGTTGGGCTTTCAGCCTCTCTCTCTGCCGCGCATTGGTCGATTCGAGTGAGTGGCGGCTCATTCGAACCAATAGAGAGAGAGGAATGACGCTAGACCCAGGTCGATGTGATTGGCCGCACTGGCCATGTGACAGCCATGAACCAATCAGATCAGCAGATCCACGTGCAGGCCAACGTGGGGTTGTGTCATGGGTTGTGTGCGCGTGCACGCACCAGGCTTCCCCAGCCGTCGGATTGCGGTCCGGCTGATTCAGATGTAAACACTAGGCACAGTAGGCAGAGTTCAACTGGAAATATTGTGGATTTACCCATAACACAACCTTTTCACGGCAAAACAGCAAAGGTAAGAGCAAATGTACGACCATGTTTTGGCCACGCAGCGTCTGGTTTTGCTCGACTTTGTTCGTTGTTGTCTTCTCCCTCTGCCGTGCTGCTGCTAGCTGCTGGGTAGCCACGGTTGTTGAGGGACGCCCCAGTGTTGACGTTCAGATGAGCGGTCGCTGATGTGTTTTGCATAATGTACAGTAGTATAAGAGCCAGAAATGTGGCGACTGGGTCCACACAGAGGTGCTTTATGAAGTTTGATGTCTAGTTGTTTGTTTGAGTAGTGTTTGGGCTGTGTTTGGGTCATATAAACATGGTTTTTTACACGTTGTAGCCCAGCTTCTGCTGTTTAATTTGACATATAATATGACCATATTCTTTCATAATCAGTGCACTGGGGACTCTGTTATTGTTATGCATGTCTTCAAGTCCCCCATATGGGGGACTCTGGATTTTTGTCCGACTATCAGAATATAGTGACAGTTTCAGCAAATATGACTGAATAATTGTTACCAACTGAAGCTTTAATTACATGATAATGTAAAGAAACAGCCAAGAAATAACAATTAGTTCCGCCTAGAAATAGCCTAGAAATAACGGTCAATTTCATAATAATGTCAAGATATATAGCCAAGAAATAACGATTGATTGCATAGAAATAGCCCAGAAATAACCGTCAATTGCAAGGACTTGAAAAAGCATGAAAAGCATGTGTATCTTTTGCCTTTATGAAAAACATGACATTACTATGAAACTGACCATTATTTCTAGGCTGTATCTTGACATTACTACGCAATTAATTGTTATTTCTTGGCCATTTCTTGACATTATCACGTAATTAACGGCCTGTAAATGAAAGGGTTATTATTTTATAATTTTGTATAAAGGGAAAGTGTCTATAATATGTAACAATATAGAACTGGAGGAGGGAGGAAAGAGGAAAGAGGAAACTGTAACATCTGGGTGACTGATGATGTTCATGGTTGTGGAGGAAGTTAAAACTTAAGGATCTGAGCATCTTTTAATGGTCGACTGCAGCAGTTACCTTCTCGGCAGTCAGAGTCTTCCCCGGCTCCTTGATGAGGACGCTCTGGTCGACGGCGCTCACACCACAAAGAGAGTCAGGCTGGGTGGTCAGCTGCATGGTGGTCTCCTCTCCTGGGACGGCTGAGGACGGAGAAAACTCCAGAGCAATCTGAATAACACACAGCACATCACCTGGACTTTAGTGGTGTACAGTAAAATGGCTATAATCTCGTCCACGTCACACCTCCATGTGAAAGGTGCACATGTCGTCTTCTTCGCCTTCTCCTCCTACTTTTAATCTGACTGTTCTTGTATGGCTCTTAATTATTTATTGATTTTTTTATTATTTTTTATAAAAAATTATACTAATTAAAAAAAGTATTTTTTTAATTAGTATAATTTTTTAATTCTTATTACGTGTCTTCTTTTTTTGTGAACAACTGTTTTATATGCATTACAAACAGTATTACGTGTCTTCTTACTTCTTTTCTTACTTAACCATTTTGTGCTCTATGTCTTGTATATTAATCCCTGTGTAGCACTTTGGTAAATTATTATGTTTTGGACATGTGCTATAAAAATAAAGTGGATTGGATTGGGTTCTTCTTCTTCTTCTTCTTCTTCTTCTTACACTGATTGATTGATTGATTGATTGTTTTTATTTCGTATGAATGACATACATACATATGTACATACGAAACGGATAGGTAAGAAGCCAAAGGCTTATGAGGAACACTGACCTTGTGACCAAAGCATTTCTCTGTGGAGAAGTCGGCGCTGTGGGCCATCACAGTCTCGCTGGGCAGGATGGCGTAAGCCAGAACCTGGACGTCTGGTGCCGAGTCTGGAGTCACAGTCAACTTAAAGGACATGTCGCCCTCATTCACTGAAACAACAAGCAAACTGTTAGTTTCATTCCATAACACCTCCATACTTCAATAAAACAGCTGTTTGAATAACATCTGGCCATGATTAAAGCCAGGCATTACGCACCTGATTGATCTTGAACTTCGATCTTTTTGAATCCTTGCATGACGATGACTCCTCTGGACAAGACCTGGAGGATTTCAGAAAAAAATTACACTAAGTGATGAAATGAAAATATGTGGAACAACACATAATGTGGTGATACAGGACAGAAATTATGATAATAATAATTTGTTAAATATTTGGCCTGCAGTTGTATTGATAATCTATTATTTTATTGTTGAAATTAATTATTATTCTTTAATTGAGACTAGGTTGAATGGACGTTTGTTGCCTTTGTGTGCTTGTTTGGTTTTAAAATTTCATTAAAAAAAAAATCTTTTTACATCTAAGATTAATTGGGGAGATGATTTTTAAAAAATGTTGATGCTTCATAATAGGCTACTAAATGTTTCAAGGGATAGCTTGTGGAGGAACTCAATACGAGCAAATGCGTAAGATATAGAGTAATACAAACTAGAAAATTTCCTCTGTGTGTGTGTGTGTGTGTGTGTGTGTGTGTGTGTGTGTGTGTTTGTTTGTGTGTGTAACTGTAACCGCATGAAGCTACCTGTGTGTGTGTGGCTCCAGGTGAATTGTTTATAAACATGTTAACGAGCTCCAGGTGGATTGTTTATAAAGTTAACGAGCTCTGGCCTGAGGCTCAGAGGTTACCACGGCAACTTGAGGTGATTGCCAATGACGATAGAGGCCCCCCAGGTCAGAGACAGACAGAAATGTCAAGAAAAAGAGTGATTTTCTGCCTCTGCACTGGTCTTGCATTTAGGCTTACTGTGGCAAAACGGTAACTCCTATCAGAAAAAAACACAGATCAACGGTGCTGTAAGGACTTCCTGAAAAATTTGGTACGATTTGGTGTTTCTACAGTAAATATTTTGGAGACACTGGTGATTTTAAAACAGGGGTCCGTTCTGCTTCTCTCAGAAAATCTTTGTATTGGAGTCAATGAGGAGCAGAGACAGATGTGGCCGCACTTAGAGGCTGACAATTCAAATTCTGTAAGTCTCTCTGATATTTTGAGCACATTGTGACAGATGGAACAAGTTTGTCTACAAATTAGGAAAAAATCATGTGTGCAGAGCGTAAATTGTGGCTGGGAGGGGTGTGGAAAGAGAAAAGTTTCAGACGATTTCAGACAACTTCTCCCACTCTAAGCGATGATGTCACCCACTCTGACACGAACATTCGTGCAATACACATCCTGTGCTGAAGGACAGCCTCAGAAGAGTGGCAGCGCTGCGCCCCCTGCTGTCGGAAAGGAGTCATAGCAGAGGAGTCGTAGCAGAGTGAGCTGATGCATCGGGTGGAAACGTGCACGGCGAAAGAGGGAGAGACATTGTTGTCGTGTCGGTCGGGAGTTGGGAGCAGTGTGCGTTCATATACCAGTGAGTGTAATGTTTATGGTTGTTAAATCACGTTGTGCTGTTCATTATGGTTTATTCCTGTGTTGATACTCCTGCTAACCAATTAGCTCGCTAAAGCTAATAATTGCTAATAATAAGCAGTCATGTGTATGTTTATATTATTAGTGTAGCCTATATTATCGGTTGATGTAAATCAAGATTATGATTCACTATTATTTCATTGTTTATTTACCATTACTGGTAGCCCAGTGTACAGCTAAAATGATGGGCTGTTCTGATGTTGTTGTTTTTTCCTTATTCTGTTACAGAACCACACATACACACACAGATACACACCATCAATCATACTCCCACCCATTGTTGATCGACAATAAAGAAATCAAGGAACATCATCTGGACTCATTGCATTTTAACTGATGCCCCCCAGCGGCCACAAGTGCATCCATCCAGTACCCATACAGTCCTTAGAATTATCTCCAGAACAAATTGGTCCTTCGAGCCGGATTCGGTGTGGTTACTGTGGGGTAAAGCCAAGATGTTCCAGGATCAGCGTAGCACTCCCTGCCCATCAGATGTTCGGCCTCGTCGCAGAACACGACCCCCAGCGTGGATGGACGACTATGAGGTCTCCCGGCCGGGAGAGAGACAGCAGCCCTATCCTAGCGTGGGAAGACTGGCGGAGAGACACGTCAGGATGACGCCTCTCACACTGCCATCACTAGAAGATGAGTATGGGTCAGAGGATGGAGCAGCAGCCCCATATTCATATCCTCATCAGACTGATTACATGGAATCAGATTACCTGTCCCCAAGCAGACCGGTCTCTTCCCAGCGGATGCCTCATAGAGAAACCCCCCCTGACGTCATGGAGACTTTGCACAGGCTTTTTGAAGACAATCAGAGGTTACACAGACAGATGAGAGACATGCACCAGAGACTTGACACCCATGTCCCTGTACGGCATCTACCAACCCTACAGCTACAATCCACATTCCACTCTCCATCACCAGACCTACCTGAGCAGCGCAGTGGTCATCATCAGCCGGTAGGAGAAGAGGACGACTGGCCACCACCACCACCCCCTGTGGCAGATGATGAGATCTACCCACCAGCACCACTATCCCAGGACCCAGCGGCAGAACTGGCAACGCTGCTGAGAAATATGAGGCCGATACATCAGGAACAACCTGCTCCACCAGATCTACACTATCCAGCACCCCGGGTGCAGACACCAGAGTACTGTGCACCTTATACCCCACCCAGGGCTGAGTCACTGCACAGGCCATCTCCCTCCCCCCAACATGAGTCTATATACCGTGGGCCCCAGCCTACAATCCCGTACTTCTCCAAAGGGGATCCAAGAGAATTCGCCAGGCTTAAAGTAGCACTTGACAATCTGTTACCGGGGGATGCTACAGAGCGCTTTAAATACCAAATCCTGGTGGATCATTTGAAGTATGAGGAGGCGCTGCTCATAGCAGATTCCTACACCAACTCACCACAGCCATATACTGACACCATGACCAGCCTCACTGAACACTACGGGCAACCACACCAGCTGGCTCTCAGGAAGATTGCTGAGGTAATGGACGCTCCAAACATTGCACGTGGCGACACACGTGGATTCAAGCTGTTTGCCCTGAAAGTGAGAGCCCTGGTTGGAATGCTGGACCAGCTTGGAGACAACGGCCAGACAGAGCTCCGCTGCGGGTCACATGTGACACGGCTGTTGTTTAAGTTGCCACAAGACATGAGAGCAGAGTTCAAGAGGTTCCTGTATCCCATGCGGGTTACTATTCCCAGCCTCCTGCATTTTTCTGACTGGCTCAATTACGAGTTAAAGATTCAAGAGACAGTTTATGAGACATTCCATGAAACCAAGAACAGGTCTGGATCCAAAGAAGAACATAGGCGTGATCACAAACCTGGTAGGAGCACCAACATCCTGCAAACTGCCGATCAGGTCAGTAATATGTCTGTAGCAGAGAAACAGCCCACAAACACCAAGCCCTCAGAGAAGACAGCGTACTGCCCCTATTGTAACAACACATATCACTTCCTTGACCGCTGCTCTAACTTTGCACAGCTAACTGTTGAACAGATAACTGCTTGGATTAAGATCAACAAAAGATGCTGGAGATGTGGTCGCTCACACCAAGCTGCACAATGCCGCCTAAAGGTTACATGTCAGAAGTGCAACGGGAAACATCTTCAAGCTCTGCACGACGTGAATGCAAAACCTGCAGCTGTGAATACATCCTGCCTCGTCAGCACCAAAAAACGAAGTCCTGTACTTGGATAGACGGTCTGGGTGCAGTCAGGTCCTGCTTAAAATGAGCAAGGTATTGCTGCGGAACGGTAAGCATACCTTAGAGACATTCGCCATTCTCGATGATGGATCTGAGCGGACTATTATTCTCCCTGCAGCAGCTCAGAGTCTTCAGCTCACAGGTGAACCAGAGGATCTGCTCCTCAGGACTGTTCGTCAGGATCTTAGGACACTGCATGGGACTTCTGTGTCGTTTTCCATAGCCCCAGCTGACCAGCCCCAGAAGTCGTTCAGGATAAATAAAGCCTACACTTCAGATCAGCTGAGCCTGGCTGAGCACACATATCCTGTGAAAGCTCTTCAGAGGAAACACAAGCACCTAAAGGGTCTCCCCCTCCCATCCTTTAACAAAGTGCAGCCCCTATTGTTAATAGGGTCAGACTACCCCCACCTCATTACTCCAGTAGCACCTGTGCGCCTGGGATCACCTGGGGGACCAGCAGCAGTGAAGACAAGGTTGGGCTGGACGCTTCAGGGCCCAACCAAGCACATCAAGCAGCAGTCCACTCAGACACAATGCCTGCATCTCTCATTCCACTCTCCCACTACCGAGCTTATGCAGAATGTAGAGAAATTGTGGCAGTTAGATGTCATCCCTTACAGGAGCGAGAAGCTTGTAACACGCTCCAGGCAGGATCAGGAGGCAGTCCACCTGTTGGAGACAAAGACTACGCACGTAGACGTAGGAGGGATCAAACGCTACGCCACACCTCTTCTTAGAGTGAAGAATATGCCCCAGCTTTGTGCACCAAAGGAGGCTGTGTTAGCCAATCTCCGCAGCACAGAGAGGCGCCTGCTACGAGACCCTCAAAGAGCAGCAGCATATGGTGCAGAGATTGCAAAGTTGGAGAAGGCAGGCTATGCAGTGAAGGTGCCAGATGAGGAGTTGAACACATCAGCAGAGTCCTGGTTCATCCCTCATCACATGGTGAGTCATAATGGAAAGAACAGGATTGTTTTCAATTGTTCATTTACATACAAGGGAGACAATCTCAATCAGTTGCTACTGCCTGGCCCCACCTTGAGTGCGAGTCTGATGGGTGTGTTGCTGCGCTTCAGAGAGCACTCTATCGCTGTCAGCAGCGATATTAAAGGCATGTTTCATCAGGTGAGGCTGCTTCCAGAGGATAGACCCCTGCTTCGCTTCCTGTGGCGAGAGCTCAAGACAGAGGAACCACCCAGTGTCTACACCTGGCAAGTTCTTCCATTCGGCACAACATGTAGCCCCTGCTGTGCTACTTTCGCTCTTCAGAAGCATGTGTTCGATCATAGCCAGCCAGATGAGGATGTTCGGGTGTCCATCGAAAGGTCATTCTATGTAGATAACTGCCTGCAGAGCCTCTCTTCTGTCGATGAAGCCCGTCACCTAGTCAACAAACTGACCTCCCTTCTGGCTACGCCAGTGGGCCAGTAACACCCCTGATGTCATCAGTCACCTACCAAGAGAAGCCAGGTCAGAAAGCAGTGAGCTATGGATCAATGAGACAGGCGCTGACCCACAAGAGCTCGCATTGGGACTCCGCTGGCTCTGCAACTCAGACACCTTGAGGTATAAATACCAAATGCAGGACAAGCCAATACCTACGATGAGGAACATCTACCGAGTCCTGGCACGCCTATATGACCCCTTAGGTTTCATTGTTCCCTTCACGACACGAGCCAAGGTCTTGGTACAGCAGTTGTGGATCAAACAAAGAGAGTGGGATGATCCATCACTTCCAGAGGATGTGCTTCAGTCTTGGAGGAGTTGGGAAGAGGAGCTGCACCATCTTTCTCAGATTTCACTTCCTCGTTGCTATGTAAGCCCTGAGATGGACAGTTCCAATCCTCACATTGACCTACACATCTTTGCTGATGCATCCGAGAGAGCTTATGGATCAGTAGCGTACTTACGTGCGGAGAGTAAAGATGGTCAGGTTGAAGTATCTTTCCTGGCTGCCAGATCCAGAGTTGCTCCAAAGAAACAGCAGACAATACCAAGGCTAGAGCTTTGCGCTGCCCTGACAGCTGCTCAATTGGCCTCTCTACTGCAAAGTGAGCTGACTGTGACCATAAGAGATGTCATCCTCTGGACTGATTCCACCACTGTCCTCACATGGATCACGTCAGACTCCTGTCGATACAAAGTCTTCGTTGGAGCTCGAGTGGCAGAAGTTCAGGAGCTGACAGATTTGCGGGCCTGGAGGTATGTAGATTCTGCCAATAACCCAGCTGATGACATTACACGCGGTAAGAAACTGCTGGAGCTGTCTTGCAACAGTAGGTGGCGTCATGGCCCTGCCTTCCTGCAACACTCACCTGACCTTTGGCCCACTCAGCCAGTGATGGATAAGACAGAGGACTCTATGGAACTGAGAAAACCAGTCATATGTTGTTTTTCCACAACTACACAGAATGTTCTGCTGCCAAATGCTGACCAGTTCTCTTCCTTTAAAGCTCTCACAGAGGCTGTTGCACGGTCCTGTCATGGGGCGGCAGGAACCAAAGCATGTCTTTCTGCAGGAGAGATTCAGGAGGCAGAAAGGGAAATCCTGAGATGAGCCCAGCAGGACAGCTTTGCAGAGGAATTCCACCTCCTGAGTTCTGGTAAGCCAGTACATTCTACCAGTCGACTGCTCTCTCTAGCCCCAGAATATGATGAGACGGTGGAACTGATTCGTGTGGGAGGAAGGCTGAGGCGGAGTGACCAACTGGAGCCAGAAGCTGTTCACCCGGTGATCCTGGACCCTCGTCATCGAGTGACCCAGCTCATTATCCAAGACACTGACAAGGACCTTCACCATCCAGGAGCCGAGCGACTGTTTGCAGAGCTACGTCGCAATACTGGATACTACATGGACGTGAAGCGGTCAGACGACATCAGCGATACTGCTCTGACTGTCAGCGGTGGAGAGCAACTCCGACAGTGCCCAAAATGGCAGATCTCCCTCTGGCCAGACTGAGACTGATGAAACCCCCCTTCTTTTCGACAGGCATGGACTGTTTCGGGCCCTTTACTGTGACCATAGGTCGTCGCCATGAGAAGAGATGGGCCATAGTGTTTAAGTGTCTGACCACTCGTGCAGTGCACTTGGATGTGCTTTCTAGCCTGGATACAGACTCCTTCCTGATGGCCCTCCGCCGCTTTATTGCATGAAGAGGAAAACCAGCTGAGCTCCTGTCTGATCAGGGTACTAATTTTAAAGGAGGAGAGAGAGAACTTCAGGAAGCGTTCCAGGCTTTGCACCCCACACTTCAGGCTCATCTGGCTAAACACCAGATAAAGTTTCAGTTCAATCCCCCCAGTGCCCCTCACTTTGGAGGTGTATGGGAAAGGGAAGTGAGATCGGTTAAAGCTGCACTGTACACCACCATTCAGACTCAGCCCGTTCCAGAAGAGGTATTGAGAACAGTACTGATTGAAGTGGAAGGGATTCTAAACTCCAAGCCCTTAGGCTATGTGTCAACAGATATCGCAGATGCTGATCCAGTGACCCCTAACTTGCTTCTCATGGGGCGGCTGGATCCCTCGCTTCCACAGGCTGTATACGGAGAGACTGAGATGCTGAGTCGGCGCCGCTGGAGACATACTCAGGTTTTGGCCGACCAGTTTTGGAAGTGCTTCATTCGAAACTACCTTCCCACTCTGCAAACACGCTCTAAATGGCATAAAGATTCGGCCCAGCCACCGCTTCAATCTGGAACCATAGTTATGATAGTGGACCCCCAGCTGCCAAGAGCCCTCTGGCCACTTGGCCAGATTACTCAAGTCATCCCAGCACAAGATGGTAGAGTCAGAACCGCAGTAGTCAAGGTCAAAGACAAGACATACACCAGACCAGTCGCTCGTCTTGTTGCCCTGCCTGCCATCCCAGACACTGATACTGTCTGTCCTTCTTAAGATGACAAATTTGATGGACAAATTTGGGGGCGGCTGTGCTGAAGGACAGCCTCAGAAGAGTGGCAGCGCTGCGCCCCCTGCTGTCGGAAAGGAGTCATAGCAGAGGAGTCGTAGCAGAGTGAGCTGATGCATCGGGTGGAAACGTGCACGGCGAAAGAGGGAGAGACATTGTTGTCGTGTCGGTCGGGAGTTGGGAGCAGTGTGCGTTCATATACCAGTGAGTGTAATGTTTATGGTTGTTAAATCACGTTGTGCTGTTCATTATGGTTTATTCCTGTGTTGATACTCCTGCTAACCAATTAGCTCGCTAAAGCTAATAATTGCTAATAATAAGCAGTCATGTGTATGTTTATATTATTAGTGTAGCCTATATTATCGGTTGATGTAAATCAAGATTATGATTCACTATTATTTCATTGTTTATTTACCATTACTGGTAGCCCAGTGTACAGCTAAAATGATGGGCTGTTCTGATGTTGTTGTTTTTTCCTTATTCTGTTACAGAACCACACATACACACACAGATACACACCATCAATCATACTCCCACCCATTGTTGATCGACAATAAAGAAATCAAGGAACATCATCTGGACTCATTGCATTTTAACTGATGCCCCCCAGCGGCCACAAGTGCATCCATCCAGTACCCATACAGTCCTTAGAATTATCTCCAGAACACATCCATTATAATCTCTAATTTCTCCAAAAATGATCGTGGTCATTGATCAGGGATTGATCAAAAACTGTACGACCTATCAAAACGTGGAGTAATACGCCAATGCACAAGACTTGTGTCTACTGTTTAAAGTTCAAAGTCTCTAGGTGAAAGTATGTCTGAGCAGTAGACGTTTGTAAAACTCCAATGATTGCTCTTTTTCACTCTTTTTTTCCCACCCGTCCGATTGACTTCAATGCAAAAATTTTCGCAGTTTTTTTGTATTCTGTTGAGAAAAGTAATAGCAGCCCGATCCCGATCAAACCGCACGTTCGTCCTACAAGACAAGTAGCGAATCAAAATTTGATACGGAAGAGGAATAAGAAGCACCGGGCACTGGTCCCTGCAGCTATTTCATAGCTGTAGGGGCCAGTGCCCGGTGCGCTTGCCCAGTGGCCCTAATGAAGATAATGCATAGGGCATATCTAACTCTGGTCAGACTAAAAACGATGGACCAGAGCCTATCGGCTCAATGTTGGCATGGATGTGGAGAAGAGGGAATGCTCCTCCATATATGCTATGGCACTTCCCAGTCATTGAGTCGGAGTCCCTATGGAGAGAGGTGGCACTTTTCCTGTCAGGGATCTTCAAAGTTGACCTTCAGCTTTCCCCTAAAACATGCCTGCTCGGGGCCCGTGTTGGGAATATCTAAAGTAATAAACACAACGAGTGATTGGCCTTGTGTGCCTCTCAACAAAGCGTATGATTTTAATGAACTGGAAGGTGAGGAAACCTTCCTGCTTCTCCAGAGATAGATGGCTGGAGGAATTCCTTTTTCTTTTGAGCATGGAAAGACCCACCTCCATCCGTAGGGAGTTAGATGAGGATACAAGCGAGTTCTGTCACCATAAGATCCTTCCTTGGTGTACAAGCACACAGATACTTTTTTCCTATTTAAATTCTTCTGTGCAGTATGCAGAAGGTTACTTTATTCTGTACACCAAATTACTTACGTATGCACTGTGTGTCACTCACCAGATACATCAGGTGCATTGAGCCCTCTTTCTCTCCCACTACGGTGTAATGGATGAAGATTTCCTCTTCCTTGTCGCAGGGAAGTGGATCATCCCTCTTCTTCACCTCCAGGTAGCTGGCTGATTTGGTGTCGACAGTGGACTCCTGGGCCATGGACACCGTCAGATGTCCAGTCTCATAGAAGGGAGTCCTGTAACCACTGTAGCCAAAGGTCGGTTCACTGTGGACCTTGGGTGCAGAAAGGAAAACATTAGAAATTAATCTCATGCTGGTTGAGATGGAGAAAAAACCTGGTCACTAGCTATGATAGTTGAACCAAAAAAATGTATGTGAACCTTGGAATCTCCAAGTTTTCTGCATTAATTGCTTTGCTTTCCATTGCAGACCTGAAGTTTGCCAAAGAGCCCCTTGACACTCCACAATACTACCGGGAAATTGTTTTGTGGAGTGATGAAACTAAGATTTAATTTTTCTTAGGCATCCTACAGGATAATGTCAGGGTGGCCATCCACCAGCTGAAACTCAGTAGAAGTTGGGTAAATATCAAAGTAAATCTAGAACAAAGTGGCTTCAAATAAAAAAAAACCTGACCTAAATACAATACAGATTAGTCTGGGGTCGTTTAGTGACTGTTTTGGTAAGCAACCGGAACTAGGGCGAGAGGCAGGCCTTTAAGCACCAAGCTAATACAAATGCTGTGAAACTTTTTAATTTAAAGAATATAATTTACAAGAAAAGCCCTGAGCCATTAAGTTAACCTTTTTCTTTTATTGTATTTACTATTCTCTAAGTTTTATTTTGGTGAACCCTTTTTTTTTTTTTAATTCTGTGAATTCCGGATCCGCTCTCTACACTGGAACCAGAATCCAGACAAAATTCAGAGTGAATGTATACCAGGCTCTCTGGCGACGCAAGGCTAATGCAGATGCTATTGAATGACCTCAAGAGAGCCATTTACAGTACATCAGACATCCTATGGACATGGCTGAGCTGAGTTCTGTAAGGACGAATGGTCCAAAGTCGAGTGGAGGTTTAATGGATATGTTCAATAAAGACATGAAATATTATAATTGTTTCTGTGGTATTAGGTTAAGCACACTTGTGTTTGTTTGGACTTGTGACTTAGATGTAGATCGAATCACCTTAAATTACCAACTTATGCAGAAAAATAGCAAATTCCAAAGGGTTTTTCTAGCCACTGTATTCAGAAACCCAGTGGGAACTTACTCTGAGCTGGGCGTCCCCTTGGAAGCCTTTTGTGCTGACTGAGAAACTGGCGACGCCGTTTCCGTCGGTGGTGAGATTTTGCAAGAGACGGTTAGACCACCGTTCTCCCTCAAACAAGTAGAGCTTCATGTTAGCGATGGGTGTGTCATCATGGCGAACTGCTTTGACCTGTTGGACGCACAAGAAGTGGTGTCACTGAGCAGACTCGTGTCTTCTGTAGAGAGACGCTGAGCAAGACGACAAACACTCACTTTTCCCTCCATGTCCACTCCCTTGTGATAAATCTTGGGTGTGTCAATGAAGGACAGCTTTCCAATAGCATACGTAATCTGGATCCTCTTCTCCTGCAGGCGTGAAACACCTACACAAGAAGTCTCCGTGTTAAAAACGCTGTGTTGTACTTTTCTAATACAAAAACTATGATACAGTAAGACTTGCCTGTCCCTTCCTCTTCCATCGTGGCCTTGAGGCGCAGTTGGTCTCGCACCGCCTTTTGGTCGATCTTCGTGAAAGTTGACATCGGGATGGTAAAAGTGGCACAGCCTTTCTTGTCCGTCTAAGAATTAGAATACAATTAGATCGGATTAAAAACATTAAAAACGTGCACAAAACAGATTAATTTAGCAAAATCCAATGGTTGGCCTCTGTGTTGAAATGATCACGCATCTGTGTTTATGGGATGGTGAGAAAAACGAAATATGGCAGAAATGAATTATGTAATCTGAATATACATTAAGAGAGAGAATAATGAAAAAATATATAATATTTTATTTATGCCATGAATGTAATAGTAATATAGTTTATGACAAAAAAATGAGAATATAAATGTGTGTAAAAATAATGACATAATCCCTTGGTGGTTATATAATAATATCTTATAATATCTCAAAACTATATGGTCATTATTGTGTAATAAAATTGAAGCTTCATAAAGTTTATTCCTTAGCAAACTGAAGACCGAGAAGAGGTTTAATCCAGTAAGCTTGAGTTTAATTCCATAGTTTTATGCTCCTCCTATCCATTATCTTTTCTGATGTGGTGTCTGTGACGTGTGCAGTTCAGATGAGACGGTCTACCTCTACATGAACCTTGTTTCTCACCTTCTTTGTCTCCTTGAAGCACGGCGCTGTCACATCAGGGACTCCCTCCGGATTCTCAGGCGTGGCGATCATCAACGTTTCAGTGTAGCGACTAAGAGGTCGGCACATCTCCACTTTAACTGGACCTGGCACAGGCTGCCCATACGTGTACCTAATGTGACGGGAATTAATAAAAGATGTGGAGTCATGTGGCAAACTGGATGTGTTTTTTATTTAAAGGGATAGTTCAACGTTTTGGCTAATTGGTCCATTGCCATAATCGTTATAGTCATAGGAGTAGGTTTGTTACCTTTAATTGTCAGTGCAAGCTATTTTTAGAATGGCAGGGCAGAGCCGTGAGCTGCTCAGAGCTACACTACGGAGGCTAATGCGATTTCTTGGTTTCCCTCATCAAACTCATCAAATACACAATCCAACAACTCCAAAACACTCTGGTGGACAAGTTGTGACCTGCACATTCACCACGCTATGAGATAATAACAGAACGTTACCAGACAGAGTTGTTTTAGAGGGAAATTCATGCAAAACCACTGATGCGCGTTACCTTCAGGGACAGTTTTTCAGCAAGCAGTCTCTGTATTTCCCTCTAAAACAACTCTGTCTGGTAACGTTGTGTTATTATCTCATAGCGTCGTGAATGTGCAGGTCACAACTTGTCCACCAGAGCGTTGTGGAGTTGTTGGATTGTGTATTTGATGAGTTTGATGAGGGAAACCAAGAAATCCCATTAGCCTTAGTAGCGTAGCTCTGAGCAGCTCGCGGCTCTGCTCCACCGTTCCAAAAATAGCTTGCACTGACAATTAAAGGTAGTGAACCTACTGCTATGACTATAGCGATCATGGCAATGGACCAATTTGCCAAAATGTTGAACTATCCCTTCAAAGAGTGCGATTAAGAGCTCGTACTTACTTGGCACATACTTCAACCTGGACTTGTTCCCGCTCAACGCTTACTTCATCGGGTGTTTCCACTTTCACGTCAAATTTAGGCAGAACTAAAAGACAAAATGTGGTTGTTAACATTCGTGCTTTGCAACAAAGCAGAGAGCAAAATGCAGCGTGGTGGAAACAGAGATAAAGATGACGTACCATATTTCTCCACCTTGAAGCTGTGATGAACTTTGTCTTCACCGAACGACACGATGATCTGGTAGAATCCCTCACGGGCCTCGGAGTTCAAGGAGTAAGACAGCTGCAGGATTTTACTCTCAGATGTTTCATTCTGCCACTGTCCAATCAGGTTCGAGTTAACATCCTGTTGAATTATATATAAAAGCAGAGTAACAAGAGTTAATGATGACACAAAGAGCAAAGTCATGTGTGAAACTGATCATTGTGTCTGACGATAAAATATTTTGTTATTTTTAAACTACTCCTTAAAGCTTATTAGCGGTCGGGTGCAGACAGTGTAACAGTAGATAAAACTCACTTTAAAAAAAAATGCATATAATTTAATGTGGTTTGATTTAATATATTTGATCCTTTACCCTTCTTAAATAAAAAATCATTATATTTTGGTTAAAAAAAATATGTTCTATATATCTTTTTTCAACTCTCTTCATTAATTTCTCTCATTTTGAACATAATACACAAGATAACAGACAGTAATACATTACAGTTATATAAAATTATCAAAAAAATAAAGATAAAGGGGATTAATTATAAGGAATTATACTGTACAAAATAAAATAAAAAACAAAACAAACAAACAAACCAAAAAAATTCTTTAATGGTGTCTTTAATGGTCTTGTTTTGTTTTCAAGAGATATGCTCCTACAAATACTACAATGATTTTTTTTAAATGAACCTTATAAATAAAGGTCACGTTGGCCAAAACTGTCTCTTACTGTGACCTTTTCAAAATTAATGACTCCTAATGTTCACATGTAAAAACACCTGCATCAGTAGTGGTAAGGACCAAAATATTTTGTTTATGTTAAAATATCACCCAAGATTTTTGCAATTTCAAACACTGACAACATCTGACATAATGCTGCTCATGTTTGTTTGGGAAGCACCTGATGTTTCTAGATTCACAAGCTGAGAAGTTAAAAAGACAGAAGAAACTTTCAGCTTTTCCCTAATTGTATGTGAGTGTAATGTGAAGTGTGAATGTTGTGATTCTTACCTCAATTTCAATTGAATCGTACTGCAAAGGGAAAAACAAGATGTTAATGAAGGATCAGAGTCCGGACTAGACATATAGTACATTTACGAAATCAATAACACTTCAGTTTTGTATTTGAGTTCATAAAGGCTTCAGCTCATATATTCATGTTTTTTTTTAAATATGAAGCATGTAACAAATATCAACATGAATGAAAGCTGTTTCATAGAGTCATGAGTACTTCAGGTTGAAGAGGACAACCATGTCGATCGATCGCTCGCTCCATAACGTAACTAGTGTTTAACTTGGTGCGTGCTCTACTGTACAGTCCGCTAACACTGTGGTTTACAGAAGGAGGAGCGACAGGTCGGTCAAACACTCACCAGGCGAGCGGCGGGTCGAAACTTGTTGTCCAGTGTGACGACTCTGAAATGCACTGAGAGGAATTCAAAGAGATAAAATTAGAGAGATTAAATTAAATGAAGCTTGTGCACAGAATAATAATCTGCTTCTTCTGTGAACCCTCTGTTGTTTTCACCTTATCTCACTGTGAGTTTAACAGTGATGCTATCTGTGAGCAAACTATCTATTGTACTATGTACTGTCATTTCTCTGATTGGTCATTTAAACTCTTACGCCATCTGTGTGTGTGTGTGTGTGTGTGTGTGTGTGTGTGTGTGTGTGTGTGTGTGTGTGTGTGTGTGTGTGTGTGTGTGTGTGTGTGTGTGTGTGTGTGTGTGTGTGTGTGTGTATATATAATGTATATCTGCATATGTATAAATGTGGTAGGTATGTATATATTTGTAAAAATAAAGTTCACAGATGATATAAAAATGTTGCATGGCGATTTACTAGGATGCTGAGTAGATAGCTGGTCTGCAGCCATTATTTTTTTTATATTTTAATGTATTTTTTTTCTTTCTTCTTCTTTGCTTAAAGCAGAAGTGAGTGATATATTTGTGTTAATATAAGTCTTAAATAGTTTTATACAACAGTTAGTTCCGACCAGTCCCAACCGAGCAATTTGATTGGACAACGAGACATTCCATAGTGCTGATATACAGTATAACAGCACTGGGACTTTTCACAAACATAATCACTCCGCTGTTCAGCTGGACAGGAGCTAAGCATGGATGTATTATATGAGCTAAGTCAGAGCCACGCTCCCCATACAGGAGCTGCCCCATCTCTCTGCTGCTACTGCTGTTGCTGCTGCTGCTACAGTTATAAACGGACCTGAACATTAAAACCTGGACCTGACCTGGTCCGTCTAATTGGCGATAAATCTCTACTAAACCCGGCTGGGGAAAAAATCGCCGCGGGGGCAACTACGTTTTGACGGTGATGTGTTTTGATATTAGCGTTAGCTGTTGTTAGCCACGTAGCTCAGCTACTTAGCTTCAACTGTACAGTGTTTATATTGATTACATAGATGATGAACAAATGTAATACGGTATCGATAACGTCTCTGTATGTCTTCACGCTGGTCCTGTTGCTGCGGTGCTAATCAGACACGGGCTCAGAACCAGAACCAGCACTGGAAGCAGCTCGTAGCTAGTAGCAAGCTAGTATGAAATGTTTAGGCTACGTGTTGCCTGGCAACAGCCTTGTCTCCCTTCCAGTTGCGGAACTATTTCTGTTGGCGGAGCCAAATAAATGATTAAATAAACAAACAAATCATAATCTCTTGTAGTTTATTACTGTTCTAAAATGCGCTCGTAGCACTGTTGTATAAAAGCAATATCACACTCGAGGTCGTGCTGTTGTACTGTATATCAGCACGGTGTGATTATCTGCGGCACTCGGCCTGCGGCCTCGTGCCTACGACCGAATCACAGCCGTGCTGATATACAGTACAACAGCACTCCCTCTCGTGTGATATTGCTTAAATATCTTCCGACAGCAATCACTTACATAGAGTGTTTGGTCTGAATCACGGGTCTGTCAGTCACTCTGCTCTGCTCTGAGCCGAGGAGAAAACATTTATCGTATCCTACAGTTTTTATCCAATGAGGAGAGAGAACGGCATGCAGGGCTGTGTGTGCAGCCAAGGGACGCCGTGAATGTGGCGACGTAGGGACGAGGACTGTTATGGTGCGTTCAAGGAAACTCGTTTTTTCCGACCTGTGAAGTCGTACCAGTTCGATCTGGTACATAGACTGTACAAAAAGACGTACTGGTACGATTTCACGGGTCGGAAGTTACGAGTGGTCGTTATAGTGACTTTCACCGGTAAAACAGGTCGGAAAAACACGAGTGGGTTGCCTGGAACGCTACAAAGTCGTAAATTGTGACTTGAAGCTGTAATTTATGATTTCAAAAGCCTGCCTGGAACGCAGCATTAGCGAAAACGACCGGATCACTCACTTCTGCTTTAACTTATATTATCTAACTTGTAAAGGGATTTCTTGGAAAAAGGGGTAGACAACATAAATTCGCTTCTTCCTGCCCTCTTTAATCCAGGAGTTGCATTATTTCTTTTTTTGAAGAAAAAGGTTTCATTTAATATCTGTTGTTTTTGTAAGGATCAACAACGTAATGTCTTTGGTGTTGTATTAATCAGTCTAGGTTTATGCTTATCTACAATGCCACTTGCTGCTGTTGTCTGTCTCAGGTTTCAATGAATGAAACAAATAAATAAATAAGCTCTAGGAGATCGATTCTGCGCACATCCAGTTCATCTCCAATGAGCCGACTGTAACCCACTTTTTCAGCTACAGTAGGAAAAAATTATGTTTTATCTCTTCAATCTCATGTCTTCAGTAACTCACTACAGCTCATCGTTATCTAAAGGTCTTTGTGAAAACATGAATCATGTTGCCCTGGCCCGACTTTAAACGAACCAAATTGACCATTTTGGGCGTCAAACACAAATCTAGCTCCACATTGACTGGGTGCTCCCATCTAGAAATGGTATGTACAGATATTGTATACAGTGAAGTACAACAACAGTAGGCTATACAGTACAGATCAGCAGGTCACAATTACCTGTTTGTCCAGGGAGGTAGACTGGTTTATCAGTTTGGACGAACGTTGCTGGTTTATAGACTTTGAACATGACTCTTCTGACTTCTCTAGAATAAAACGTGTCGCCTCGTACTTCCACCTCGAACTTCTGTACGTCTTGATTCTGCACTACAGGAGCCTGTGAGGGGAAAAACATCTTGTTTATGTTTTTGTTTATTTCATTTGCACATTATATAACCTGCATAAACAATACAAATTGTGAAATTAAACATTGTGCAGGAGAGGTCGAAGCCAAAAAAGGCTATTGAAAATACCTCCCCTTTGTTAAAAAAAAATCAACAACAGCAGTGGTCTTTAAAGTAAGAAGATAATACAGAAATTCATAACATAAAAAATAGAAAAGACAAAAAAAGTCAAATTAACATGGAAAAAGTAAAGATACTGAATTAATGAAAGAAAGAAAGAAAGAAAGAAAGAAAGAAAGAAAGAAAGAAAGAAAGAAAGAAAGAAAGAAAACAATTTACATAAAAAATGAAAGGTACTGTACAAATTGACAGATCCATCTTCTTCTTTTTTTATTTTTATTAATGGGAACAGGCATATTCCATATAAACCGACAACACACTGACCAAAAAACAGATAAACAGAAGACAAACGACAAAACAAACCTAACAACACAACAAAAGATGACCAAAACAGGACAGAAAAGCAAAAAAAAAAAAAACACGCACAAGAAAATAAAACCAAACCAAACAAAAGAACAAACAACTACAACAAAAAAGGATGTAAAGCTACTAAAATTAAATTAACGGTAACTACTTAGTGTACATTCACTCAAATGTAAGTTTTTCCCATTTTTTGTTATGCATTTCTACCTTATCTTGATTTGTTGCTATAATTTTTTCCGAAAGAAATTGGCGTCGCACTTTATTTCTAAAAAAAATCCAAATTCAAAAGTGTTTTTGATTGGGTCTTAAATATAAATATTTTCCCCAAAAGGATGATCGTGTTTACAAGTGTTACAAATCTTAACTAAAGAATGATTTTTTTCAGTTATAGTCGCTGTGACAAACTGACCTGGAATTGGGTGCAGGTATGAAACTCTTCACTGGCAATCTGTTTGAGAAGAGTTGTGTTCTTCTCTTCAGACATCAGGGTGACGGTCATGACCATGGTCTCGTTGGGCTGCAGGAGACTCACACAGAATTTAGTTTCAGCTCCAGCTTCAATGACTGCAGGAACAGCCACCATGTAGTGCCTGTAGACACAGAGACATCGAGTGGATACCAATGCACATCATTCAGCAAAACAGCATCTTCTCATATTTTATAAACTCGTAAAAAACAAACAAAAAAAACACGTAGGGTTGGGTTATGATTATTTGGGACAGTAAAAAGTAAACTTACGGTCTGGCCACCACCTGACCCACACACATCCAGCTCAAGAAGACACACAGTGTCCATGTCCACACCTGAATCTGAGGACGACCCATGACTGACTGGGGCGATCCTCAGAGTCAGCAGCCATTAAATAGCCCCTGCTACATACCCCACCCCCACAAACACACACATGTATCACACACACATAGTCGCTCATCATTTCCAGGTATCTCGTAAGTCAATCATTCACAGACTTTACGGTGTTTAATATTGCGCATGCATGAGAAAGACCAAACGGTTTGTTTTGTCATTGTCAGGTTTAAAAACTAAATGAAGGGTCTGTATAGGACCAGGGGCCAGATTCACCAATATGTTCTTAAGAAAGATCTTAAGAAATGTAAGATCTAAAATTACAATAAGAAGTTCACAAGAAATTTCTTAAGTATAATTCCTCAATACATTCTTAAGATTAAGAACAGTAATTTCTTACGAATTTCTTATTTTTCCTACTTAAGAACTTCTTAAAATACATCATTGCATTGCATTGCAAGTGCCATTTTAAGACAGGTCAAGGTTGTCTTAAGAATTTTAAAAAATTTGAGAACTTTGATTTCAAGAATATCATTTATTCTTACGAAACTTTTATTTTTTATTTAAAGGTTTATTTGGAATGGGACCTCACATATTCATGAACATACAAAAAAAAACAATTAATTGCTGTAAATATGTCGGATTTAGCTGGAAGCTAATTTCCATCCGCGGTCCCTTACAAAGAAAGTTGAGAAAATACTTAAGAACTTTTTGGGAGAATATGACTTTTTTCTTCTTAAGACTGAAGTCTTTTTTTTCTTAAGAAGGTTTTGTGAATCTGGCCCCAGGATATAGATTACAATACAACTGGACTGTGTGAAGGAGTTCATATTGTACATTAGCCTACACTCTATCTTACGGTTATGCTGCTGCTGCTGCTGCATTATCTACGCTACTTCACCGTTCATCAGTGGTTGGCTCTGCCCTGTGGGCTGGCGTTGCTAACAGGAGGAGTGCAGAGAGTCTTCTACTGCAATTAGGGGCTATTTGTAGATCATACAACCCCACTTTTAAAAAAAATGCTACTATCCCTTTACATTTCTGATCACAACAAAATAAAGAATTGTACACAGCGCATAACCCAAAATAGTACAAAATCATTTAACTTAATTTTCCATAGTGTAACGAGAAATGATGTTGTTCTTATAAAGTCTTTTAAAGCCAACTAGAGTACAGCATAATTTAATATTTTCAGGACAATTATTCCAGATGTTAACCCCTCTAACAGAAAGACAGTGATTTTTTTTTTTACAGTAGTTTGAGTCTTTAGTTTCTCAAATAATAGTGGTCTTCTCAGGTTATAACTGGAATCCTTAATTTTAAACAGATTCTGGATATCTTGAGGAAGAAGTTAATTTTTTGCTTTGTACATTGTTTGTATTGTAATGTAATCAACAAAGTCCCTGAATTTCAAAATGTTCAGGCGACTAAATAGTGGGTTGGTTGGCTCACGGAAAGGTTTATTACTGATGATTCTTATAGCCTTTTTTTTTTTTTGCAACAAAAAAAAAGAATTTGTATTTGTTCTGTATGTGATTAAAGCATTGTCATCACTTTAAGGTGTCATTGTTACAGTATGCTGAGTTCTGCAACACTGCCCTTTACCCAGCGTGGGATGTTTGTTTTGATCATGCAAACTGCTCTTAACCTGATGAAGGGCCAAAGTTTTCCCCTAAGTAAACCTCAGTGAGCTGATAAAGGCCTCAAACTTTGCTGAGGGCGTTACATCAGGGTAAAAAAAAAAGTGCTTACTGCTTGAAAAATAGTTTAACTTCTCTTCTAGCTAACTACCGGTATTTCAATTTACAAACAACTTTGTAAAATTCAAAAATGCCCAAACACTTTTGATGCTATAGGTTTAATTCAAATATTTTTGTGTACTTTTCAAATTAACGAGAGGTGATGAGCAGAATTCTGTAAAAATAAATATTAAAGTATGGATAAAATTTAATTTAGTAGTTATTCCAGTGAAGCCTTGATATTTGCTATTTGGTGCATAAAATGTAAATCCTATTTTAATCTTCTATTTAAGCAAGAGGTTATGTATAAAGTGGAAAGCAGCTATTAAAACCTCAAGTAATTTAGTGACTCTTCAGCTCGGGCATTACACCACCATGGGTTTTGTTTATTTTGGCTTTTTTTTGTCTTTACTGAAAGAAAAAAACAAAACAAAGTTTGTTCCTGCTTTATTTCCTAGCACAGCATGTTTAAACAGAAGGTGCATCAGAGAGCGGAGGTCAAAAACTATTTGCTGTGTCAGATCTGGGGCCATAATTGCGACATTCAATTGCAGGGACAGAGTGAACATTATGATCAGAAGGCAGCAGTAGTTACTGGAAGGTTTGCTGGGATTACTTTAAAGGGATAGAGTCCTCCGTGGCTTCTCTGAGTTACAGGGGGTCTCGGTGTAGCAGTGCATGTCCATATAACAGTTGCAAATGGATACCAACTGTCTTCGTAACAAAAAGACACACCAAAAAACATCCAAATACCTCCATGCTGCTCGTATGTAATGTCCGTCTTGTATTGAAGCCCCGAAATGCGAAATTGTCCCGAAAAGAATTAAATAAGTCTATATTTCAAGCTTGTTTGTAGCGGAAGCTTCTCGAAGCTCCTCTTCCCGGTTCGTCAAATTTGGACATTGCAGGGCTTTACAGTTTTTCTCAGTCGCTTTGGTGCTTTTCTCACATCACTCTTAACATTTGCACAACAGTTAGTGCATTTCTCAGAACAATTATCACAAACTGCAAAACCTAGTGGATGACCTGCAAAAGCGCGTCACTTGCTCAAAATGGATAGTTCATCCCTCAAAAGCAAGTACTCATGTCAATGAAACTGTCAGTGTCGTCAAAATGAGAAGTCCTGACACCATCGATTATGAACAAGGTAGTCACATGGCTTTGTCATGTTTTCATTAGGACACTTTATTCTCTAAGTGTTTTCCAATGCAAAAAGTGATGATACTACCTGAAAATGCTCCAGACAGCACTATACACTACTAGTACAGCCATGTGAAAACTACAGTAAAGTTACACATTACTGTATTTAGTGGAGATACTGAATATGAATGTTTCACATTTCTACTGCATACAAATGCTCTTTGCAATTCTGATTTGTTCACAGCATTGTGCAAAGGAAAAATACACTACAGTCATCTACAACAAACATAAGAAACACTCTTTGGGTACAACTTTACGTAAACAATGTTGCAGTACATATAGTAACTGAACCTACAGAGTACTGTCAATCATTCCTGCACATCCAGACGTTCCAGTCACATTTTCATCTACATCACTCTGTCAGTTGTAGCGATTGAAACAGATTCAATATTCCCAAAAGATACAGTAATGTCATCCTTACATTGTATCTCTTTCAACCTTATGCCATTGTTTGTAATCACCACTGCACAAATGTCTTGTTCTTGTAGCAGAGTAAAAAGGGCTCAGTCTCTTCCACCTCTGTGAGGTTGTCTTGTAATCCTATGTGATGCAGAGTAAAATTACAGTAATGTACAGTACATGTACTGCATCAACCATTATTACTGTAGTGTACAATACTGTAAAAGTGCTTCCTACTTGTAAAATGCTGTAGTACAGTACCGTACTGTAAAGATGGGAAATCTTTACTGTGGTTGCTGTAATACATTACAATACAGTACATCTGTTCTCTAGTGAAGCTGTAAGTCTAAATGTAAATGTAAAAAAGTTCTTGTCCCACTGTATCTTACAGTAGCCTAATGCCTGACACAATGACAGCAGTGCAGATTGTTTAGTGCTGAATTACTGTCCAATACCATACATACCTGTTGTTCCTTACTGTAAATGTTTGAATAATTGAATTCACAGTGCTTCTCCCAACATTTAAAATTAGTTTGACAGATTTTGAAAACTAGTTCAACAATTTTGTATGTAATGACTCAAGCAATGAAATGAGGACTATTCGTTTTTTAGGGAAAGACTATTCAGCGTTCAAAAGTATAGTTCATTTTGACTGACATGACATAAACAAATGATAATGTTGTAAAACAGCAGAGAATTGTATGAGAGCAACTGATACATGTCCAAAAGCATTTGCAATTTGTTCAGAGGAACGAGAAACTGCTACTATGATGTGGACAAAGGACTACATGTTGTGGAGGTTGAACTAATAGTTATGAGAACTTTCATTCTGATCTGAGAAAAGCACCAAAGCGACTGAGAAAAACTGTAATACAAGACGGACATTACATACAAGCAGCATGGAGGTATTTGGATGTTTTTTGGTGTGTCTTTTTGTTACGAAGACAGTTGGTATCCATTTGCAACATGCACCGGACATGCACTGCTACGCTGAGACCCCCTGTAACTCAGAGAAGCCACGGAGGACTCTGAAACTTCTCCCAGCCCTTAGTCCACATGACAAGTTTTGCTGTGAGACTGGGTTGGGTGAGTAGATAATGAGTGAAATTTCAATTTTGGGTGAACTATCCCTTTAAGGCCTGGCTGCAACCATCACATGCAGGAAAACCACATTGTGAATACTCTGGCAGATAATGTGGCATGAGAATGTGTAGTCCATCAGCTGGAACAGGTTCCACAGGTGAAACCCTGGTGAACGACGGTCGTTGAGAGTCGTTAGAGGTTGAGTTGTTTATCCTCCTGGGCAAGAGATGAAAGGGCAGCGTTGTAAATGGGAGCTAGGTGGTGTCTCTATCTGTAGATAGATAGATAGATAGATAGATAGATAGATAGATAGATAGATAGATAGATAGATAGATAGATAGATAGATAGATAGATAGATAGATAGATAGATAGATAGATAGATAGATAGATAGATAGATAGATAGATAGATAGATAGATAGATAGATAGATAGATAGATAGATAGATAGATAGATAGATAGATAGATAGATAGATAGATAGAGAATACTTTATTCATCCCTAGCAGGGAAATTCAAGTTAGTCCAGTAGCTCACACAACAATGACACAAAAAAGATGAACACAAAAAACATTTTAACAAGTGTTATATAAAACGATTGCAGCAGGAACAAATGACCTCTTAAATCTTTCAGTTCTGCAGGTCAGGGAGATGAGCCTTTTACTGCGGCTGCTCCTCTGACCTGTGAGGGTTTTGTGTAGAGGGTGTTGGGGGTCACCCAGGATGGTCTTCAACTTACACCCCATCCTCCACTTAACCACAGCCTCTACCAGCTCCGCTCCCTCCCCCATCACGCAGCTACATTTTTTGATGAGCCTGTCTAGTCTGTTCATGTCCCTGACCTTGATGTTGTTACCCCAGCAGACAATAACAAAGAATGTAACACTTGCAATGACAGACTGATAGAACATACGCAGCATTACATTACAGATGTCAAAGGACATGAGTCTTCTTAAAAAGAAAAGCCTGCTTTGTGTCTTTTTGTACACATCATTTGTGTGTACGGACCAGTCCAGCCTGTCATCAAGGTGTACTCTCAATGTCCACCCCATCCACAGTCACAGGCCGTAAGGATCTCTTGGACCTGCCAAAGTCAATAATCATTTCTTTGGTCTTTGATGTATTAAGCAACAAGTTGTTCTTGTTGCACCAGTCTGTGAACGCCCCCACCAGGTCCCTGTATTCATCTTCCTGTCCCTTCTTCACACATGCCACTATGGCCGTGTCGTCAGAGTACTTCTTAGGGATGGTCTGAGACACCACCTAGCTCCCATTTACAACTAGTCTAACAAGTCCGGACTAGTGAGACTTGTTGCGTACGAACCAAGGGGGGGAGTTGTGGGTTCTCCAAGTGAAGACCACTTCCGTGTTCAAAAAGCTGCAGTTCCCGTCCGGCCTCTGCCTCTGGGGGCTGGGACCAGAAGGGAGCAACTCCAATTGAGCCCCATGTTATAAAATAGCCGACTTTACAGCTTAAAAAAAACATATTTACAGCCTGGTACATTTAATTTTTTTGGTCTCTACCGATAGTTTCCACCTCCGTGAACCACAACCGTTTTAGTGTTGTTTAGGCTTCAAATTTGTGCATAAATTACGTTGAGTGACAAGTTCCCAGACAGTTTACCGGCCGTTAATTGGTTGCTCCGAGTTAACCGCCGCACCTCTCCAAATATGCCAAGTAGACTCCACCTAAAATCCAAGATGGCGCAGTTCAAACCATATATATAGAAACGTTTCTATATATATGGTTCAAACCCCCGTAGTAGCGGCACAAAACAGACTCCCCCAAACCAATGGGTGACGTCACGAGTGCTACGTCCATTCTTTTTACAGTCTATATATGGTACGAACTGATGAAGCCCTTTGGATAAGAGGCGAAACGTCTTCCCAGACAAATACAAGTCCAGTTGTCTACGACTCAATTTGCCTAGAAAAGAACAATGACCTGGATGAATGAGAATATCCATAGACAAATACTGATTATATTTTGATTAATTATAAAGCCATAAAGGGATAGTTCACCCAAAATTGAAATTTCAGTCATTATCTCCTCCCCCTCATGTGGACTAAGGGCTGGGAGAAGTTTCAGAGTCCTCCGTGGCTTCTCTGAGTTACAGGGGGTCTCGGCGTAGCAGTGCATGTCCATATAACGGTTGCAAATGGATACCAACTGTCTTCCTAACAAAAAGACACACCAAAAAACATCCAAATACCTCCATGCTGCTTGTATGTAATGTCCGTCTTGTATTGAAGCCCCAAAATGTGAAATTGTCCCGAAAAAAAATTAAATAAGTCTATATTTCAAGCTTGTTTTGTAGCGGAAGCTTCTTGAAGCTCCTCTTCCTGGTCCGTCCAAATTTGACGATCCGGGAAGAGGAGCTTCCGCTACAAAACAAGCTTGAAATATAGACTTATTTAATTTTTTTGTTCTGTCCCTCCTCATAATGGATTTGTTTTTTTTTTGTTTGTTAGTTTTTTTAGGGAAATTAAGAAATGAATTGAAATAAACATGATTATACAGTACTGGAATGCACCTTTAAGATGAGATGAGATGACATAAGATAAGCCTTTATTGTATCCTACGGTGGAGAAATTTGGCTTGGGCATTCAAGAAATACAAATACATTGCCGCCACACACAATAAAAAAAACATAAAGGCAAAGAACAGACACAAACAATACATAAAATGGGATGCTCCCTGTATCCCTCACAGCTACAGGCATAATATTGCCCATTCAAATAAAAAAAAAGTACTATGTTACACACTAGAAGCGCCTCCCCCGTTAATGACAGTCAACAGTGAAAATCAATATAAGAAAAAAAAAAACATCCACCCACACACAGGTCTAGCCTACTTCCTGCCCTGGTTTCACCTCCACCTAATAAAGGGACCATAGAAACTTTAAATCTGTTTTCTCTATTCTAAGCTACTGTAAGATTAAATCACTGAACAGTTTTCTTTAGCAAATATATTTAATCTCTGAAATAGTGAGTGACTTACATTTTTCCATGGAGTTTTTCCTCAGTCGATGTGAGGGTCTAAGGACAGAGGATGTTGTTACGGTGCCATGTAAAGCCCTTTGAGACAAACTGTTTGTAAAAACGGGCTATACAAATAAAATTGCCTTGCCTTGCCTTGCCTTACATTTTCTTATGGTAACATTAAAGCAGAAGTGAGTGGTCCGGTCGTTTTCGCTAATGCTGCGTTCCAGGTAGGCTTTTGAAATCATAAATTACAGCTTCAAGTCACAACTTACGACTTTGTAGCGTTCCAGGCAACCCACTCGTGTTTTTCCGACCTGTTTTTACCGGTGAAAGTCACTATAACGGCCACTCGTAACTTCCGACCGGTGAACTCGTACCAGATCGAACTGGTACGACTTCACGGTCGGAAAAATACGAGTTTCCTTGAACGCACCATAACAGTCCTCGTCGCTACGTCACCACATTCACGGCATTCCTTGGCTGCACACACAGCCCTGCATGCCGTTCTCTCTCCTCATTGGATAAAAACTGTAGGATACGATAAATGTTTTCTCTTCGGCTCAGAGCAGAGCAGAGGGACTGAGAGACCCGTGTTTCAGTCCAAACACTCTATGTAAGTGATTGCTGTCGGAAGATAGGCTATAACTATTTAAGACTTATATTAACACAAATATATCACTCACTTCTGCTTTAAATATTTAATGGGTAAAATAGTGCATGCACACATCCACTGTGTGTGTCCGGGTGCAAAACAAAAAGCAAAATAATGTGATGGAAGATGTGTGAAGGAAAAAATGTATGCACACTGGTGGTGAATGCTCCCAAAAGATTTAATAAAGGTCAACATTTCGATCTTCTTCAGGACTGAAGAAACAGGAAGTGACGTTCTTATTTTGTTAGAGGTTTTCCTTCCTCCCTGTGTTTGTCTTGATCTTCCGGTCTGTTTTTATGGTCCAGTTTGTTGAATCCAAATTTGTATATTTTGTATGATATTTATTTGGGTTTAATTGTTTGACTAATTAGTTGGACTGGTCTGAACCTCTGGGGCTACGTTTACACGTGCCCGGCTATTTTCATAAACGGACATTTCACCCTTTACAAAAAAAACTGCGTGCACACCAGTCCGTTTTCAGAAAACGTTTAGTTTACATTAACCCGTGTATATATGCCGTCAAGAGCATGCCAAACCTGTAGGTGGCAGTGTAGCAAGAAGCTCAAGCCCACGTTAGCCAATCAGAATTCCGCACATGATCCCGCATAGCAACCTGATAGCAACAGCAACAACAACAACAACATCACTTGCCCTCCTTGTGTGTAAAGTTTTAATAATTTTTCATGCGAGAAAGTAACTGTTTAGATGTCAAATATACGGCCAGTTTATCCAGATGACGGCTGTTTAGACGTTTGCTCCGATGTTTCTCGGAGAGGTGAAGCTTTTTTTTTTTTTTTTCTGAGAAGTGAAGCTTCTCCGAAAAAAACATCACAGACATCACAGAGACGGTGGCCGCTCTGCAGAGCTGCTCGGTCGGCCAGCCTCTGTCGTCCTCCCAGGATCAAAACGATCGCTAATGAACTTACCCGCAGGTTTTTAGAGGTTTACCACGGGCTGGTTAAATTATTTTTAGGAGATCAATGCTGGTCTCATTGATGAAATCTAACAATTGTGGCAGTAACATTAGTTTGTTTGAATGAAAAGTGAAGCTTCATGTGTGTGGACAGAAGAGCAGCTCAGCCTCGGGACTCTGTACAGAAATCAGTCTGCATTAAATTTTATCATTATTATTATTTATTTATGTAATATGGTTACGGTTAGACGTCAGGGTCTGACGTCGGCTACCCAAATCTCAGTTTTTTCTCCGTTTTTAAAAAGCATCGTTTTCAGGGGCGATTTCTCAGTTTCCGTCTAAACGGAGGGTGCAAACGATGGTTAATGTCTCCATTTTTAAAAATAACCGGGTACGTATAAACGGGGCCTGGGCCTCCATATGGTTGGAGTGCACTCCACCTGGAGCACATTACCTTGAGTTCACCTATATCTGGTTCAGGTGTGGCCAGCCAATCAGATTCATGGTGTGACATTTTAAAAGTAGCCTACATGCCCACTTCCTGTTTCTTCAGTCCTGAAGAAGATCTGCTGTAGATCGAAACATTGACCTTTGTTAAATCTTTTGTGCATATGTCACGTGGCGAGGTTTGAACTAAAAATAATAATTTAGTTTAAAAATGTTGCCGACAACGCCGCCTGGGTTGAAGAGCCCAGGACTCTGACTATTTGACACAGGTTCTTTTAAAATCAGATTTGAGCAGAGTTAAAAACCACAGATAAAATGAAAAGTTCACCAAGATTTATTGTAAACAGTCCAAAGTCTCTTTGCCCGGATTCAGATAGTCCCGGAGGAATCCTTCTCAGGACCAGATGCTGATCTCAATCTTCAGAGGTGATGGGGAGGGGATGAGGCTTAACCGGGAGAGGGGTATATCGCAACAACACCCCTCTAATATCCCACGATGCTTCCCTCTCAACTCCGGCCGTCTTCTTCCATCTATGGCCACGCGGGTCCCCTCGGGTCCAGCACTCCGCCTAGAGACGCAGAACACAGCCACCAGTTCTCTGTCGACACACCTGTCCACACTCTCACTCCCTCCTCTCGCCTGGCCCTGCAGCCGGCCTTCTTAGTGTCTGCAACTCAATTGGGAAAACACTCACGCTTTTCCTGGGTGATAACTTTACGTCATGCACCCAGGCTGGAGTTGTTACGCCGAACAGACACAGGCTGCTGCAATTCAGGTCTGAGGGTCTTTTACGATGGTGGTCTCCTGGTGATCTGGCTGGTTCACTGCCTGGCGTTCTCTCTGCTGCTTCACTGCCGCTGCCTAAATAAAAAGGTTATACCTGCGCATGCCACCAGCTGCGGCTGGTTGCGGTGATTAGTCTGCTGGCTGTGTGACGTTCAAGGTCAGCTTGTAAAAAAGAAACACCAATTCAAAGTAATCTCAAATAACGAACTCTATAAAATATACAAAATAACATAACTACTGCAAAATAACACAACATGCAATATAACAACACCAAAACTTAACATGCTCTATAAACTTAAATCACAGCAAGAAAACAAAAAAAAAAACGAGGGGTGGAGGGGGGGACTAAACGAGGCTGCTCTCTCTCTCTGACAGCTGCCCACTTGTTTATATCTGATATGCTCCGCCTGGCTCCATCTAGTGGCCGAATTAAGAATTTGGATTTGCGATAACGCTCCTTTAACATTAATTATTTACCCAGTTAACAGTCAAATTTCGCATTTTGAAAATTAGTTAGAGCCAGCCTTTGCGAACGTTAGTTGACGTTACAGAGGAGATCTGTGTCAAATCTGAGGAGAGTGTGTTGTTGAGACAGAGACAGAGACAGGTCTGGATGAACAAAGTTCATTTTCTCCTGATTTGTCTGAAATTTGTCCATTTTAATGTCAAAATGTCCAGAAGAGATGCGGTTTGTGTGGTGTAACTTTCAGTAACATCAGTCTGAGGTCGGTAAATGGAAGTAAATGGTTGTCACATAGACGGGAGTTCACATGGGAAGTGTCGAGCCGTGGAGCAGATATCTTCCCCCGGTCGTTTCTGCAGGTGGGTGTGAGGCGAGCATTCAGGCTCCATGGTTGTCTCTCCACACAACCGGTTTGAGTTTATTTGCTGGGAAGAAATGAACCGTCAGGTGGTTGTCTTGAACAGGACTCCCCCTGGTGGCAGATCAATAACAGAGACCAAACACTGTTAATTCACTCAACCAATATGTCGTTTCTGTTTTTGGATTAGGGCTGGACGATTAATCAAATTTTGGCTTCTCACGATCATGAAAACACTGTAATCGAAGAAGAACGATTAATGTGCTGCCGTCGCACGGCGTGTATGCAAGTTACTGCGCTGTAAAAGCACAGTGAACGCACCTTATAGTTACCTGCAGCTGCAGCAGTGAGTGTGCAGTGTTGCCAACTTGGTGACTTTCCAAACCCTCCTGGCGACATTTTTTGTGAAAAGTGACTAGCTTTTTTTCCCCTGTGTTGTTGCATATGGATTATTTATTGTTTTTACATTGGTATTGGTATTATTCGTTCATCACTGAAGCCAGAAGAAGCCTGTAGTGAAACCTCAGTTAAAGTTATATTTAAGTTGTGTTTTGGTGGCTCAATAAATCTATGAATAATCGTCTTTATTAATCGTGATTTCAATATCAATCAAAAGAATCGTGATTATCATTTTTTCCATAATCGCCCAGCCCTATTTTGGATGTGTCGTGACAACGGTCAACAAATCCTAAAGTTGTGTATCCTCTTTTTTGTCTGTTGTTCTCCCTTATGTCATTAACAGTATATGTCTTATCTGTTTGCACAAAGAAAGACGGCACAAAACATGGTGCATGATTATTATTTATCTCCTTAGGGAAAATCACTTGCCCGTCAACTTATAAGATGTTGTTATAATGATAATAATAATAAAATAATAATAGTAAGATAAGATGAGAATCCTTAATTTGTCCCACAATTGCAGCAGCAAACAGCAGAGAAATGATGATGGACAGATAATAAATAGCAGATAGCAATAGCAGTTAAAAGAAAGCAGTATTTGTAATAGAATATTATTAAAATTTTGATTAAGACAAAATAATAAATAAGAAGAAATATAATATAGACGTTGAATAATGTTTACTACTGAGAGTCTGACAGCTGCAGGAGGAAGGACTTTGGATAACTTCTTCATACATTTTGGGTGAATGATAATAATAATAATATATAATAGACAATATATAATAATAATAATAATAATAATAATAATAATAATAATAATAATAATAATAATAATAATAATAATGCTACTTGTTGCCAGCTCATCATTCAAAACAGTGATGATCATATGATCGTGGTAATAATGTGGTACTCAAAAATTACATTTCATTGCTGCAAATCAATGAACCTAAACCTATAGTAACCTAATAATCACATGTATGTTACTGTAACCTCATGTCTCTGATACGAGGATTAAGGGAAGTTGAAATGCGTTCTCTGCCTGCAAAGTTGCATGGAAAACATTATAGCAAGACTTACTGTTGTTTTGATTTTAACACTGATAAAAGTCTTTATCTTTGCACATTGTGGAGGAGGTGCGCTGCTCCTGGAGATACAGCAATACTGTATATACTGTAACTTTTACATCTCAACATGAAACACAAACACTCAACATTACACAACAAGATGTAGCCTATCACCGCTGCTGTTTGGTGGATGTATCTGTTAAAAACAAACACACAAACAAACAACAATAACTAACTTTTGTCAATGCACCTTTAGTCGTCCTCCTGACCACGTGGTGTGTCTTCGTCCAATAGGAAGTAGGAGTGAGTGACCTGCGGAACAAAATCCGTTTTACACACTCGTTACAGCACATTGTGTGTATAAGTCTGTATAAATGTGTTGTTGTGTTGATGTTGTGTGTTTTCACTTCAACTTAATGACACAGAAATGACTCGTATTTTTCAAGAATAATAAGGTTTTGTTTTGTTTTTAGGATTCACCGCTCCGTTCACAGCAAACAGCGCTCTTACAGTGGCCTCTAGTGGAGAGGAGGCGGAACTACACAGCAACACTTTCATCAAAACTTAGTGTATTTACCAACTGTAAATGCACTAAGTTGTCATTTTACTGGAAACATATTCGTTAACTTCCATGAGTAAAATAATGTTGTGTATGGTGTGTAATGTGTTGTAATGCAGAAAAAAATAAAAGAAAGAAAAGATACCCTACTACAACTATATTAGACTGTTTTAGTTACAGCCAAGTGTTGGATAATAGCCTACATTGACAAGTGAATGATACTCATTCAGCTGCCACAATGAAAAAGAAAACATATGTAATGTAATGTAATAGAAAGTTATGATTACAAAGAATCCAACAACTTGTGGTAGGAGTCACAGACGTGTCCCCTATCACCTGTGATAAAAGTCTTAGTTCACTCCAAACATATCCAAACTCCAAACATACATTAAGTTTGACCAAATATACACATGTCAGAGAAAATAAGTCCATCATTAAAGTAGGATACGGAAAATGGAGCTGTTGTTTACAGCTGTAGTAGCACCGGAGAGATTAGGTAACAGTCAAATCAGTCAAACACAACTCCTGGTAAGTTAGTTTTTGACGAACTAACAAAACATTAATTTAGATGTGCCACCGATTGTAATTATTCAGCTAATGATTACTGACAAACCAGTGTGTTGTCTGTGGTTTGACAACTTACAACAATAGGCTATTGGGAGCCTACTGATTCTATGTAGCCTACTATTTTGGGGGGGAAATGGTACCTCAAATAATGACAATGACAATTATGATTAATTATTTAAAGTTCTATATCATATATTGTAAATAAACTATTATTCATTATGATTGTTCTTTGCAGCTCAGATCCCTATAGTCAGGCCATCCTCTATAGAGAGAGAGGACAGCTGGTTTTCTTTGGCCTGACTTTTGTGTTGAAGGAGTGAAACAGTTGATCAACCACTTTTTTATTCTTATTATTTAGTGAGTCATAGTCCTTTATTAAATGAAGTAGGATTACTTAGTGTGTTTCCAGTAAAATGACAAGTCTTTTAGTGCATTCATGTGTTGGTTTTGATGAAAGTGTTGCTGTGTAATTCCCCCTCCTCTCCACTAGAGGCCGCTGTAAGAGCGCTGTTTGCTGTGAACGGAGCGGTGAATCCTAAAAACCAAACCAAACCTTATTATTCTTGAACATACGAGTCATTTCTGTGTCATTAAGTTGAAGTGAAAACACACATCAACACATTTATACAGACTTATACACACAATTTTTCACTTTAGTATCACATTATTACCACGATCATATATAATCATCACTGTTTCGAATGATGAGCTGGCAACAAGTAGCATTATTATGAAATAAAAATAAAATAAAATAAAATGTAAGAAGTTATCCTTCCTCCCTGCAGCTGTCAGACTCCACAACAAGAGCTGCTCTCAGTAGTAAACATTATTCAACGTCTATATTATATTTCTTCTTATTTATTATTTTGTGACATGCATGTGATTATTGACATGGACCAAGACAGTCTGGCTGAGACACAGACACACACACACACACACACACACACACACACACACACACACACACACACACACACACACACACACACACTGCTGCCTTAGGCTATTGGGGATCAATGATAAATAATAATCACGTTCCATGATTTGTGCGTCTTTCACAGTGATTGTGCAAACGTGCAAACATCATCATAGATCTATTTATATTCTAATTGATTGTAATGATGATCTGACAATAGTCACAGAATCATCATTAGTTATTATTAGATAGATAGATAGATAGATAGATAGATAGATAGATAGATAGATAGATAGATAGATAGATAGATAGATAGATAGATAGATAGATAGATAGATAGATAGATAGATAGATAGATAGATAGATGATCAAGCTTAATGTAGTTGGTTTATCCATGAGCAACATGTAGCAGCTTCAAATTAAACACTTCAGTTGTGGAAGATGATCTGACTTTCTTCAATCTGGATTTGGTTTAATGATCTGAGGGAATAAGTGAAACTCTCTGACAAACCTCTGCTTTTTCAAAGTACCTCTGGATGTTTGTTTTAAATTAGAATCATTTTCTATTCTCAGGTTTCTGAATGATTTTGTGTTTTTCACCACAGCGGAGGAGCACAGTAGTGGTTGATCTCATTAATCCATGTGGCACCAACAGCCACTCTCTATGTCAGGGGTTCTCAGTTAGTCTCACTCTGGGACCCACATTTTCCCATGGTCATTAAGTCGCGACCCACTTTTATAGAATTCAAACCAAGATTTTTTTTTTAAAGCCTTTAAAAACTCATTTTGCTCTTTATTGAGCAAAGTGGATTTCAGGGCACATGAATGAAACTGAGGAGGACCATGACAACTGCATGTACGGAAGTGAATAAAAAAATACTGCACAAACTGCACAAAATGGAGACCAACAAAACGATATATTTGACTTCTAATGCATCTCTGTATTCAGAGCATGTTCCAAAAGTGAACAAATATCAAATTGCACAAAATAAAGACCCACAAAACAAGGTATTTTCACTGCATTCAGGCCACATTAATAAGAAACTGATATCTTTGCATTCAGAGCAAATAATAAGAAACTGAGGAGGACCATTAGCCTGGCTCTCGCCAGACCCTTGTAGTTCCGCAAAGCTACGCTGAGCTCCACACAAGGGTCTGGGACTGCTCCATAGGCGATTCATTTCAGAAGGCGGGGCCTTGTAAAACAATCTTGTATGTGATTGGATAAACCACTTGTCCGTTATCTTGAATGACGTGCTACTTCAGCCACTCACTGCGAGCCGCTATTGTTGTTTGACTCAAACAGTCGCTTCAGCGCTACGTCACACCTCAGAAAGTCCCGCCCGGCGATCCTGATTGGTTCATTATTTTTTGCTCCGGGGAAGAAGTTTGCATTGGCCTCGAGTCCAGACCCTTGTGTGAAGCTGAGCGTAGCGCCTCTGGTGGAGCTTTGCGGAACTACAAGGGTCTGGCGAGAGCCAGGCTAGAGGACCATTACAACTGCATGTGTTCACGTGAAGCGTGCCTTTCAAAATAAGTTATTTTTCAAAATAAAAGACATGTCCAACATTAGATGTGCATTAAATATTATTTACTTTTTTGACCAGCTGTCCGCGACCCATCCAGAACGGGTCCGCGACCCACTTTTGGGTCCTGACCCACCAGTTGAGAACCACTGCTCTATGTTATCATGTGCACATTGAAATTATGTGGATGGAAATGGAAGATGGAAACTCATATCACACATGAAATTATTGGTCATTATCATTATGTAGTTCCCACCACAATACATCAATCAATACCTCAAAGTATCTACACTCTAAAAACAAAGAACCAGCAGCTGCTCCCACACAGACACTGATGACTGAGGAGGCTTACTTAGGCTATAGTTATATTAAACTTTTGTTGCATTATGGGAAGTTTTTTTCTTCTGCCTGTTGCTCACAGATCATTGATAATCAATAGTCTGTCCACTCCGATCAGAGATTTTCCTTCTCTTTTAAGAGGCACAATCAAAAGTTAATTTAACCTGTTTAGCGTCGCACTGCTGTTTCAATTGATTCAGTCTAGAGGGAGATTGATCTTTATGTGTGCAGGACAATTTAAAGCTCATTGTGTCATCTATCACTTTAAAGTTTTTATTTTTTTATTTTTTTTGGAGCATCCATATAAATCATCTTTTCCCTTGTATGTTTTTTTTTTTTTTTTTTTTACAGTGCACATTGTCCCACCGTTTAATCCAAATGATTTCTCGTGGTTATTTTCCTAGAAGCTTTTCATCACGGCCTCTCATCGCCGTCTGCTTCTCAGGGCGTGGCTGTTTAGATTTCTTCCCGGAGGAGAGTGACGAAGACAGGAAATGAAAATGTAATCTAACCATATCCATTAGTCCTAATGCACTAATGACAAAACACACAACACACTTGTTTCCCATTTCCACGGCTGAGAAAAACATGCAGTTGCACAGGAAAAAGATATGACGATACAGCTGTTGAATATGTTGTGATGCCTGATATAGTATTCAAAGGCTCAGGTTTCAGATGCACAAGAATAAGTGGTTTGTTGGATACGGCAAAAGGAATCTATTGCTCATCATCTACCAAACGTTAACATGACGAAACTTCTATGAAGAGCAGTTACAGGGAATATTTGCATGTTTTTATTTGTTCAAAATGCACCTTAAAGGGATTTACTAATGGACAAATATGCTGCTTAATGCAAATGTAATTTATTATAGGCCTACATTAACCATTGTTTAACTTAAAACTATGAGTCAGGCCAAATGAGCCAATAACAGAACATGTGTTAATCAAGTGTCACAAAGAAATAATGGCATTAAAAAGGAATTCACAGTAACACATTATTGCATTGCCCTTGATGGCTTCTTCCCCCTGCTTCTGTTCATTTAGCTCACAACTGGTTTGATTTATATATATATATATATGTGTGTGTGTGTGTGTGTGTGTGTGTGTGTTCTTCTTATTTATTTGTATTGTATGTATTGAATAGATACAACATATCACAAATGTGCAGGAGAATCAAACAAAAAAAAACCCAAAGGCCTTGTCAAGTGTTCCTCCTATAGAGACAAACATTCGACATAAAAATAAGATGTAAAAAAAAAGTGAAAAACATCATAAAACAGTTAAGAGAAGTTATGTAGATGAATGTAGAGGAAGACAGGTTTATTTGTTTATTTCTAGGATCCCCATTAGCTGATGTTGTATGATATTAGCTATTAAGTGGTTATGCATTGCGCATGGGACAATAATTAATGAGTTATTTGCTTCTTGAAAGATTTTATACTTATGCAGTTTCTAATGTGGAAACAGATTGGAAATAATGTATGGTCTTGTAAAGTTGTATGGTCTTGTAAAGTTGTAAAGTTTAAGATGGTTTTTGGTTAGATTCTGTTAGAGAATTATTAAATTATTATTTTTGGCATCTCTGTGAATAACAACCCTTTAGTTGTATTACTTGGAAAACTACCAGAAAACATTAAGAAGAATGATATATTTGTTTTTAATAATAAGAGTAGCACTAATTAAACAAATTACAAGAAACGGGTTAAAAGATGACAATTTAAATAATTCTAAATGGAAGGATCTGGTTAATGAGATATACGTAATGGAGAAAATAATGTCTGTTTGTTCATTAAAAGAAAAGATTAAAAAAGGAAATAATGTATGAATGGATTGATAAACCAAAAATACATATATACATATTTATGGCAAATATGGTTATGTTATGTTATGTTATATTATGTTATGTTACCAACTGTAAAACTGCCACTGAACATGTAAAGTCATGTTATTTCATGTCATGTTATGTCTTGTTATGTCATGTTATGTTATGTCATGTAATGCTATGCTGTATGTTGTTGTCATATGTTATGTTACAGTATGTTGTGCTCTGCTATGTCATGCAATGCTATACTGTACTATGCTGTGCCATGCTATGTCATGTTGTTATGTTACCAACTGTAAAACTGCTGCTGAACATGTCATATACACACACAGGGGCGTAGCACCAGATTCTGGGCCCCGTACACTCGTAATGTCAGTGGGCCCCTATCTCTATCCATGCCAGTGCACGAAGCGCAGAGTTGTTTTTGAGGTAAATTTATACAAAGCCGCCAAAGCGTGTTTCCATCGGGTGCAGTTTTTCCGCAAGCAATCTCATTTCGGCACTATACTGGCTTTGCATTTACCTCGAAAACAACTCGTAACGTTCCGTTATTATCTCATATCATATCTCCGCCGATCTAAAAATAGCTTGCACTGGCAATTAAAGCACAGCAATCACTTACATAGAGTGTTTGGTCTGAAACACGGGTCTGTCAGTCACTCTGCTCTGCTCTGAGCCGAGGAGAAAACGTCTTGTATACTTCCTTGTATCCTACAACCTTTATCCAATGAGGAGAGAGAACGGCATGAAGGGCTGTGTGTGCAGTCAAGGGATGCGCGTGAATGTGGTGACGTAGGGATGAGGGCGGGGACTGCTAACTCCATCGGCTGACAAGAAGTTAGCCAAAACGACCAGATTGCTTACTTCTGCTTTAAAGGTAACAAATCTACTCCTAAAACTATAGGGATTATGGCAATGGGCCAATTCACCAAAATGTTGAAATATCCCTTTAACAGTTGCTTCCCCTAATTCTGCCATCTCTCTGCTCTTTATTTTTCCGATACCCCAATTTCTGTTTTTTGGGTGGCATGATGAAAGCCTCATTCAATCTGGGCTCAGTGACAGTTACACTTGTCGCCGGCCGCTGTCTATGGGTGGACTAAACCATTTTACGCCTCCAAGAGGGGGGTCCCCAGAATGTCCAATATGCTGAGAGGACTTTGACACAGAGTTCATTCTCTCAGTTGATGTTATCAATATATTCCCCTCCCTACTCAGGCCCTGGGTAGTCAGGTCCCCTTTTCCCCCGACTACCACGCCCATGTACACAGTGTAGAATTACACAGTGATGATCATATCAGACATATTGGAGCTGTCTTGTCTTGTTATTTTGTTGTTGTGTTGGTCATGTATTGAATGTAGGTCATGTTGTTAAGGTATACTGTATATTGTTTTGTATTTGTCTATGTGGTCTATAGTGTCTGTATTTATTTGTTTGTGTTGTTTTATGTCTATGTCTATATTGTCCAGTGTGAATGTGTATTCTTTTATTGTCTCCATGTATATGTGTTGGACCCCAGGAAGAATAGCAGATGCTATGCAGGTGCTAATGGGGATCTCAATAAACATAAACATAAATAAAACACACCGTATTGATCGGTCTGGGAGGATATCATAAAATATAGGAACATCTGTCTGGTCTTTAAAATCCTGCATGGTTTAGCTCCTCCACCATTGAACTCATTCATAAACCAACGCAATAACACTGGTCAGATCACTAGAAGCGCCACTCGTGGTGACTTAACAGTCCCATTCAGGAAAAGTACATTTGGCCAGCTATCATTTTCTGTTACAGCATTACAAAATTGGAACTCACTTCCCACCCATATTAAAGAAATACATACATACTGTACTTTTACATCCAAACTAAAAACATGGCTCGCTCATAACTACACCTGTACCCACTAAGATATTGTGCTATTTGCGCCATTTTCATGCTGCCTGTCTGTGTTTTATCTGTCTACGTGATGTCTGCATGCACCCCTGTCTGTCTGCATCCCAGAATGTGTAGTACAGTATGTGCTGATGTAGCCTATTGTGTGTGATTACTGGTATATTGCATGTGCTGCTCTTGTATGTTTCTATGTGCTGTCTCTGCATGATTGTACTGATGCCTACCTGTTCTATCCTATCCCTAGTGATTATTTTTAGGGTGCCCATTGTCATCTGGCTGGGGACTACAGCAGGATATTAGCCATGCTGGCTAAAGCTGCCCTTTTTACTGTATTTGATGCAGTTGATTAATTGGGACTGTCCACGTACAATAAAAAAATAAAGTAAAGTAAAGTAAAGGTAATTAAAGCAGAAGTAAGCGATCCGGTCGTTTTGGCTAATGCTGCGTTCCAGGCAGGCTTTTGAAACCGTAAATTACAGCTTCACGTCACGACTTATGACTTTGTAGCGTTCCAGGCAACCCACTCGTGTTTTTCCGACCCGCTTTACCTGTGAAAGTCACTATAACAGCCACTCGTAACTTCTGACCCGTGAACTCATACCGTATTGAACTGGTATGACTTCACAGGTCGGAAAAACACAAGTTACGGGCTGCCTTGAACGCACCATAACGTCTTGTCAGCCGATGGAGTTAGCAGCCCCCGCCCTCGTCATGGATCTATTGGTCCTCGTCCCTGCACACACAGCCCTGCATGCCGTTCTCTCTCCTCATTGGATAAAACTTGTAGGATACGAGAAAAGTTTTCTCCTCGGCTCAGAGCAGAGCAGAGGGACTGACAGACCCGTGTTTCGGTCCAAACACTCTATGTAAGTGATTGCTGTTGGAAGATATAACTATTTAAGACTTATATTAACACAAAAATATTGCTTACTTCTGCTTTAACTAACAGCTAAAACTGCATCATGTCTTTAATACTTTAATAGTTTGAAGGTTTCACAAGAAGCAGTTCTTTCACAACAACAACACTGATTCAACTGTGAAGATGTTGAACAATCGCCACCAAACATTTAGTTTTGCATCTTAAACTGCACAAAAGTAAAAAAAATAAATAAATAAAAAAACATGTGTGTAATAAACACTGTTGTGTCTCCATCAGCAGCATCACCCATCACAGACTGTGCCGACCTGTGGCAGCAGCAGCAGCAGCAGCAGCAGCAGCAGCAGCACTTTAAAGGGATAGTTCACCCAAAATCGAAATTTCACTCATTATCTACTCACCCTCATGTGGACTAAGGGCTGGGAGAAGTTTCAGAGTCCTCCGTGGCTTCTCTGAGTTACGGGGGGTCTCGGCGTAGCAGTGCATGTCCACATAACGGTTGCAAATGGATACCAACTGTCTTCGTAACAAAAAGACACACCAAAAAACATCCAAATACCTCCATGCTGCTCGTAATGTCCATCTTGTATTGAAGCCCCGAAATGCGAAATTGTCCCGAAAAAAATTAAATAAGTCTATATTTCAAGCTTGTTTTGTAGTGTAAGCTTCTCGAAGCTCCTCTTCCCGGTTCGTCAAATTTGGACGAACTGGGAAGAGGAGCTTCCGCTACAAACAAGCTTGAAATATAGACTTATTTAATTTTTTTCAAAATTTCAATTTTGGGTGAATTATCCCTTTAAGGCTTCACTCTCCTCCATCAAATCCAGCCTTAATTCCCACCCAACTTGCTGCCCAGCTCCAGTCCTGCTGCCTCCCTCATTATGCCCTGCCCAGCCCAACACACCCAGTCTGAGACTCCTGTCCTCGGCCGCTACAAGTCGCACAACAGACGAGAACAGAAAGGACCAAAGCAGACCAACGGTGAGACACTGGTCTTTTCTTTCTTTCTTTCTTTCTTTCTTTCTTTCTTTCTTTCTTTCTTTCTTTCTTTCTTTCTTTCTTTCTTTCTTTCTTTCTTTCTTTCTTTCTTTCTGTGTGTGTGTTTGGTTGAAAACAGCACAAGGGACCTTAAGTGAAATACGAGTCAGATGTTTGTTGTTGTTTGGAGCAGTCGTATTGATTAAAAATGCATGTGAATTGTTACAGATTAGATGGATTCACCTCATGTATAGTAGCCGCCTCTCAACAAACAGCCTGTTGATTAAGACATGAATGTTTTGTTTTGGTTTGGTTTGGTTTGGTTTGGTTTGGTTTGGTTTGGTTATGACTGAGTAGATTTGCAACATGTGGATCAAGTGTAACATGTGGTTTGCTCACCAACGCCCTGTGTTTTGTTTTCTGTCAAATGTCCCAGTCGGATCAGGACCATGTACATCCTCCTCCTCCTCTTCCTCTTCCTCTTCGTGGGTGAGTGTGTCTCAAATACTAGAACAAGGGGGATTTTATTTTATTTTTAAAATAAATATCACAATTGATGTATTTGTGTCCCGGTATACATAATGTAGTATGAGGGGGGCGGTGGTCAGTGGTTGAGTTTCTAGCTCCAGAGGAAGATGCTAACAGCGTTTTAGTGGTTTCTGTTGCTTCTGTAACGAGCTCATCAATCAGCAGAGCCGGCCTTAATCAGATTTGAGAGATTGGATTATATCTCTGATGGCCCGTGGCCCTCGTTCACTCTCAGGCTTTACACTATTGAGTTGTTCTTTTTGTTTTTCTTGCTGTCTTTTGTTGCTTTGTGACCGATTGAAGAGACATTTTGTACAGGATTGTCTCTATACATCTAAACTGTGCAAAGCAAAGACGGTTTTGTAGGAAAATTTAACAGCTTGATTACGTTGAGATTGTGATGATGGACTGTATATCTTCAGACTGAATGAACAAGCGAAGCAGACGGTTTGTGCAGTGGTTTCATGGCAAAGGTGGTTTGAGGTTCAGGCAGCGAAACCACTTCAACCTGTGGGTGAAGTCTTGGTTAACTTTTGCTGAACCACTGTGTTTCCTCTTGTGAGTTTAAACATGACCAGGAACCAGTTTGATGTGGTCTGGTCAAGTGGTCACTGCAGGCGCAGGTTGTGCAAACATGACTGAAGGTTTTCTCTGCAGAGACCTGTAACTGTAATCGGCTCACAGACAGAGGGAGTCGCATTGTGAGTCCTGTTGTCAAACACTTAATTCCCGTCCTTATTGGGTTTTGGTTTGTCCTATACTTTGGCCACTACTGGCTACTAACTGTTTATTGTATGTAACTTATTTGGCTTTTTATTAGCAAAAATCAAATATGTCTTTCATAAACGTATTTCACTGAAGTGGAATCACAGCCGCATACAAATGAAAGCTTTCTCGTACCTTAGAATGAGTTGTTACAAGTCGTTACAAATACATACAGTAAGTGGGCGACGCACCGAACCGAGGCGGCCATGTTGCATCGCCATTTTTTACGTTGAGTGGCAGCGTGACCGTAGGTAACCACGGAATCTGAGCGGAGCTGTGGGCTCGGCCTGTTAAAACTGTCACCACTGTGTAGTGTGAGGAAGGACCAAGGGGGCAGTTGTCGGTCTGAGAAGTGAAGCTCACTTCCGCGTTCAAAAAACTGCAATCCCCCCGGCTTCCTCTGGGGGCTGGTGTCAGAAGGGAGCATTCTCCATAGACCCCCATGTTAAAATCGCCGATTTTACATCCTCAATAAACATGTTAAAAGCCTGGTGTCAGAACGTTTTTTTGTCTCAATCGATAGTTTCTACCCCCGCACACAATCTGAGGGGGGTGAATTTTTTTTAACTCTACCGTTTTACTGTTATTAGGTTAAAACTCTGGCCAATTAGGGCGCGAAAACGTTGAGCGACAGGTCCGAGCAGCTCCGTGGACAGCTGCTTCGAGGCCAGTGGGCGGGTTCTCGGCCGGCCAATCCAACATGGCGCTGTTCAGGCCGCCATATTTGAGTCACAAAAACGACTCCCCAAAACCAATGGGTGACGTCACGGACGCTACGTCCATTCTTTTTACAGTCTATGGGAAGGACGGAGGCACTGGTGTTGCATTTAGGTGCAGTCAGGCAGACGGCCGTCGGCAAACCAACCGGATGTCATTTTACTCCACCAGAGAAAGACGGTAAAACAATACCACATCACCATGACAACATGTTGTCACGCCTGTATTGTTTTGCCTCGTGCTGGCGGACCACTTGTTTACATAGACGCTTGTTTATCCTGTTACATGCAGCGTCTGTTGTCTGTCTGACGTCTGCCCCATTTCACGTGAATGCAACATCAAGAATATGTTCAGATATGCAACCGCACCGCTAGATGGGGGCAATTCCTACACATTATACCTTTAACAAAGTGTTATCGACGTAGCGTTAATAAACAGAAACATAGGTACTCATTCCAGTCGAGAACAGCCCCCTAGTGGTTTGGAGGTGTAGATGTCAAAAACTGGGATAAAAATGAAACATGGTTCCAACAACGATGATTATTCCCTCATGTCTCAAACTTCTTTGGTAGCAGTGGTCTTTAGTTTTCAACCAACAGCCACCACAGTATTTCTGGTTGATACCAACACCTTGTCTTCTGATTGCAGGGTCAAACGCCAACAAACAGGGAAACTTTGGCATCTTCTCGGCCTGCTTCACCAAGAACGCCAGTCTCAGGTTCAAACCTCCAGAGTCTCCTCACTCATTCACCTCACACTTGTCACTTGTGAAGTATTTCCTGTTGGTTTCTAAAGTTTATTCTTTTTAAATTAAACAATAAATAACTTGAACTTTTTCATCCACTGAAGGTTGGACTGCTACTATGCCTACTGTCCAAAATCTCCGTCCTTCAACTGCACGTTCATGGCGAACGGGGTCGTGCTTTACAAGGCGACCGACATCGACATGTGTAAGCTGGTTCTCCCGGACCAGTATCAGAACAAGAGCATGAGCTACGACTGCAACCTGGTCAGGAAGAAGAGGGGCGAAGACAAGAAGCTCACCATCAACTCCATCCAAAGCCCAGGAAAGAGTCAGTACAACACAACACAACGCTGTGGCCATCATGGCATGACCCCTAAATCGTTGTCCTGATGGTCACCCAGTGTTGGAGGAGCAGAAAACGCGACTAAAATTGATGCAGACAAACCAGAGTTACACCATGGCTACCCAGCACTAGGGATAGCGACAACGCTAACCCATGGGGGCAATTCTTTCAACCACAACAAACACTCAAAAAACAATCAAATATCTATGGTACATGACTGGAATCCTTAGAGACACCACTGAACTCATATAGTTACAGTATAAACAGTATAAACTTTGTGTTTTTGCATGTAGTCACTCACCTCAGACAGCCGAACTCTGGAACATCCTGGAAAGACATTACTATCCGATCGCAGAGCGCCTGCTCTCCCCACCACAGAAACTAACACTTTTTCCTTTGTTGTGATGATTTCTTTACAAAAACAAACGGTCAGAGATATTATGGACATTACCACTGCACTGCTCCACCGTTTGATGAGTTCAAAACTCGTATGAGTTCAGTGGTGTCTCATAAGGATTCCAGTCGATATTTGATTGTTTTTTGACTGTTTGTTTTGATTGAAAGAATTGCCCCCACAGGTTAGCGTTGTCGCTATCGTTAGTGCCGTCTAGCCATGGTGTAACTCCGGTGTAGGTACCAAATGTGTCCGGGCTGCCAGATTTGTCCAGGACCGCGACTAGCAATGACGTGGCACATCGTAATTGGTCGTGAGGATTTATAAAATTTGTAGGTAGACGAAAGTGAGGTATTTATATTTTCTTATGATAACATTAAACATTTACGCAACTAACAGTGACGAAAATGATTAAAATACTGTTATTAGCGTGCGCGTTCACAAACGTTTGTTTGACATTGCCTAGGAGATCTGTGCCAAATCTCGCGAGAGTCCGTTGTTGAGCCAGAGACAGGTCTTGAACAAAGTTCATTTTCTCCTGAATTGTCCGTCTGAAAATTGCCATTTTTGTGTCAAACTGTTAAGAAGAGATGTGGCTTGTGACAAATGAGTCCAATATTTACTATGGGGCGAAGTGACAAACTTCGCTAACATCCGCGGTAGCATCCAAGTAAAGCATTACGCCACCACGACCAATCACGATGTGCCACGTCATCGCCAGTTGCGGCCCCGGACACATCTGGTAGCCCGGACACATTTGGTACCTACACCGGTTTGCCTGCATCAATTTTAGTCGCGTTTTTTGCTCCCCCCAACACTGGGTGACCATCAGGACAACGATTTTGGGGTCAAAAATGACTGGAATTCTCCTTTAAACCAGTGATTGATTATTTGTGATTCACACACATCAAAGCTTTATGTGTTCAACCCATGTCAGAAAACATACAGTAGGTCAGTTTATTATTCATTACAAACAGCTCCACACAGTGTTGTCCATATGTGGCTGAAGAAGAAAGAAAGAAAATAATAATGAAAGAGTTATTTAAATTGTCTCGCTCTGTGCTGTATAATGGAAGTTGAGCCAACACACGACATGCTGTTAACTGTTCTTTTATTAACCTCTTCAGGAACATCAGTCAATCACAGAGGCAAAACTGGTGAGTAAACGCACACGACCCATGGGCCAATCAACATGGAAACATATTCTCTAAGAATATTACAGACAATGTGTTGGAAAAGCAACTGAAATGTATTTTTCCACGATGGAGAAAGAAAACAAACTGAGTAGACAAAAAACTAAATGCAAAGCAATGAAATCTATATTTCAACATACATACATACAGTGCAGTCTAGTTCTGAGTAGTGACATCACATACGGGGAAGTAGCCTACATACAGTTATTTCTGAGTGTGATAATAACGGTGGTTAAAAGGATAGTTCAACATTTTGGCAAGTTGGCCCATTGCCATAATCCCTATAGTCATAGCAGTAGGTTCGTTACCTTTAATTGTCGGTGCAAGCTATTTTTAGAACGGCGAAGCAGAGTCGTGAGCTGCTCAGAGCTACACTACGGAGGCTCATGGGATTTCTTGGTTTCCCTCATCAAACTCACCAAATACACAATCCAACAACTCCAAAACAACGCTCTGGTGGACAAGTTGTGACCTGCACATTCACCATGCTATGAGATAATAACACAACGTTACCAGACAGAGTTGTTTTAAGGTAAATTCATGCAAAACCGCTGATGCACGTTGCCTTCAGGGGCAGTTTTTCATCAAGCAGTCTCTGCATTTCCCTCTAAAACAACTCTGTCTGGTAATGTTCTGTTATTATCTCATAGCGTGGTGAATGTGCAGGTCACAACTTGTCCACCAGAGCGTTTTGGAGTTGATGGATTGTGTATTTGATGAGTTTGATGAGGGAAACCAAGAAATCCCATGAGCCTCCGTAGTGTAGCTCTGAGCAGCTCACGGCTCTGCTCCGCCGTTCTAAAAATAGCTCGCACCAACAATTAAAGGTAACGAACCTACTGCTATGACTATAGGGATTATGGCAATGGGCCAATTTGCCAAAATGTTGAACTATCCCTTTAAGGTGGTTTAATCAGAAACTCTGCTTCCTTAAAGCAGAAGTAAGCGATCCGGTCGTTTTGGCTAACTTCCTGTCAGCCGATGGAGTTAGCAGCCCCCGCCCTCGTCCCTACGTCACCACATTCACGCACATCCCTTGGCTGCACACACAGAGAGGACCGCCCCTTTATGCCGTTCTCTCTCCTCATTGGATAAAGGTTGTAGGATACAAGGAAAGTTTTCTCCTCGGCTTACAGCAGAGCAGAGTGACTGACAGACCCGTGTTTCAGACCAAACACTCTATATAAGTGATTGCAGATAGATGGAAGATAGAACTATTTAAGACTTATATTAACACAAATATAGAGTTTATTTCCATCGCCAATTCTTCACAAAATAATTTATTTCCTTCCTTTCAAATTAAAAGACTTCAGGTCATGTTTGCGAGCTCTGTAGCTGCCTGAACTGAAACAGGTGTCGAAATGACTTTAAATGAAAACCAAACAAACAAAGGATGTTTGTGTGTTTCACTGTATTTCATTGAGCAGTAATTTGGTCTCTTTCCCTCCCTCTCCCTCTCCCTCAGAGCGAATCAAAGACTGTCCAGGCACCACAGGTTTACACCTGCACCAGGCTCCGTCCTTGCTGTGGCCCGTGGTGACTCTGTCTCTGTGGAGGGTCCTGGTCACCGACAGCCACGGCACATGATCCGGTCCGGACCGGCTCTGGAGGTTTTCACCAACGAAGATGTGTGTGTGATGTGATGTACATCTCTATTAGGCTTACACAGTTAAAAAAAAAAATATTTACAGATATCTGCCCATGAAAAGAAGGTTAAAAAATGGGGTAGGCTATCCATCTTGTGAAGAGGAAGAAGAGTGAGATCTTCATGTATTTTGGTACAGCAAGGAAGTTGCACTGTTTTGGAATCAAGTAGGAAAATGGATTTTGGTTCGCGGTTCAAACTTTTATTGTTGCCCGCTAACTATAGCCTAATTTTACTAAAAGGGATACGCCAACATTTTTTGTTTTTTACGTGTCTTGCCTCACTCCCGAGTCCATGACCGGCAGATAGACACCATCCTTTCGACTGTGCATGCAGTAACAAGGGAGATAGAGCCGTATCGCCCGTAATTAGCTTAGCTCAAACACTGGAAGTGTATAGGTAGTGTTAGCCTGCCTCCACCTAAAATCATCAGAGAAACTCTTCAGCAACTCTAAACGGAAACCGGCGGGCCGATCTTCATCTCAGAGCTGACAAAACTCTCCGGTAAGGCATCTTGAGCGGTCAAATGCCGCTAATGGGACGAGATCGGTCAAAACGGAGGGTTCAAGCAAAGACGGTTTATTTTGGTTCAAGCTAGCTACATCGAGGGTAGGTTAGCTTCCTATTTCAAAGTAAAAGCACAAATTCTATCGTCATGGTTTTCTGTATGTAAAGGGCATTCTGTATGGGTGTTTTATTTTGTGAAAGTAACCGGAAGTGCGTTGGTCACAACGGCTAGCTTGAGTAGCGCCGAATTCGTCCGAACAAAATTGTAAACAGCTGGTATTTAGACAAATTAACGACACACTGCTGATCTAAACGGCTACTTTCTCACCTAAACATGTTTGAAATGTCGATAAAGTGATTTACAGAGTTTAGAGCTAAAATGAAATCAGCTTCTGACTGCTGATTTCGGCTCGGGTAGGAGGCAGGCTAACACTACCCATACACTTCCAGTGTTTGAGCTAAGCTAATTACGGGCGATACGGCTCTATCTCCCTTGTTACTGCACGCACAGTCGAAAGGATGGTGTCTATCTGCTGGTCATGGACTCGGGAGTGAGGCAAGACACGAAAAAAAATGTTGGCATATCCCTTTAAGAGACGATGCAGAAGGAAAAGACCTGAATAATATTATTAGTATGGTGGGAAAAGCTTTTATTTTCCAAGCTACAAAAAGACAAAAATTAAATCTAGAATGTTTCAAAATGTTGACACTTGAAAAAGACGTGGGTGGGGAATTTACGCTGAAATGGTAAATGATTGTAATGGAGGGCCGTGTTATTTTTTTTATATATTTGTTTTCTATAGCTAGGCTACATAATTTTCACCTTTGTTGTGTTTTTGTTGTTGCTACTGTTTTTGTTTCATTATCGTTGCTGTTTTTGTTTGGTTTCATTTTGCATTTTGGTCATCATTTTTATTTGTTTCTACGGATTTGTATCAATGATTTTGATTTTTGTGAAATAAAATATATGTTAAAAAAACAAAAAAAAATGATATGTTAAATCTTTTATATTTATATATAGTGTGTCTGTCCTGTGAGTTCTTTTACATTTGCACTGTTTTTTGCTGTTTCCTTATTTTTCATTTTTTAAATAGACGTCCCCTCTGACAAGTAAAACAAAAATTTGTTAGTGTTCTCTGGAGGTGTTTTCTTCTTTTTGTAGCATTTTATAAAACAAATTTATGATCCAGCAGCACTGTAACACTGCTGCTGGTTCTTGTGCACAGATACAGACTGTGGAGATCAAGGCAAGGAACATCATCGGCCAGTGGGGGAACAGATAAATCAGCAGCAGATCAAAAATTAATGCAGATGGAAAAATGGAAACGCATTGCAAAAGGAAAAAGGGTGGGGCGGCAAATATGTAAACAGAAATCATACTGCAAATAGGCTACAGACAATGCAGGAGAAACTAAACACAGATTAAAAAGAAACGAAAACAAAAAAATATGCAATAGTCTATATTATATTTATTTTTAAGGCTCAATTGACGATGAATAATTGAAGAGCAAAGCCCGTTTCTTTTAGGAAAAATATTCACAACAAATCAAGATAAAGTGGGAAAACATAACAAAAATGGTAAATGCTTGAGTTTGATTAAAATGTATATTGCGCAAATCTAATTTTGAGTGTTGTTTAGATCCTTTTTTGGGGGAGTTGGGAGGTTCAGTCGTGTCATATTGTAATCATAATAATCGATTGCTGAGTATTTTATGTGTATTTATGTTTGTGTGTCGTTGCCTGTATCACTAAACAAAAAAACAAGGAGCATATCCAGACAACAAAATGGATGAACAGCTTCAGTTACGACCTGAGAGACTTCAGTTATATCTGATGCATAATGTAGACGTCAGATTAGCCGACTTCATATTGGACTGAGGGTTTTCTGGGTTAAAAAGCAGGAAAAGCTGCAGCTCCGATACGGCAGCGAAGTTGACGTACGATCCAGCCCCCCTAGAGGCCGAGAGATTTTCTTTTATTGCACTTGGATTTGTGTGTTTTAGTTCATGTATTTCGTGTTCTTGCTGGGTTTTTTTTTCTGTGGTTGTTCTTGTTTTGTATTTTTAGATCACTATTTAGAGATTAATTTTGTAATTTACAGCGCATTACTCCTTACGGACATTGCAACTTGTTTGTCCTTATCAGCCGCCGTACTACAGTCTGGGTGGCAACCGCCATTCCGACATCCCACCAGTCCGACATAGGCCTCTAATTGTCTAAATGGCAACACTTAATTTTCTATCAAACGTCCCATCATTCTGACATTTTTTGCCTCCTATGGTCGGAATGACGGTATTTTTTTCTTTTTTTAAACATCCTGCCTTTCCGACAATTCCTTTAATAGCGTATTTTTTTCCCCAAAAGATTTTGCACTGATTGGGCTTAGGCAATGAAGAAAGGAGTTGGTTAAGTTTAGTAAAAAAAGACCAAGTAGGCAAAAATTGTCGGAATGACGGGACATTTGATAGAAAATGATTGTTGCCATTTAGACAATTAGAGGCCTATGTCGGACTGGTGGGATGTCGGAATGACAGCATGTAACCCTACAGTCTACAAGCTCTGGGAAATAAAAGTGAAATTGGTTTGAGGATTTAAAATCTGTCTGGTTATGTCTGTGATCTCCATATGTTTGTTTACCTGATTAAATAAAGGTTTGAACGAAAGAAAACCAGCAGGGGGATGTCAGTCTACAAAACTGGAGTCAAGTTAAAAGAGAAGGTTGGTGAAAGAAACATTTACAAAATCATACAGAAACTCCACTAGGTTTGTTATTTAAAATGCAGTTGTGACGAATTATTCACTAAAAAATATTCCAACCCCCTCAGTGTTACAACTTTGGGCTGAAATCATTTAAACTCATTGCTGAGAGAGTCTGGTTCAGGATCAAGTGACCCGAGGGTGGAGCTACATCAGAGTTTCCATCCACACACATCTTCAGGAAGTCTGAACAAAGAGGAGATCGGACAGGAAGCTGAGCAGATTTCACAATAAAACACTCAGAGAAACCAAATCCTGCAAAGTTGTTGGATGCATTTCTCTGTGGACTGAGGCTTTTATATTTTCACAAGCTGCTTTATAATCACACTACACACAAACTGATCCACAGTCTCCTTTATCTCAGAGCTCAAACCTTCTAATCTCATTTTCCTGCTGCTGTACTTGCACTGGTGTAGCTCAGTGGTTACTTCTCTCCACATTTCTCTCCTGCAGAGATCCTGGTCTCCTCCCCTCGTGGGATCGAACCACGGGCGCTGTCCAGTGCTTTTACTTCTCTGATCTCTCAGTCTGTTAAAAACAAACAGACTCATAGTTCTTAGTTACTTCAAAATAGGTTGTTTCAGTAACATTAATGGTAAATGTTCTGTTTTTCTTTTGTCGGTAAAAACTGATCCACAGTCTCTCTGAGCTCAAACCTTATAAGTCAAGGAGCTTTAACACAAACATCTACCTTTATACTGTATGGAGCTTTAACACAAACATCTACCTTTATACTGTATGGAGCTTTAACACAAACATCTACCTTTATACTGTATGGAGCTTTAAAGCAGAAGTGAGTGATCCGGTCGTTTTCGCTAATGCTGCGTTCCAGGTAGGCTTTTGAAATCATAAATTACAGCTTCAAGTCACAACTTACGACTTTGTAGCGTTCCAGGCAACCCACTCGTGTTTTTCCGACCTGTTTTACAGGTGAAAGTCACTATAACGGCCACTCGTAACTTCCGACCCGTTAAATCGTACCAGTACGTCTTTTTGTACAGTCTATGTACCAGATCGAACTGGTACGACTTCACAGGTTGGAAAAAAAAACGAGTTTCCTTGAACGCACCATAACAGTCCTCGTCCCTACGTCGCCACATTCACGGCGTCCCTTGGCTGCACACACAGCCCTGCATGCCGTTCTCTCTCCTCATTGGATAAAAACTGTAGGATACGATAAATGTTTTCTCCTCGACTCAGAGCAGAGCAGAGGGACTGAGAGACCCGTGTTTCAGACCAAACACTCTATGTAAGTGATTGCTGTCGGAAGATATAACTATTTAAGACTTATATTAACACAAATATATCACTTACTTCTGCTTTAACACAAACATCTATACCTTTATACTGTATGGAGCTTTAATGTGGGTGTTTTTATGATTGTATGCATTAAACGTAGACATACCGTTTGTCTTTTGCCAATATAAACTGATCCACAGTCTCCTTTATCTCACAGCTCAAACCTTATTATCTAATTTTCCTGCTGCTGCCTTTGCACTGGTTTAGCTCAGTGGTTACTTCTCTCCAACATCTCTCCTGTAGAGATCCTGGTCTCCTCCCCTCGTGGGATCGAACCACGGGCGCTGTCCAGTGCTTTTACTTGAACATTGTGGTCTGATCAATTCAGGTCCATATACACATAATAAAAGATGATGAACGCTAAAAGTTCATATTAATAACGTTAACAAAGTGGATTTTTGTTTTTTTTAAGGATAAATAGAGACATCTGTACCAGTGTCTCCAGCATGCTGACTGGTCTCTGCAGTGCTGTTATTACTCTTAAAGCTGTGGTGTCACTTCTACACATATAAATCTATACATCCAGTTTCTTAACTCAGCTTTAAGAGTATCAGCACGTGCATTTACAAACATGACGTTTGCACTGAACCATCTAAGTCTCTTCAATAATATACTTAGGGCATCATTATCATAAGCAACTGATCCACAGCCTCCCTTATCTCTGAGCTCCAACCTTTTAAGTCAAACATCTACCTTTATACTGTATGGAGCTTTAACACAAACATCTACCTTTATACTGTATGGAGCTTTAATACAAACATCTACCTTTATACTGTATGGAGCTTTAATACAAACATCTACCTTTATACTGTATGGAGCTTTAACACAAACATCTACCTTTATACTGTATGGAGCTTTAATACAAACATCTACCTTTATACTGTATGGAGCTTTAATACAAACATCTACCTTTATACTGTATGGAGCTTTAACACAAACATCTACCTTTATACTAGGCTATATGGAGCTTTTTGTGTCTTTATGTTTGTGCTCATGAAACTTACTATTATTGTAAATGTTCAGTTTTTCTTTCTGCCAGGATTAAAAAGATCCAGCCTCCCTCCAGTGATCCAGTCCACTTTTCCTGTTTCAGCCTTTGTGCTGGTTTAGCTCAGTGGTTACTTCTCTCCAGCATCTCTCCTGCAGAGATCCTGGTCTCCTCCGCTTGTGGGATCGAACCTTGGGCGCTGTCCAGTGCTTTTACTTCTCCACTGCTCTGAGCCATTTTCTCTGTTAAAAACAAACAAACTCAGTTACTTCAAAATAAGTTGTTTCAAAATTAGCAATTGTTGCTATAACCTGGCTCAAAGCATCTTTTCTTGTTTTACAAGATTATTGTTTTATTTTTGTGCATTGTCCCTGTTTTAAATAAATAAATTCATTCATTCATTCAATAACCTTATTGGTAAACTTAAAGTTTTTCTTTTGCCAGTAGCTACAAACAGATCCACAGACTCCTTCTCTCAAGCTTTTAATAAAAACATCTACCATTATAGGCTACTGTATGGAGCTTTATGTGGGTGTTTTTATGTTTGTATGCATTAAACGTAGACATACCGTTTTTCTTTTGCCAGTATAAACTGATCCACAGTCTCCTTTATCTCAGAGCTCAAACCTTATAAACTCATTTTCCTGCTGCTCTACTTGCGCTGGTTTAGCTCAGTGGTTACTTCTCTCCACATTTCTCTCCTGCAGAGATCCTGGTCTCCTCCCCTCGTGGGATCGAACCACGGGCGCTGTCCAGTGCTTTTACTGCTCTGCTCTGATCCATTTTCTCTTAGTCTGTTAAAAACAGTTACTTCAAAATAAGTTGTTTCAATAACCTTATTGGTAAATTATCAGTTTTTCTTTTGCCAGTACAAACTGATCCACAGCATCTCTCTCTCCAAGCTTATAATACAAACATCTACCTTTACTGTATGGAGCTTCAGCTTTATGTGGGTGTTTTTATGATTGTATGCATTAAACTTACCACTAAACATACCGTTTGTCTTATGCCAATATAAATTGATCCACAGTTTCCTTTATCTCAGAGCTTTAACCTTATAATCTCATTTTCCTGCTGTTGTACTTGTGCTGGTTTAGCTCAGTGGTTACTTCTCTCCAACATCTCTCCTGCAGAGATCCTGGTCTCCTCCCCTCCTGGGATCGAACCACGGGCGCTGTCCAGTGCTTTTACTTCTCTGCTCTGATCCGTTTTCTTTCAGCCTGTTAAAAACAAACAAACTCAGTTACTTCAAAATATTGTTTCAATAACCTTATTGGTGAATGATCAGTTTTTCTTATGCCAATATAAACTGATCCACAGTTTCCTTTATCTCAGAGCTCAAACCTTATTATCTAATTTTCCTGTTTCAGCCTTTGCGCTGGTGTAGCTCAGTGGTTACTTCTCTCCAACATCTCTCCTGCAGAGATCCTGGTCTCCTCCCCTCGTGGGATCGAACCACGGGCGCTGTCCAGTGCTTTTACTTGGACATTGTGGTCTGATCAATTCAGGTCCATATACACATAATAAAAGATGATGAACGCTAAAAGTTCATATTAATAACGTTAACAAAGTGGAATTCTTTTTTTTTTTAGGATAAATAGAGACATCTGTACCAGTGTCTCCAGCATGCTGACTGGTCTCTGCAGTGCTGTTATTACTCTTAAAGCTGTGGTGTCACATCTACACATATAAATCTATACATTCAGTTTCTTAACTCAGCTTTAAGAGTATCAACACGTGCATTTACAAACATGAAGTTTGCACTGAACCATCTAAGTCTCTTCAATAATATACTTAGGGCATCATTATCATAAGCAACTGATCCACAGCCTCCCTTATCTCTGAGCTCCAACCTTTTAAGTCAAACATCTACCTTTATACTGTATGGAGCTTTAACACAAACATCTACCTTTATACTGTATGGAGCTTTAATACAAACATCTACCTTTATACTGTATGGAGCTTTAATACAAACATCTACCTTTATACTGTATGGAGCTTTAACACAAACATCTACCTTTATACTGTATGGAGCTTTAACACAAACATCTACCTTTATACTGTATGGAGCTTTAACACAAACATCTACCTTTATACTGTATGGAGCTTTGTGTGTGTTTATGTTTGTGTTCATTCAGATAGGTCCTTTCAATATGTTATTTTATGTTATCTTAAACTTTATTATAGACTCTGGTCCATATACAAGACAAAAACACAAAAAGACAACACAAATAGGCTACATGATAAAACATAATGAACCCTAAAAGTTCATATTGAATAACATTCATGATATAGAAATTTCTAAAAAGGATGAAAAGAGACATCTGAGTTTGTTCTTGGTGGCGTCACATCTACTCATATACATCCAGTTTCTTCAGGGTTCTTACGGATCCTTAAAAAGTCTTAAAAGGCATTAAATTCATTAATCTAAAAACAAGGCCTTAATTGGCATTAAAATGTCTTAAATCAATTTTTCAAAAGTCTTAAAAATGTTAACACATGGTAAGTGGTATTTTATGGTTGTAATTAGTCTCAAATCTCAAAATAATTGGTAACATTCTGACATAGAGAAGTTAGTGGTGGCCGTCAACGCTAAATTTCTCACCGCCACCAGCTCCCAAGTCAGTGTTTTGGTTTTTTTTGGGACTTTTTATGCATTTATTTTGAAAGGACAGCTGGAAAGAGACACAATCCAATGTTCATGTAGCAGTCACTTTACCTTGGATCACATAGGAAAGTGGGTAAAATTGTCCCTATATCCTATGTAATTGATGTGGTGTTTTTTTTTCTTTTTTCTGCATTTGTGTTTATTATGGAAGCCCATTTCCGCCACTTGAGAAAAAAAATTATGAGCTACTAAGTCATAATTATGAGATAGCTAAGTCGAAATTATGAGATAGCTAAGTCATAATTATGAGATACTAAGTCAAAATTATGAGATACTAAGTCGAAATTATGAGATACTAAGTCAAAATTATGAGATACTAAGTCATAATTATGAGATAGCTAAGTCATAATTATGAGATACTAAGTCAAAATTATGAGATACTAAGTCGAAATTATGAGATAGCTAAGTCATAATTATGAGATACTAAGTCAAAATTATGAGATACTAAGTCAAAATTATGAGATACTAAGTCGAAATTATGAGATACTAAGTCATAATTATGAGATAGCTAAGTCATAATTATGAGATACTAAGTCATAATTATGAGATAGCTAAGTCATAATTATGAGATACTAAGTCAAAATTATGAGATACTAAGTCGAAATTATGAGATACTAAGTCATAATTATGAGATACTAAGTCGAAATTATGAGATAGCTAAGTCATAATTATGAGATACTAAGTCAAAATTATGAGATACTAAGTCATAATTATGAGATACTAAGTCAAAATTATGAGATACTAAGTCGAAATTATGAGATACTAAGTCATAATTATGAGATACTAAGTCGAAATTATGAGATAGCCTAAATCAAAACAAGGGGCACAGAGGAGCTCATCGTAGCAGGATGGCTATGGATTTTCAAATTCCGGTTCACGTATAATTAAAACAGTGAGGACAGATACCACACGGACTGTAACTGGAGTTGGAGACCTACACGGATTAAAACATATTAATGCTCAAGGAGGACACGGGAACAGTGCTGTCATCTAGCCAGGCAGGACTAGCAGCATAGCTCCACAGCTGGATGAAGAACTTTCACAGTGAGGAAATACAATGAAGAGGTGGATAAAACTCCGTGGTGGTGGGTCGGCTGTGGGAGGCTGCAATGATAGCGAGGCCACACGGAGCACTGGAGGACCGCCACTGTTAACCGGCATGTCAGACGGCTCTCTCGTTTTAATCAGTGATGCTCGGAGCGAACTTTTGGACTATGCTGTCGGTTTGTCTGCGGTGCATTCACAGCCCGCCCGGGAGCGTTTTATTAGATCACCCAGCTTCTGGGACACTGGACTGTGACACTGGACTGTGTGGTCACACAGTGTGTGAGAGGAACACCGGAGCTTGACCGCCTGATGTTACCTGCTGCATTATTTATGGTTTGAGTGACTAGTGTCACACATGTAAACATATTGAACAGTGCGCTGCAGCCACCTATGGATCCGCATCACACGTCCTGTACGTCCTAGGGTCACTAAGGAATAACAGTGTCCAGTCCAGTGTCCCAGAAGCTGGATGAACATGAATAAAACGCTCTCGGACGGGCTGTGAATGCACCGCAGACGAACCGACAGCGTGGTCCAAAAGTTCGCTCCGAGCATCTTGATTAAAAAGAGAGAGCTGCCGGTTAACGGTGGCGGTCCTCCGGTGCTCCTCTCACACACTGTGTGGCCTCGCTGTCGCATCATAGCCTCCCACTGCCGACCCAAAAGCACCACGGAGTTTTACCCACCTCTTCACTGTATTTCCTCACTGTGAAAGTTCTTCATCCAGCTGTGGAGCTATGCGGCTAGTCCTGCCTAGCATGGCTAAAACAGCACTGTTCCTTAAGCATTAATGTTTTTTAATCCGTTCAGATAAATAGGTCTTTAACTCCAGTTACAGTCCGTGGTATCTGTCCTCTATGTTTTAACAAGTAAATTACACTGAATCGTAATTTGAAACTGATGAAAACTCCATAGCCATCCTGCTACCGATTGTAACAATAGGAATTATTGTTAGGAACCTTTGCTTAGTTCAGTGTGACACAAGGACATGTTTTGAAGTGACACCACCTGACCGGACCGAGCTGAATGTAACCGGGCGTTACACGCTTAATAAAGTTTGTAACCCAGCAGGGTTAAACAGTAAGAATAGTGTAGGCCTACGCTTCTTGTGATGAAGTAACAGACTTTAACACCGAGGACAGCTGTGCTCCGTGACTTATCTCATAATTATGACTTAGCTATCTCATAATTTCGACATAGCTATCTCATAATTTCGACTTAGTATCTCATAATTATGACTTAGCTATCTCATAATTATGACTTAGCTATCTCATAATTTCGACTTAGTATCTCATAATTATGACTTAGTATCTCATAATTATGACTTAGCTATCTCATAATTTTGACTTAGTATCTCATAATTTCGACTTAGTATCTCATAATTATGACTTAGCTATCTCATAATTTCGATTTAGTATCTCATAATTATGACTTAGTATCTCATAATTATGACTTAGCTATCTCATAATTTCGACTTAGTATCTCATAATTATGACTTAGCTATCTCATAATTTTGACTTAGTATCTCATAATTTCGACTTAGTATCTCATAATTATGACTTAGTATCTCATAATTTCGACTTAGCTATCTCATAATTTCGACTTAGTATCTCATAATTATGACTTAGTAGCTCATAATTTTTTTTCTCATGTGGCGGAAATGGGCTTCCATAGTTTATTATGAAGTCAGTCTTAAATTTAATTTCAAGTGGCTTTAAAAAAGTCTTTAAAAGTCTTAAATTTAACTTGGCTTAAGCTGTAGGAACCCTGTTCTTACAGTAACACAGCTTTAAATGTTTTTTTTCAGCTTTATTGACAACAGCACAGATTACACAATCGGAGTTTAAGGGTGACAACAGCAAGACAAAGAAAGAAGAAAATAAATACTTATTAAATCAATATTTACAGAGATCATATGTTTTAATAGTTTAACAGATGTATTAGATCTACTTAGTTCTTTTTGCCGGTACAAACTGATCCACAGCCTGAGCTGAAACTTTATATATCACATTTCCTGCTTGGATTGCTGCGCTGGTTTAGCTCAGTGGTTACTTCTCTCCACATTTCTCTCCTGCAGAGATCCTGGTCTCCTCCCATTCGTGGGATCGAACCACGGGCGCTGTCCAGTGCTTTTCCTTCTCCTGTGGTCCGATCCGTTTTCTCTCAGCCTGTAAAAAAAACCTCTCTCTTGAAGTTCAAAGTCTAAAGTTACTTCAAGATGAGTCACGGTTCAGCGAGTGAAAGAAGGACTGAACATGTGTTTTGCAGAATCAGTGCAGTCAGAGCTGCAATAGAATAGCCTATATGGATGTTTATGTTGTTGCTGTTCATTCTATTGCGTGTGTTTTTTATTTATCTAAGTCGTGTAAGTTGCATACAAGTGGAAAAAGTGGTTATTTCTAAGGAATTTGCGACAAAAACGCCAACATGAGCGCCAGTGATAAGGCGCCTCAACAGTGAACCCCCTCGGTCACTGTCTGCTCTGCAACTCTCCTACAGCCTGACAGTCATTTTCCCGAAAAGAAATGGAGCACTGTTTGAAGTACCACATTTTTGTAGCCTATACCATTTACAACCTTTTTATTTAATGTAGCCTTTTTTTTTTTTTTTTTTTTACCCCTGGCTCATTTGTTGCTTCCTGTTCTTTCTGCGTTCAAATTGTAGGCTATACACCTACAATAATAATTCATATGATAAAAGATAATGAACGCTAAAAGTTCATATTTAATAACGTTCATGAAATAGAAATTTCTAAAAAAAAAAAAAAAAAAAAAAGGATGAAAAGAGACATCTGAGTTTGTTCTTGGTGGCGTCACATAGACATCCAGTTTTTCAGCTTTATTAACAGCAGATAAGATGAATACACAATATTATTACACAATCATACACGCCAGGGGGTTTAAAGGCGACAACAAAAAGACAAAGAAAGAAGAAAACAAATAGTTATTCAATTAATATTTATAGATATCATATGTTTTTATAGTGTTTCCCCCCCACAATCACATAGAGAACAGGTGTATTATATCTACTTAGCTCTTTTTGCCCGTACAAACTGATCCACAGTCCGGGCTCAAACTTTATATATCACATTTCCTGCTTCAGACTGCGCACTGGTTTAGCTCAGTGGTTACTTCTCTCCACATTTGTTAGTGCAACAATCCTGGTCTCCTCCCACTCGTGGGATCAAACCACGGGCGCTGTCCAGTGCTTTTCCTTCTCCTGTGATCCGATCCGTTTTCTCTCAGCCTGTAAAAAAAAAAAAACCTCTCTTGAAGTTCAAGTTACTTCAAGATGAGTCGTCACGGTTCAGCGAGTGAAATAAGGACTGAACGTGTGTTTTGCAGAATCAGTGAGTCAGAGCTGCAATGAAATAGACTAGATGGATGTTTATGTTGTTGCTGTTCATTTTATTGTGTGTGTTTTTTATTCATCTAAGTCGTGTAGGCTACAGGTGGGAAAAGTGGTTATTTCTAAGGAATTTGCGACAAAAACACCAACATGAGCGCCGGTGATAAGGCGCCTCAACAGTGAACCCCCTCGGTCACTGTCTGCTCTGCACCTCTCTCTGCAGCCTTTTCTCCGAAAAGAAATGGAGCACTACTAATTCAACAAATCAAAAAGCTATAAAAACATTGCATTTTTGTAGCATACCATTATTCAATGTATTTTATTTTTTTTATTATTATTTTACTTTTTTACCCCTGGCTCATTTTGTTCTTTCTGCGTGTATAGGCTACACAATAGGCTACCTAAGCTACAGAAATTCATATGATAAAAGATAATGAACGCTAAAAGTTCATATTTAATAACATTAATAAAATAGAAATGTCTAAAAAAAAAAAAAAAAAAAGGATGAATAGAGACATCTGAGTTTGTTCTTGGTGGCGTCACATCTACACATAAATCTATTGACATCCAGTTTTTCAGCTTTATTAACAGCAGGAGAATACACACGAATGAATAAGATGAGTGTAGGTAGGCTATACAAAATTATTACACAAACAATTATATACACGCCAGGGGGTTTAAGGGTGACAACAAGACAAAGAAAGAGGAAAATAAATTTCAATTAATATTTACAGAGATCATGTTTTAATAGTTGTTTTTTTTCACAATCACATAGAGAAGAGATGTATTAGGCTACATCTAATCACGTAGCTCTCTTTTTTGCCAGTAAGAACTGATCCACAGCCCGAGCTCAACCTTTATATATCATATTTCCTGCTGCAGACAGCGCACTGGTTTAGCTCAGTGGTTACTTCTCCGCATTTCGTTTGTTACGACTGTTACCTCCCACTCGTGGGATCAAACCACGGGCGCTGTCCAGTGCTTTTCCTTCTCCTGTGGTCCGATCCGTTTTCTCTCAGTCTGTAAAAAAAAAACTCTCTCATGAAGTTCAAAGTTTAAAGTTAGTTGAAGTTAAGTTGTCACGGTTCGGCGAGTGAAAGAAGGACTGAACATGTATGGTTTTACCGAATCAGTGAGTCAGAGCTGCAATAGAATATACCTATGGATGTTTATGTTGTTGCTGTTCATTTTATTGTGTGTGTTTTTATTTAGGCTATCTAAGTTACATACAAGTGAATAAAGCGGTTATTTCTAAGGAATTTGCGACAAAAACACCAACATGAGCGCCGGTGATAAGGCACCTCAACAGTGAACCCCCTCGGTCACTGTCTGCTCTGCACCTCTCAGTCTTTTTTCCGAAAAGAAATAAAGTTATGCTACTTACTAGCCTAATTCAACAAATCAAAAAGCTATAAAAACATTAAAATATTTTGTACCATTTACAATCTTTTTATTTAATGTAGCTATTTGGTTTTACCATGGATGTATTAGATCCATGATTTTTACCCCTGGCTCATTTGTTACTTCCTGTTCTTTCTGCGTAAGCCTACTGTTCATTGTATAATGTTTGTATGCTATGGAAGCTCATTTCTGCTACTTAATGAAAAAAAAAGTTTAATAACTCAAAATAATGAGATAGGCTACTAAGTCAAAAATAATGATATAGCCTACTTTCTCAAAATAATGAGGTAGCCTACATAGTCAAAACTAGCTCAAAATAATGAGAAAGTGTCTCATTATTTTGAGAAAATCTATCATTATTTTTGACTTAAGTCAAAAATAATAAGTCAAAACTATCTTAAAATATAGAGATAGTCCGAGGAGAGGAGGGGTGGAGGGTGGGATTGTTTTGTTGTTGTTGTTGTTGTTGTTGTTGTTGTTGTTGTTGTTTGTTTGTTTTAGTTATCTATGCTGTGCATTTTATGTATACCAAAAAAAAAGGAAATTGTGTTTATTATGTCTGGTTGTTAAATGGTCCATACATCAATAAATAATTGATCACAAAAAAATATAGAGATAGTATATTTAGTATCTCATTATTTTCACTTAGTAAGCATTATTTTTCACTTAAAGGTGTACAGAAATGGCCGTTTGTCCTGTTTGTCGTGCCGAGTTGTCACGAGCTGCAACACGAGTTTACCCGAGTAAGGAAAACGAATTTGATTGGTCGTTATCGAGCGGGCGGGATATTCAAAGCTTGGGGCGAGACCGAGCTCCGTGTGTGTGTGCGTGTGTCAGACGTTTGAATGACGGATTACGGATCCAATATCAGTGGCTGGTGAATCGTGTACAGGCTGACGTATAATCCGTGCGCCTGCATTATCCAATGCGAAAAAAAAACTACACTAAAATACACACTTTCATCCCGGATTTACTCAAAAATAGAATTTTGCACAAAGTTTGGCCTACATCGTCTGATAGATGAGTTATTACACTAATTTTATGACCCAGAGTGGGCTTAAATTCAATTTTCTTTTCTGTACACCTTTAATAAATCAAAATTATAAGATACTATCTCAAAATAATGACATAACTCAAAATAATGAGAAACTAACTCAATGTTTTGACTTAGTTTCTCGTTATTTTGACTTATTGGATCTTCATTTTTCCATCAAGTGGCAGAAATGAGCTTCCATAGGCTAGAATAAAAAATAAAAAAAACTTTCCCTACAGTCTTCCGGTTGTACTTCCGGGTTTACTTCCGGTGCCACAGTAACGTTTTACAGTTTACACTTTTACTACGATAATAAACAAAACGAAATTGTGTCAGGTGCCACGAGTGGTGTAATAACACTTATGCATCATTCATATTGCTTTGTAATGTACAATTTAATATTTTAAAATTCATATTTAGGAGCAGAGTGACTTAACTTCCTGTTGCGCATGCGCATCCCCGTCGCCGCGGCGCAGGTCTGTTGACAAATATCGGGGGAGGGACCACTGCTGCGGCGTAAGTAGATCTTTGTTCACATTGTTATATTCTCTACATAACTGAGCATTTTGTACACAGCGTGGCTCGTTTAATATCAATTCACATCGTCAGTAGCAGCCGCGGGCACTGCTTCCACCGAGCTAGTGCAAAAAGAAAGTGTTTTATTTATTAAAACATCTGTAAAAACCGCTGGGGCCGACTCGACTGGTAGTGGAGCAGAAATTTAACGTCGAGCTAGATACAAGCGGCACTGTTCACTTCCGGTCAAATTACCAAAGTAAAAGACTCTGTTGACGCACATATCGCCACGTAACAAGGCATTTAAATACCTAATGTTTCTGTTTTATTTTGGGATGCATTTTGTCGTCGACTTCTGGAAAATAATTTGTATTTATCAAAATTAACTTGCAGTAATATCAGGTTTGGTGTCATTTTAAAGGACTCAAAACGGGAATTTATCTTAAATAATCTCAAAATATTTTTTAGACAAATATAAATACCCTATTTTTTCCTACTTTTTTTTAAAGAGCTCTCTATATATCGTGATTCACTTACATGCACAACATCTATATCAATATTTATTTTATCTTTCCCTTCATCAGACCTCAGGAAACTATTTTTGATTTTTGTTTTGTAATATTATTATGACTCTTGTTGTATTTATTTATTTACCTTACTTGTATTACGTTTTTTATTCATAACTTTCCTGTTATTTTCCTTACTCAAACACTGACATGTTCTGCTCAGTTTTCAAGTATATATACATTTGGTAAAAGTAAAAAAGAAAGAAGTTTTTCAAATTACTGCTTTTCACCACACGTATAAAAAAATGGCGCGTTTTTTTTTTATTCTAACCGCGGTAGTATGTGCTTTTATTGTGAAAGAACAGGAGCCAGTTTCCGTTGTTGCCCCTGGTAACGTCGTTGGCCTTGACTAGCCTAGTTACAGCAGCAAGCTACCAAACCCCTGCTCTTCTAACGCTGTGTTATCGGCTTTAAACCTCTGCTTTATAGGAACACAGACGATTAAAAGTCACGTAAATATCCGAGCTAATGCAGTTTAGAGTAAGTTTGTCCCGTGTTTTCTTTTTAAAACTTGTGAACTTGTTTGACAGTCTGGCTGTGGGAGCGAGTGAAGGCAGGTCTGGTCTCCTCGTTCAAGACTGTAGTCGGTAGAAATGAAGAGGTGAGTGTCACTGTCAACTATTATTATTATAACAACGAAAACAACAGATGATTATTAATATGGTATTAATTATTAACCATAACGTGTGTGCTGCAGCCAACAGAAGAGCCCTGAACCTGATGGGAGCGTCACCGTCAACGAGGAAGGTAAATAAATAGTCTATTGTTGTGTTGTCTTATGAACTTATTAAACATGTATTTGTGCTTTTAATAATGAGTCAGACAGAGGTTTGAAAGTTAAAATCTCACTGACTGGTTAAGACTTTCAGTTTACTTAAAGACTTCAAGTTTATGTTAATGTGTACAGATCAATGATCTCCAAAAGACATAAAGATACACATGACACATTCCCTTAACATTTAAAATATATATATATATGATATACCATTTCAAAATGACAGAAGGCTGCTTCTTTGTTTCCCTTTTTCACTCTAAAACTGTAGAAAACTAAAATAATACACTGATATTGATTAAAATATTGCAAAAACGGCAGGGGCGTAACCAGACATTTTTGATAGGGGTGGCCCAAGTGGGACACTGACTTATGGTGGGGCTGGTATGAAGCGTGAACACGTCGTTCACACACACCCACACAGGTTTTGGCCATACCCATTTTGTCTGCAAAACCCATATCTACTTAAATTACTAACACTGTAAGAAAAACTAGACAGGGAAATACAGAAAATACAAAATACAAGAGTGTCAACATACAATTGTGATAGAAAACCTCAATGAGCAAATAATTACTTGACAAAAGCCAGTATAAACAATGTATAAAATGCCTCCCTTTCATGTTTACCTTTTTTTAATGTCTTTTGGAGATCATTTCGTCTTCCACTTGCTGAACTGTTCACATTAACAGACATTACCCAAACTTTTGCATGACACTGCATGTTGTGTTTCAGTGTAATCCATTAAAAACCCTCTGAAGCCACTACAAATGTATGCACTTAAACATTTTAAACCATACATTTTAAACTTCTTTCACTTTGTTGTTATCTATGTTTGGCTGGAGAGTAGAGGGCAAAGAGATGGTCATTTAGACATGAAACCTCAGGCAGTGAAGGGGTCTGAATACTTTCTGAACCCTCTGTAAATACTCTCCTAAATGTCACTAATACACTGCATAGAGTTACACACACCCAAAATTAAAACACTGAGGAATTAAAAACACTGAGGAAACGCTGTCTTACGCTCAACATTGTGCAATTTGCAGTGGGCAAACACTAGAGAGTGGATAAAAACTAGGATAAATAGAATAGAATAGAATGAAATAAAATTAAATAGATATGTAAATGATATACATAAATAATTCAGAGGAATAAAATATGGTGTCAGAGCTGTTGTTTTGCAGATGTTGTGTTGACGGTGTTGTTGCGTTCCCACAGGGTCCGTAGCCACCGCTGAGGATCCTGCAGCCATCGCCACCATCCAGTCCGCTGCCACCTTCACTGACCAGCCCATCAAATATCTGTTCAAGACGGAGGGAGCGGGCGGACAGGTAGGAGTAAGTCAACACATGCACTTCAACTAATAATCATCATAATATTACACATTAACATTAGTTCAACTGCATTAATTCGACAGCGGGGGGAAATTAATCTGAAGGGGTTTTGGTATAAAACTGTGGATACATGTTGTTGGTTTGAAGCAAACTGCAGCTTTAAGAGGGTGTTCAGACTCCTTTACTTTCTGTACACTGTTGTTGTGTAGTAGATTACATTTATGTTTTGTTTTAACATCTTTTCACTTTGTTGATGAATGGGCATATTCAACATATTTATTTATATTGCACTTTTTTTTAAAAACAGTCCAAGTTGACCAAACTGCTGTACAACATAAAAACACAAGTAAAACATGTAATAACAATAAAACTAAATAGATATAGGCAATGTACAGTAAAAACATGCAATAAAACAATAAAACAGAAATGAATTTGTATCAAACCAAACTAAAATACCAAGGAAAAGAGATTTTAATAAAGACTTTAAATGCTCAAAGGGAGAAAAGAAGCAAACGGTGCCAGTGCAGAAAAATGAAGGGGTCTGAATACTTTCTGCACGCAGTGTAAATATCCAGTATCTCCTGACTCCACCCCCCCTCGCTGCTGAAAATCAAAACAATAAAACAAACAAAGCCGGGGGTCAAAAGGAAAAGTCGTCACAAGGCCCCCGCCCTTCAGGCCGTCATGGTGATCCAGTTCTCTGATCATATCGGCTACAGTCACAGCTTTGTAAAAGGAAAAAAAGAACAGAAACAGAAAAATATGAATATGAATTACAGGATTTCTAACATCATATAAATAGACGATATGCACATGCAGGTAAAACAACCTCCAAATTTTTTTTTTAACCCAGGCTGCAGCACTTGGCCTACAACGGACGCGTTTCAGCAAGAAGCTTTTCTTCATGACGTGTCTCAGTAGTAAACATGCCAGGAGGAAAATACTCAGTATTCATATTGAATCAGAAGTAAACAAGCGATAAATGAAGTGCATCTGTTACACAGCTACACATATACATATATAAATTCACTGGAGTCAGAACAAATATACAAGTAGAAAACAGATAAAAATAGAAAAAGATCTTAGGGCTGAGAAACAGCATTGCACATATAAAATATATCCACTGAAGGGCTATTTAAAGAATAACAATTTACAGATAATAATAATATATACTACAGATCCATCATAAGAAGCAGCTCAATAATAACTCTCAGGGTGCCATCGGCCGATCTTCCTCTCTGGTCCTGATCCTACTCTTGTGATCTGATACGTGGGTTTTTAAAAAGTTAAGAGGTTGTTTTACCTGCATGAGCGCTGCTGGCTCTTTGTGTGTTTTTCTGCAACTGTAAACAGTTTTTTTTTTTTTTAATCGATATTGGGTGTGCCCACTTTTTCTACGCTCTTGATAATTGTGACATATTCATATAATCCTGGTCTCAGGAGCTCGTGAGCAACTTAACTTCATGGAGAACCTAAAAGTAGAAGTGAGACCAGGGTTCAAAGTATGGAAAATGGAAACTATTGTATGGAAATATATTTATCTTAATACTTATCTGGCTTATCTGGCTTTGGTCTTATCTGAAGTTATTGGGTTAATTATTTTGTATGCGCTATTGTACCTAGCTACAATCTCCTGGAAATTATTTGGTTGCACAATGGCATACCCATTCAGAATAATGAAAACAAATGATTAACTGCATGCTTTATTTTATATTATGCACATCTATTTACTTAAATATCACAAATTATTTGAATTTCTTTACCGAGAAGTCTAGAAATTAAGGTCTGGAAAAAGTATGGAATTTGGAATTTCAAATGTGAGGGACCCTGGATACAGTATACAGTATATTATAATGTATTGTGTGTGTGTAGAGGTAGCGACCGCTGACTGGGTGTGGTGTGTTGGTGTGTTGTGCTGCAGGTGACCTACAGGGTCATCCAGGTGTCGGACGGTCAGCTGGAGGCTCAGTCGGACGGAGCTGCAGCCGTCAGCCTGGTGGCCGGCTTCCCCGCCACCAGCCAGACGGTCACACAGGTGAGAGCAACACTGGTGCTCACCTGTAGGAGCATGCACCTGCAAACAAACACTTTCTATTCTTTCCTTCTTCTTTGTTTTTACCAAAATACAGTGACAAAAGTGGAAAAAAAAAAAAAAAACGACAGGAATGATAGAAGTAGGTCACAGGGTCGTCACATGGAGTTTACATCATCTCAGTCAGTCCTTAAAGTTTCTGCAGAAGATTCAACTTAACGTCAGTGATGATGAACTGGTATTGATTGTCACACAGCAAAGGTCAAAGGTCAACACCACTGTAGACTTCACAAAAACGTATATTTTTGCCCGACACACCGGATATGACACCGTTTATCACAAATACCAAGTCTAGTTCCAGAGAATGATGATGATTCAAAGGTCAGCCTCACGGTTACATTATAAACACATTCAACAGACTGATGATACATCAGTTTAAATGGAGTTTCTACAGGTCACATCTGGTTGCATCTGTATTTTATTTAATAATAACAGCTCCATTAGCACAGTGTTATTAATCACATTTATAGTTGTGATTTTTATTTTTCCTTCAGTTTTTTTGTGGTGGATTTGGTGTTGTTACACTTTATTGTTATTTCCTTCCTGGTTGTTTTATTAATGCTCTCTTTTTGTATATTACAGATGTTCATATATCTAAACTATGCAGTGCTCTATATACTATATTGTATTATTATTACAGTATATCTAGGTCGAACGGTATCAAAATTTGGATTCCGAGTGTTTGTGTCAGTGTGAGTTTTAACGGTGTAGCTCTGATGAACTCTGTGTCCGACCTCAGGCCGTCTTCTCTCAGTCCGAGGGGCTGGAGGGCGACGCCAGCGCCGAGACACAGTACACTTACTACCCCGCCACCATCGCAGACGCCACGACTGGCACCATGGTAACCACGGTGCAGGCGTCCGACACGCTGCTGGGCCAGACCACGCCCACAGGTAATTCATTATGAGTGGAGGAGCTGAACTGAAACTGATGTTAGTTAATAATATAGAAGTTAAGATAAGTTAAATGAGTGAAAAGCAGCTTTTTAACTCCTGTTTCCTTCTGGGTCAAATTGATCCAGTCTGTTCCCTTCCTCCATCCTTCCTTCTTTCCTTCCTTCTTTCCACCATCCTTTTTCCCTTGCTTCTTTCATTCCTTCCTTCCCTTCGTCCTTACTACTTCTTCCTTCCTCTTTTGATCCAATTGACCTGGTCCGTTCCCTCCCTTCATTTTTCTTTCCTTCCCTTTCCCTTCCTTCTTTCCACAATCCTTTTCGCCTCCCTTCCTTCCTTCCTTCCTTCCCTTCGTCCTTTCTTCTTCCTTCTTTTTTGACCCAAGCTGTTGCCTCCCTCTATCTATCAATCTTTTCTTCCTGCCCTCCTTCCTCCTTTCCTCCTATCGTTCCTTTTGTCCTTCCTTCCTTCCTTCTTTCCCTTCGTCCTTCCTTCCTGCCTTCCTTCCTTCTTTCCCTTTGTCCTTCCTTCCTTCTTTCCTTTCATCTATCCCTTCGTCTTTCCTTCCTTCTTAACTTCCTTCCTTCCTTGACTTCCTTCCTTCGTCCCTCCTTCCTTGACCCAGGAGGACAACAGGAGGGTTAAAAACATTTACATGAATGAACTTTTCTTTCGATGCTTTATTAGGTAAAGTTTTACTCATCATTGATCAGCACTAACTGTATTTATAAACGACATACTAATGAGTATTAATGCATTATAAATAGAGAATTCAGTATTTATCAAAGCGTAACTAATGCCTAATAGTGTGTACTCATTATAAAGTGTTTCCCTTTATTGTGGCGGAGCAGCTGACGTTGATGTTTTGTTTCACAGGGCAGCTCTACGTGATGATGTCACCACAGGAGGTCTTGACGGGATCCAATCAGAGGACAATCGCACCGCGCACTCAGCCGTACATAGCGTAATTACATCTTCATTTAACAGCAGTCACAGTGCAGCGTTGCATCTCGTTAACAACAACAACAACAAAAAAAAGGTGATGAGCCGGTTTAGTAACTGGCTGTTTTGGATGTTGTGTGTTGCAGGAAGCAGGAAGCGCCTCGAGCTTCCAGAGACGAGAAGCGACGAGCTCAGCACAATGAAGGTCAGAGTGTTTCTGGTTTTAAAATATCTGAACGACGGGAGTTAAAAAAAAAAGAAAAATTTTCATGTTCTTAACGTTGTTGTCCACACAGTGGAGCGCCGGCGGAGGGACAAGATCAACAACTGGATCGTGCAGCTGTCGAAGGCGATACCGGACTGCAACGTCGACTACACCAAGACAGGACAGGTGAGAAAAAAACATCTCAATTATTTTCTTTAATTTTACGATAACGATAAACTTGTATTGTATTAGGGGCCATAAAGTCCTAGTTTTATGAGAATAAAGTCATAATGTTCTATTTAACCTGGTGTTTTAGAGGAGGAAAGTTGTTAAAATGAGGCTGTGGAACATTTTGTGAGTGGGTTTTTACAAACAAGGAGATACTTAATCTTTCACCACATTGTCATCGGCATCAGGACAAGAATACGCAGGAAAATGCATCTAATCCGCAGAAAGAACCAGAACAGGTACCGTATCCATTTACCGGTACAAGTACCATTTTTTTCTCATAAATTTACAACTTTTTCCTCATAAAAATTGCCACTTTATTCTAGTAAAATTGTGACTTTTTCTTGTAATATTATGACTTTATTCTTGTAAAACTATCACTTTGTTCTCTAGGTCTGTGAAAAAAATGTTTTCTCAATGTGGCCCTAATTAAAATGTAATTTTATTTTCTTTTATATATATATATACTTATATACGCTTATCCGTTTGTTTTCTTTTTGAGATAGTAAAAATACTCGATGATGTTAAATTGCACATCGTCAAAACAACATCTACGATACCATGGTAGGCATGTCAGTGGCGTGCAAAATGAGCTCACCAAAACAGTTTTCCAATGAATCAGTGCTAAAAAGTTACAGGTATTCACATCAACAAAATGACATCGGCGCCCAAATTGTTGCACCTGTTTCATTTAGTTTTGATGCATAGTGCAGGTTTTCTGTTGATCCAATAAACCTCATTTCACTACTGAAGTATAATGCCACTGTATATCACGCACCTCTACTCTGCAGTCAGGGGAACAAACTTCCTCTTATGATTTCATATCATAAGAAGACGTAGAAAAAGGGCAATTTGTTCTTATTTATTTCCTGTAACTCTCATGTTGTTGTTGTTGTTGTTGTTGTTGTTGTTGTTGTGTTTCAGAGTAAAGGAGGAATCCTGTCCAAAGCCTGCGAGTACATCAAGGAGCTCAGACAGAGCAACATGAAGCTGGGCGAGGACATCAGTACTCTGGACCGCCTCCGCATCGACAACCAGCTGCTCAGACAGGAGGTTCGTAGGAGCTGTAACGTTTCTTTATCACGTTGGTTTTAGTTTATTCACAGGGAGAGTTTGTAATGACTTTAAACACTGACACAACAGACACAATCTGAAACACAGACACACCCTGATACAGAAACATTATTAAACGCTCTGGTGGACAAGTTGTGACCTGCACATTCACCACGCTATGAGATAATAACAGAACGTTACCAGACAGAGTTGTTTCAGAGGGAAATTCATGCAAAACCGCTGATGTCTAAAAATACTGACAATTAAACAGAGAATCCGCGGGGTCTTGAAAAGTATTAAAAGGTGATAAATCAATTTTGGGAAAATTAAGACCCTTCAAAAGTATTAAAAAGTCTTTTCACAACTTTATAAAGTCTTACATTTTGAAGGTATTTTTTTCTTAATTAGCTGTCCAAGAGTTTAGTCCTAAAAAAACATTGTGAAAGTGTGAATTTATTTGTTTTAAGATGAACCGGTACATAAGAAACTAGGCTATTGTGGGTGCGTTTATGAATTGTCTCTGAGAGCGGCAGAGCAGAGTTCTGAGAGAGTTTACTTTTGTCTTATGAACATTGCATCTGACGTCTGTATTTATGCTGCTGCATTCAAAACAACTCGGAGGTCGTAATTCCCAACTCGGAAATTTCCGACTTCCGACATCATTGCGTTCACGCTGCAGGAACTCGGAAGAAAAAAAACATGGATACCTGAAGGAAGTTTGGCGTATTGTGGCTCATAGCTGAATACGAAAAATAAATGCAGCAGTAAATGATGTTTATTTTGGAGGAGAGGAGACGCTGCAGATGAGTGCACATATAATGTTACAGCCTTGATAACAGTTAAACGTTATTTCCGTCACATACGAGGAACCACAATTTCACACAATACAACAATCACAGCTTAATATAAACGTATTTCATATAGGCTACTGCAGTAATACACAAAAATATGCATTCAAACCTCAACAAAGAACTTAAAATGTCGGAGCTCTGAAATGATACCCGAGTTTCCGACCTGTAATTTCCGAGTTCGACGCCGTTCAATTCATTTTTTACAACCCGGAGCAACCCCGTTTTTTTCCGACTTCCGAGTTGTCTTGAACGCAGCATTAAATAAAACTCAGAGCCAGTTAAAACAAATCGCTGCTTCACCTCTGTGTTGTTGTATCTGCTGTTGCTGCTCAGGTGGAGGACTGGAAGTCCAAGAACCAGATCCTGAGGAACCTGCTGCGACAGCACGGCATTGTGGGATCATCCAGCTCAGACCCCCAGTGAGGCGCATCAGCAGAAAACCACCACATATGGGCCAAAAGAGTACTTGAAACACTTTTTTGAGATACTTTATTTGTGATCGTGTGTGCATGTAATAGGGGAAAACAACTGAATATTGTCATTAATATTCAAACCCAGCTTCTTTTGCTAAATGACGACCTGAAATATAAATATTATCTTTGAAGCTTTTTACAAGAGATTTGAAAACCCCTTCTTCGCCTGGTGAATCCAAACCCCCATCATGGTAACACAACGTGTCTGGGCGGGAAAAAGAAGCGAGAGAGAGAGATAAGAGGAAAAGAATTGAATTTGTAAAGTCCTCGCTGGATGCCTTCCTCCACCAACATTATGATTGTTCATTAACCTCCAGTGCAGCGAGCTCTGTCTGCAGCCTGTTTCTTCTGCTTCATCTCTGCAGTTTTTTCTTTTTTTGCTTCTCTGTATCAAACGCACTCATGTTAACGTCGCAGAACAAAACAAACAAACAAAAAACCCAATTGTATTGACGCTTTGACTTGATTTCACCTTTTTATCAATATCACTCTGACTAGTCCAAACAGAGTCCATTTTCATCCAGATCATGGTCCTGCTCTTTTTTTTCTTCTTTTTTTTGTATGTTACTTCATTAAAAACCTCACTGGGGACAATAATTACATTGCAACAATGTAACTAAGTAAATAAAGAGGGGTTGTGAAGTGAGCATTGCATTAGGTAGGCTATGTACTGTATGTCTTTATAATAAAAATCAAATAATATACTGTATGTTATAAACCACTTTCAGCTGTGTTTATTAAAGTTGGTAAGTTAGTTAAAACCACGTAGTAGTGACATTTTTATAAAAGATACAGACCACGATATAGGTTTCTTCCTCCAGACCAGTCAAGACCGCGGCTGCTGTGACAGCTTTTTTTGTTTTTTAACCACAAATGTCTCTCTGTCACTCACTCGCTTTGGTAATTCAATAAGTTTAAGATAATTCAAATAGTTGTACTAAAGTATCTGCTTGTGTTAAACCATGTGAACAACTCGGTGTCACAGTGGGAGGAGACTGTTCTTCTGTTCAATCCAAACTTTACATTTACATTAAATATGGTTTAGATTTTATATCAAATTATTACTTTTTTTTTTTAGCTGTGGAGGAATAATATGAATATTTTCAGATTAAGTTTTACAAAAAGTGCATTTATTATCAGTGTAAGAAAGTCCAGAAATTTGTTGGACAGAAGCTGTGCAACAATTTAAAATGTAGTTTATTTTTAGCTGAGGAGGAATAATGTAAATATCGAGCCACATGATTATTATGAGGACTGGCACTGAATACAGTAATGGTCTTGACTACAACACTTTATCAGCATTATTTCAAACCACAATATGTCATACATTTCAATTTGAAATGAAATTCACATCCATTTCCAAAGAACTCATTTGAGGAAAACATTTGCTTGCATTTAAAACAGTACAAGCTTACAACATATCAACAAGGTAAAATAAAATAAAATAATAATTACAGGGGTTGACATTTCAACAAAGTGCTTCAAGCGAATACAGGACTGTAAACTCAAAGAGCAAGAGACTCTGACATTGTTTCATACAACTAATTTATGGACTGGTTTTCCTCCGATAACACCTTTAGGGATGTTATATAGTTTTTAATTTCAGTCTTAAAACAGTTTATTGTGGGCTTGCTGTTATTCCATTTATTCTTGTGTATATGATGCTTTCCCATAATGAAAATAATGTTCTTGATTACAACATTTAGTTATTGCAAGTACAACGCGGTCTTATTCTGCGTCTTATTCTGAAGGCGTCTTATTCTGAAGGCGCTGAACCGGAAGTACACCCCCTTCACTGACGCTGGGAGATTTGAGGTCTCACAGGAAGAAGTAATTTCTCAACCTCTTCTCTGCTGCCGTTTGTTTTGGTTTTTCTTTCTTTTCTACTGATCGTCGGAGCCCCGGGAGGGTGAAGTGTGTCAGATGATCTGCATCCTGCTGGTGGCCGGTCACGGCACCGTGCTGCACACTCAGATCAAGGTACGTGGCCCGGACGCTGCAGCCGGAAAAAAAACGGGTGCAAAGTTCGGAGTTTTTTTGTACTTTGTAACTTATCGAGTCGTTTGTGCGTTAATAAAACTGAACTTTGACATTTTACGGAGTCGCGGTGATGCACAAGTCTATTCGGCGTGGACGCGACCTAACAACATTTAGATAATTTACATAAAATATCGTTTTTACTGTCATTAGTCCAGAGAGGTCGACTCGTCACCGCCTCCTACCGAGCACCGAGGAGAAGTTCAATAACATTAGATGTCAAAGGGAGCTCTGTGTGAACAGTGAAATCATTATTTGGCTACGATTTTTATTCTATTAACCGAGAAAGAATGACGTCATACCGGAACTAACCTCTGTCATTAACCTGCATATATATATATATATATCTATGATTAACCTGCCTGGCTGCAGAGGCATTATGAACATACATAGTAGGCTATCACACTTTGTCATTAATACAATGTAAAGACCTAATTTGCTTTAGAGAGGAAAGCTGATAAGCTAAATCCTACATGAACTGTCAACCAGCTACTCATGGTCAGATTATTAAAATCACACTGCAAAAACTCAAAATCTTTCCAAGAATATTTGTCATATTTCTTGTCAAAATGTCTAATTTCTAGTAAAAACTAATCTCTTTCCACTTAAAATAAGGCTCATCACCTAAAAATTCACTTGTTTTAGATCATTTTCACTTGTTTCAAACACATTTTCACTTGAAATAAGTAGAAAAATCTGCCAGTGAAAGCAGTTTTTTTGTAGGCCTACTTGTAATAAGAAAGAATAACTTGCTCTACTATCAAAATGTTCTAATTATTTCAAGTGAAAACATACTTGAAAGAAGTAAAAAGTGTTTAAAAACAAGTAACTTTTTATGTGAGGAGTCTTATTTGAAGTATAATTAGATTTGTTTTGATTAGAAATTACATTTTGACTAGAAATAAGACAAATATTCTTGATAAGATTTTGAGTTTTGCAGTGCATGACCTTTGGTTGCTTGCAAATGAAATAAAATAAGTAAAAACAACTTCTACTTACCAGCTTGTAGATATTTTTATTCACTGCAATTATATCATTATTTAGGGGGGTTATATTGGCTGGATTTGATTTTTTGGGGGGAGTTATAGCCCCCTAACCCTATTCTGTTTCCAAATATGGATGCAGATATGAATTTGCTATATATATATATATATATATATATATATATATATATATATATATATAATATGGATGTGTTCCTATCACCCTGTCACCTCTGCTTTGCTTTCCCGTCTCCCAGAACGACGACACCGGTCTGTACAGCCACCTGGCCGGGGTCCCGAAGGCCCTGCTTCCTGGGATCGGAGGAAAGAAGATCCTCGACTTCTGGTGGGAAACTGTCAACACGTGAGTGACGAGTGAAAAGTCCCAGCATCCTCTTTGTTTGTTTGTTTCCTGCATCGATCAGGTGAATGTTGATAACCACAGAGTGTGACTCCTCTGCAGGCGGCAGCTGTTCACGGAGGTTTATCTGGTCACTAATGCAGACAAGTGAGTTCAAGATAGAAACAACTCATTATTTAAAGGGATACGCCAACATTTTTTTTCCCTGTGTCTTGCCTCACTCCCGAGTCCATGACCAGCAGATAGACACCATCCTTTCGACTGTGCGTGCAGTAACAAAGGAGATACGGGCAGAGCTGGCGCAGTGTGTCGTTAATTTGTCTAAATACCAACTGTTTACAATTTTGTTCGGACGAATTCGGCGCTACTCAAGCTAGCCGTTGTGACCCAACGCACTTCCAGTTACTTTCACAAAATAAAACACCCGTTGCCCTTTACATACAGAAAACCATGACGATAGAATTAGTGCTTTTACTTTGAAATAGGAAGCTAACCTACCCTCGATGTAGCTAGCTTGAACCAAAATAAACCGTCTTTGCTTGAACCCTCCGTTTTGACCGATCTCGTCCCGTTACCGGCATTTGACCGCTCAAGATGCCTTACCGGAGAGTTTTGTCAGCTCTGAGACGAAGATCGGCCCGCCGGTTTCCGTTTAGAGTTGCTGAAGAGTTTCTCTGATGACTTTAGGTGGAGGCAGGCTAACGCTACCTATACACTTCCAGTGTTTGAGCTAAGCTAATTACGGGCGATACGGCTCTATCTCCCTTGTTACTGCACGCACAGTCGAAAGGATGGTGTCTATCTGCTGGTCATGGACTCGGGAGTGAGGCAAGACACAAAAAAAAGAAAATGTTGGCGTATCCCTTTAAAACTCTAATAACTGTAGAAACCTGTTTTACTGTCGTTCTACTCTGTGACGTTGCCTGACCACCAGGTTTAAGCACTACGAGCGCTGGGCCACAGCCAACGACTTCCCGGTGGAAAACGTGGTGAACGACGGCAGCACCACGCTGGAGGACCAGCTGGGCGCCGTGGCCGACCTGGAGCTGGTCATACGCAGCCGCAAACTGACCGACGACATCATGGTGGTAAGAGAAAAACAAAAAAAACGGATGTCTTCTTATTAAAAACTGATCAAATGCTTCACTATACGACTTCCTGTCTCTCTGTCTGTGTGTGTGTGTGGACAGATTGCAGGAGACATGCTGTGTGCAGACCAGAACTTCGACATCGCTCAAGTCATCCGCTTCTTCAGGTCCAAGGTGAGATTTGCTACGATACCAAGTGTATACACAAAAAATCCCCTTATTAGCGAAACAGTTTATTAAAAGTGTTCATTAGTGCTGAAAGGACAGATTCTATGCTTAAAGGGATAGTTCAACATTTTAGCAAATTGGCCCATTGCCATAATCCGTATAGTCTTAGCAGTAGGTTTGTTACCTTTAATTGTCGGTGCAAGCTATTTTTAGAAGGGCGGAGCAGAGCCGTGAGCTGCTCAGAGCTACGCTACGGAGGCTCATGGGATTTCTTGGTTTCCCTCATCAAACTCATCAAATACACAATCCAACAACTCCACAACGCTCTGGTGGACAAGTTGTGACCTGCACATTCACCACGCTATGAGATAATAACAGAACGTTACCAGACAGAGTTGTTTTAGAGGGAAATGCAGAGATTGCTTGATGAAAAACTGTCCCTGAAGGCAACGCACATCAGTGGTTTTGCATGAATTTCCCTCTAAAACAACTCTATCTGGTAACGTTCTGTTATTATCTCATAGCGTGGTGAATGTTTGATGAGGGAAACCAAGAAATCCCATGAGCCTCCGTAGCGTAGCTCTGAGCAGCTCACGGCTCTGCTCTGCCGTTCTAAAAACAGCTTGCACCGACAATTAAAGGTAACAAACCTACTGCTATGACTATAGGGATTATGGCAATGGGCCAATTTGCCACATGTTGAACTATCTCTTTTAAGGGATTTTTTTTTGGCAGAGTGTGAAACCATTCAACCCAAAAGACACTTTCACATCATCCAGGGTCTTTATGAAGCAGGTTAAGTCATGAACAAGCTGCAGTAGCTGAGGTGTTTGTGTCTGTGCTGCAGCCTGGAGAGTTGATCATCTACTACGAGCTGGAGGAGAGTGAGAAGAGCAGCTCCAGAGGCATCGTGGAGGTTTGTCCCGACACCCACAGGTGAGATGGGAAACTAATCCTCTCTCTGAACACGTGTCACAGATGTGGTTTTTTAATCTGTTTTTTTTTTGTTTTGTTTTTGTGGCTCAGGGTGACTCGGTTCCTGGAGAAACCCCAGGACGGGCTGACGGCGTCCCGGCTGGCCAGCGTGGTGTTTTACTGCATGCGGAGGGACACGCTGTCCTACCTGTCCGACTTCCTCCACCTGCAGCCGCGAGCCACAGACAGGACGTTCGGACAGTTCTGGGTTCGTTAAACTTCCTGTGGTTTTTTTAATGTTGTACAGCAAAAATTGTTAAATAGGGTTTTTCATTAATAGTTGAATTAAAAAAACATCCCAGTGTAGTTTTCCATCTCCTCTCTCTTTTATCTTGTCTCTGGAGCGCTGGTAGAGCACTGGAAAAGAGAGTAACGACACGCATTGGTCCAATGGAAGCGCCTCCTGATGGCGGAATATGGGTATTGCAAAAGTGCCCAAGAACTGACAACTGAGCAAGTGAATGAGCAAGTGTGGTATTTTCAATAATTTAAGGACATTTATAGATCAATCACGTTATTAGCATTATTGAGGACCCTTTACAGATAAACATTAACACATAGGCTGGTAAAAAAACAAACAAAAAAAACAGTTGTCTACATTAATGTTTCAATCTACATTTTGTAATAAACAAATTATAAGTATAATTTGATATGACCAAGACACCTAAAAACAAAAACACGGCCGTTTTCATCAATTTACAAGCAAGTGGGCAACACACATACATTGGAGTGAATGGGTTTTCTGGGCGCTTTTGCAATACCCATATCCTGCCACTCGGGGCGCAAGACCCTTACCACGGGAGTCAATGGTGGTGTCGTTACTCTCTTTTCCAGTGCTCTAGCGCTAGTAACAACAGGTTGGTGTCAGCCAATCAGTAGAGAGGAGGAGGCTCCGAGTCTCTCTTCTGATTGGCTGACTGTTCAATAAAAACAATAGAGCAGATTTCAGAATAAAACACTCAGAGAAACCAAATACTGCAAAGTTGTTGTTGGATGGATGGATGGTGGATCCAGGTGGTGAGGGGGCGGGGCTTAGTTGTGACATCACAAAGTGACAGGAAGTCCTGACGGCTGGTTTTAAGGCTCAGTTTCTGAATACAGGCTGTGTGCATTTCTCTGTGGACTGAGGCTTTGATACTTTCACAGTATTAATATAGGACCTAGAGCTGCTTTATAATCACACTACACATGGACATCTACCTTTATACTGTATGGAGCTTTAACACAAACATCTACCTTTATACTGTATGGAGCTTTAATACAAACATCTACCTTTATACTGTATGGAGCTTTAATACAAACATCTACCTTTATACCGTATGGAGCTTTAATACAAACATCTACCTTTATACTGTATGGAGCTTTAATACAAACATCTACCTTTATACTGTATGGAGCTTTAATACAAACATCTACCTTTATACCGTATGGAGCTTTAACACAAACATCTACCTTTATACGGTATGGAGCTTTAACACAAACATCTACCTTTATACTGTATGGAGCTTTAACACAAACATCTACCTTTATACTGTATGGAGCTTTATGGATATAAAACTTTCTTTATAACAATTATCAGATAAATGATTGTGTTCAGTGGATCTGTGTTATTTATATGCTTTGACTTATTTTTAATTTTTTTTTTACTTTATCCTGCTCAACTCAACTCAACTACAATGTCTGTACATCATCATTACTTAATTAATTAAATGTTTATTATTAATATTAACTGCTCCTCTGTCTTCAGGAGTGGCTCATCAACGAGAAGCAACTCGACGTGTTTGGGATGAAGCTTCCTACTGGTTTCCAGCTCATTGGACAAGTGGTCTGTATCTATTACCATCACTATCAACATCTCTATTTTTTTCCCTTTTCTCTTTTTAGTTTTAATAATTTTAGTTTCTCATTTTCTCTATTTTAATGAATGGATATAATCTTTTCCCCTGGACAATGCTGCTCCAATAGACAATAGAAATACTTCAACTGAGACAGTTACAGTTCTGAAATTGATGTAATGAAGCCGTTTCAGTTACGGTGTGGTGGATGTGATCAACGTGTTACTTCTTGAATATCACATTAAGACCACAGCTGAAATCTGGGGCCTGTACAGTGACATAAACACTCACACAGCTGATAAATATAAACATGAAACGTTTATAGAAATTAATGCACAGACAGTTTATTAACTCTGTTTTTTAACATCAGTGTGTTTTTTTCCTTGTCGACGCCTCAGGGCCTGTCCGACTACACCAGGTGGCTCACCCACTACTCCACCAAGCAGCACAACAGTCCTGCCAAACCAATCACATGTCGGTCGTACGCCAGGTAAGAAAACACACACACACACACACACACACACACACACACACACACACTGCAGGTTCAGGTTACTGTGGTTTTACTGGTTCTCGGCTAAAAGTAAAAAAAAAAAAAAACTAAAAGTGTTCAAACGACCAGGAAACTTCTCTCACTGCAAAAACTCAAAATCTTACCAAGAATATTTCTTGAGCGGTGAAATGCCGCTAACGGGACGAGATCGGTCAAAACGGAGGGTTCAAGCAAAGACGGTTTATTTTGGTTCAAGCTAGCTACATCGAGGGTAGGTTAGCTTCCTATTTCAAAGTAAAGGCACAAATTCTATCGTCATGGTTTTCTGTATGTAAAGGGCAACGGGTGTTTTATTTTGTGAAAGTAACTGGAAGTGCGTTGGTCACAACGGCTAGCTTGAGTAGCGCCAAATTCGTCCGAACAAAATTGTAAAGAGCTGGTATTTAGACAAATTAACGACACACTGCTGATCTAAATGGCTACTTTCTCGCCTAAAAATGTTTGAAATGTCGATAAAGTGATATATTTACAGAGTTTAGAGCTAAAATGAAACCAGCTTCTGACTGCTGATTTCGACTCGGGTAGGAAGCAGGCTAACACTACCGCTACACTTCCAGTGTTTGAGCTAAGCTAATTACGGGCGATACGGCTCTATCTCCCTTGTTACTGCACACACAGTCGAAAGGATGGTGTCTATCTGCTGGTCATGGACTCGGGAGTGAGGCAAGACACGGAATTTTTTTTTTGGCGTATCCCTTTAAAGCAGTATGTGTATTATTAAACTATGTTCAGGTTTATATTATATATAATAGTGGCATAAAATGATCAGAAAAAGACAATTAAATTGTTAATCTCAGTTATTTGTATGGTCATTAATCGTCAACTAAACTTTGTGACAGGCCTAGTTATTTAATATAAATTTTCTTTCACCTCCTCTTTGTTGCAAATAGTTGATGTAACTTTGTGTAGATTTCTTCTTCTTTCTTGTGTTTATTATTTGTGTTTATATTTACATATTTAAAAAAAAAACATGAACATGAACAACTATGTGATTTCTCGCTCACAGAGTCGGGTTAATGGGGAACCCGTCAGACGGCTTCAATGGGAAAACCATCGCCATGACGATCTCCAACTTCTGGGCCGAGGTCACTATGGTGGAGAGCCAGACTTTGGTAACACACACACACACACACACACACTCAGACGTCTTCCTTCAGTGTTCCCGGTGGTGACGTTTCCCTCCGACAGGTTCTGGTTCCTCACCCGCTCAACGACCCCACGGAGTTCGGGAGTTTGCAGGATCTGTTCTGCATCAGCAGGAAGGAGGGGTGAGTCAGTCTCTTTCCGTCCTCTCTGTCACCGCGGACTGATCGTTGTTGCGTTGGACAATTTCACAGCATCACAGCTGCAGAAAACTCCACTTCACAAAGATAATGTGTTTCTAATAACGGAAGCTGGTTTTCAGTTGTTTTCTGTGACGTGATGAAGCGGTGGAGATCCGGTCACCACATTTATTACGTACGCACAGCGGGCTTGGAGCATGTGAATCACCTAAGACTCTTGGTTTTTCTTTTAAATTTGGGTCTTCTGCCGCCTGTCGTCTTTCCATGTGTGTGTTTTTTGTTTTTTTTTATACTAACAAGTTGACAACAAGCTGTCAAGGGAAAAAAAGAAAAAAAAACAGACAAAAACATGGGGGTTCCTCTGTTAATTATATATAATGTCCAGTATCTTTACTTGTTAATGTGTAGCGTCCTCTATTGTTTTGATAAAAGCAGTCCATTTCTCGCATTGCTCCCCTAGATCTGACAGATTAAACACATTTCCTTCCCTCTGTCCATCCATTGGCTTGGAGACTCAGTTAAATACCAGTACTTTGTTTTAGCTTTTTTTTTTTTTTTTTTTTACAAGCGATCAACAGTATTATTTACATAGATACCAATCATTTTTAATAGACACAAAAATAGAGGACCATCACATTGTTAGCATCTTTCCCACAGTCACACATACTGTACGTTACTCCAAAAAGTTGGAATTTTGGGGCATTACCAAAACATATGGGAGTGATCTGTGTTCATGTTTCCACCCCGCCTCCAGCACTGTTCTTGTGATTGAGAGGTGTAATGACATTTTTTTTTCCCAGCCAAATCAGTTCTCGGCGTCGTGTTTTAAAAAAGAAATAAAAATTTTACGCTTGTGGACCTGCTGGAAGGAGGAGGAGGAGGAGGAGGAGGAGGAGGAGGAGGAGGCACAAGATGGAAGCGGGAAGATTTACTAAATAAAACATCCGGAAATGCAAATTAGATTAAAAAAAAAAACGATTTTATTTTTTCATTCTCTCTCTGCGGCCTGGTACCAAATGATCCACAGCTCGGTACCAGTCCGTCAGAGAGAGAGTCAGTGAGCTGCTGCTGCTGGAGGACGACGGTTCAGGATCCAGGGGCCTCATGTATCAATACTTGCGTGGATTTCATACTGAAACATGGCGTACGCCAAAATCCAGAAACTGTCGTACGCACAAAGAAAATCTGATGTATCAAAGTGTGCGTACGCATGGATCCAAGCACTTTTCCTTTGTACATCCCAATCAACGTGGAATTGAGCGCACATGTAGAAGTGGTAATCTCCTCCCTGTCCACGCCCCCATTTAAATATGCAAATCAATGTAAATAAGGCCTGCACCAAAGATTCCCTTCTCTTTACGGTCAGAAAACACCATGAAGAACTGTGAGGAACAGCAATTTAACCAAATTTGAGTGGAAGGTGCTCCTCGATAAAGTTGAGCCGTGTAAACATCTTTTTTTTTTTTTTTTTTGCCGTCCTCCGGCACCATCACAAAGGGGGTGGGAGAGTGTATGTGTTATATAAAGGTGAACGTGAGGCGGAGGACCGCTGTCATCCCAAATGAAAGCAGACAATGTACTCTAATTAAATTATGTGAAATGGATTTACAATTTTATTTGCCTTCTTTTATACACAGATCGCGTAGTAAATAAATGCAGAAGTGCGCCAGGGAGGCTGATAAAGACACATGTCCAACTTTACGCATGTGTTTATTGACATTAAGTACTTCACACAGTCTGTGTAGTTTAACCAGCAAAAAGAAAGTCACTGACTGTGATATTTCGGCAGACATGCTCGATGTGCATCGGGGGGTTACATAGGACAATTAAACAAATACATTTACTTTGCGCGCATACAGTCCCAGGCTGTAATCTGTACCCAGCTATGCTGAATGAATGAACCATGCGCTGAACCAGCCACCTCGCCACAATGTTTGTTAATATGTGATGCATTTACGCATCACATATGATCTGTACATTTATAGTATAAAAATGCTTCCTGTTCACAGTGTGGTCAGCACCTGAATGGAGGCGATGGCTCCCCGACGTGTCGCGCTCTCAGGCCGGTTGCAGCGCACTGCGCTCAGTTCCATGAGAATTGCCCTCGGAGTCATCATGTGCAAAAAAAAAAAAAACCTCCGGGACTCGTGTGCACTTCGCACTGCAGCATCTGCAATATCTTAAGACTAAAGCTGATGCTATTTTCTGCACCACTTTGCGCATGCTTTTCTATCCACCTATCTAATTGCAACATGTGGATGGGTTAGTTGTTCATAAATGTGTCTCTGATGTGCACATTACTCTGAGGACTAATTGTTTTCACATTATTAACAGTTTCCCAGCTTCACCTCTAAGTGTCGCCAAAGGAACAACAGCAGTAGAAACGTGCGTACGCCAGCTATGGAGTTGGCGTGGGCCACCGCACTTTTCCACGGTCATTTCACTTTTGATACATCTGAACGTTGGCGTGGAAAATGACGTACGCCACTTTTTTGTGCGTACGCAACATTGATACATGAGGCCCCAGATGTTTAAGCTGCTGTCTGTCTGCTGGTTCTGCTCCTCAGGTACCTGGGAGGTCTCCGGCTGCTGCAGGCCACCTGCAAGAAGTTCTACCAGTTCTGCTCCAAACAAGGGTGAGATCAGAGAGGCAGCGGGGTTGTTATGACGACAGGCTGGAGGTGTGTTTCTGTGTTAAAGAGGAACTCTGCTCCATGTGTCCCTCAGCTCCAGCTCCAGAGTCCTAGTTCTGGTTAAATCAATGACTTGTAACTAGTTCCAGGGAGAATGGAGGCTCTCTGCCTTCCACCTAGCGTCTCTTGGCTGAAAACCAACCTCGTAAGATCAGAGCCTCCGACCCGGTGTCCCGTTCACTTTCATGGAGATTTTTTCCAAATTGAGGTCCCATGGCGAGCTTCCCTCTAACTTCCGCTTAACATTATTCGAGGCTTAAAGCCATCTGCCTGTTGGTTGCCAGTGAATTGAATAAATAATGTGGTATATAAACATTTTTTATTTCGCTCCCCAATTTCTTTTTGTGCCCCTAAATAGTTCACTTTAGGCGTGCTCCTTGGGAAAAATGTTATGGTAGAGCCCTCGCTACCGCAAATGCTCCCGTGACACTTCATTGTGCTTTATTGAATGTATTTTCAACTACAAACACGCAACTTATATATTGCAATCAATTTCTAATTTTGTGACTCCGCATTTCTTTTGTACGTTTTTTATTTGTCATGATAGGTCTTAAATTTCATCCATAATGGTCTTAAAAAGTCTTAAATTTGAGCTGGTGAAACCTGCAGAGACCCTGTATTTATGTACAGTTAGTATGTATAGAATGTGTTCTACCCCACGTGCTACTATATTTTATTCCATTGTTGTTCTTTTTAAAGGTTGCCTTGTACAATCTGGCAGAGAGACAAACAATGAAAACTAGCTTTTTAAGATAATTCGGGTGCATTTACGTGTTTTTCTACAAATGTTTATTAAAGGGATAGTTCACCCAAAATTGAAATTGCACTCTCTACTCACCCTCATGTGGACTAAGGGCTGGGAGAAGTTTCAGAGTCCTCCGTGGCTTCTCTGAGTTACAGGGCGTCTCGGCGTAGCAGTGCATGTCCATATAACGGTTGCAAATGGATACCAACTGTCTTTGCTTGTTTGCTTGTTTGTAGCGGAAGCTCCGCTTCCCGGTTTCGAGGAGCTTCGAGAAGCTTTTTTTTTTTCGGGACAATTTTGCATTTCAGGGTTTCAGTACAAGACGGACACTACATACGAGCAGCATGGAGGTATTTGGATGTTTTTTGGTGTGTCTTTTTGTTACGAAGACAGTTGGTATCCATTTGCAACCGTTATATGGACATGCACTGCTACGCCGAGACCCCCTGTAACTCAGAGAAGCCACGGAGGACTCTGAAACTTCTCCCAGCCCTTAGTCCACATGAGGGGGAGGAGATAATGAGTGAAATTTCAATTTTGGGTCAACTTTCCCTTTAATATGCATTGTCCCTTTTCAAATAAACTAAACTAAACTAAACAATAAATACTGACCAAACTCATAAGACGCTTCTCTCTCTCTCTCTCAGTCTGGCTCTGACAAAGCAGAACTTCACTCTGAAGTATGACACCAACATCCCTCGGCAGGTGGTGAGTCTCCACTGTGACAAGTGTTCAAATATTAAAACAAACAGTCTGTGAGTTCAATGACGCATCACATAAAACTGACTGTAAACCTGTGTGTGTGTGTGTGTTCAGGGCCTGGCTGGAAGCAGGTAAACAGTCCTGTTAATCCATTTACTGTTTGTGATTTAAAAGTCATTGACTTTCATACAATATAATGGTAACATTTTACAATAAGGGTCCCTTAATTAATGTTAGTTAGTACATTATTAAGCATTAATATATAAACTAATGTGTTAATTAATGCTGAGTCATGCATACATAATGATAACTAATTACATTATTCAACTTTTATTATAACTTAATTTATTAACTAACTTTGAGTAGTAAACACTGAATGAACTGCTTACTAATAGGCTACATTAATTAATGTGTTTCCTTAATCCTAAGTAATACATAATAATGATTGTTAATATATCTGTAATAGTTAATTAATGCTTAATAATGCACTAACTAACTTTAATTAAGGGACCCTTATTGTAAAGTGTTACCAACATAATTAACCAAAGAGGATCATCACTCACTAATATCTAATCTATAATCTATAGATTTAGTTGTTGGTGCGTATTTATTAGTATTTACGCACAAAAACGAACCTAATATTTCGGTTTTAATGTGTTTAAATGTGACATGTGTTCCTGCTCCTCTGCAGCGCCATCGTCTCGGCCACTCTCAAGTGTCTCATGAAATTCTACAACATCACAGACAATGTAAGGATGTTGATCATTTACTGATGATGGTGTTTTTAATTAATTAATTAATCAGTCCGTTTTATACATCTTATTAATCTTCTGACGTCTGAAACATCAGCTGCAGGAAGTCCAGAGTCTCACTGGTGATAATCTGACGTCTCAGAAGCCACTTGTGTTTTATTCATAACTGCATGATGCTTATGAAGGAGAGAAAATTACACAAGTATAAATAAATAAGTGCATAAGTAAATAATTAAACACATAAAGAAAAGATAAATAAGGAAAGTTTGGTGATGAAAGTTGCTGTTTCTAATGTAATTATTATTTGTACATTTATTTATATTGGTTTCTTTTTTCCAGATTTATAGATGTGTTTATTCTATTTGTCATTTTCTGTCCTTCATAGAAACATTTAGCTGCACAGTTACTTTTACAATAGTGTTTGTAACTTTCTATATCTGATTAAAGCAGATATCAGTGGAATGTTTTTGTTAATATAAGTCCTAAATAGTCCTATTTTCCGTCAGCAATCACTTACATGAAGTATTTCAGCCTAAACACGAGTCTCTCCGTCACTCTGCTCTGCTGTAACCCGAGGAGAAAATTTTCCTTGTGGGATACAAGTGTTATCCAATGAGGAGAGAGAACGGCATGAAGGGCTGTGTGTGCAGCCAAGGGATGCGCGTGAATGTGGTGACGTAGCACGAGGACCAATTGATGCCTGACAAGGGCGGGGGCTGCTAACTCATGGTGCGTTCAAAGAAACTCGTACTTTGTGTTTTTCCTTCCTGTGAAGTCATACCAGTTCGATCTGGTACGAGTTCACGGGTCGGAAGTTACGAGTGGCCGTTATAGGGAACTTTCACAGACAACAGGATGGTAAAAACACGAGCTACGGGTTACCTGGAACGCTACCAAGTCGTAGTTGTGACTTGAAGCTGTAACTTACGGTTTCAAAAGCCTGCCTTGAACGCAGCATTAGCCGAAACGGCCGTGAAGCTGATATCTGCTTTAAACCCATTTAATTTCATGTCTGAATATAAAAAGAGACAAAAAGCAGGAAGGTGACAAAGATTCATGAGGCAAATCAAGCTCCAAGTAAATAACAAGCAGATAATTAAAAAATATATAGTATAAATATAATATAATAAAAAGATAAACATTAAAAATGTGGGTTTTCCTCTGCAGGATCTCCCCAGGCCGGTCCGAGCCAACTTCATCCTGAACGTGGAGACGGATGAACTCTTCATCACAGCCGGTTTACAGGACAGAGTCGTTCAGGTCGGTGACATCATCGGCTTCACCTCCTCTCTTCTTCCCTCCACTCCTTCACCATCACTCGTTCATCGTCTCTCTCTCTCTCTCTCTCTCTCTCTCTCTCTCTCTCTCTCTCTCTCTCTCTCTCTCTCTCTCTCTCTCTCTCTCCTGCAGGTGTACGAAGGTCTGGTCTACATGGACTTCAGTAAGAAGCTGATGGAGGAGCAGGGCTTCGGTACGGAGCTCGCTGAATCACTCAGACACGTTATCTTGTTTTTTTATTAAAGGGATAGTTCAACATTTTGGCAAATTGGCCCATTGCCATAATCCCTATAGTCATAGCAGTAGGTTTGTTACCTTTAATTGTCGGTGCAAGCTATTTTTAGAACGGTGGAGCAGAGCCGTGAGCTGCTCAGAGCTACGCTACGGAGGCTCATAGGATTTCTCAGTTTCCCTTATCAAACTCATCAAATACACAATCCAACAACTCCACAACGCTCTGGTGGACAAGTTGTGACCTGCACATTCACCACATTATGAGATAATAACAGAACGTTACCAGACAGAGTTGTTTTAGAGGGAAATTCATGCAAAACCACTGATGCGTGTTGCCTTCAGGGACAGTTTTTCATCAAGCAGTCTCTGTATTTACCTAGAAAACAACTCTGTCTGGTAACGTTGTGTTATTATCTCATAGCGTGGTGAATGTGCAGGTCACAACTTGTCCACCAGAGTGTTGTGGAGTTGTTGGATTGTGTATTTGATGAGTTTGATGAGGGAAACCGAGAAATCCCATGAGCCTCCGTAGCGTAGCTCTGAGCAGCTCGCGGCTCTGCTCCGCCGTTCTAAAAATAGCTTGCACCGACAATTAAAGGTAACGAACCTACTGCTATGACTATAGGGATTATGGCAATGGGCCAATTTGCCAAAATGTTGAACTATCCCTTTAATAGAGGATACTTTCCATTCTCAGGGAATTATGTTTCCATGGAGATGAGTAACCTTCCCTTGTTCTGGCTCGCCTACCTGAGCGACCCCAGCGACTCCGGACGGATCCACAGCAACGTCCGACAGCGCTGGCTCAGCGGTACGACCTCACAGCAGACCGGTTATTAGTTATACGCCATGTTTGATCCAGATGACAGTTATCATCGTCAATAAACTATAATAAGTCAGTTTTTTTTATTTACAATGTCACAATACAGGACAGTCAGCAGTCAGTAGGTAGCTCACTGTACTGTATGCAACGACCTCTGCAAAGACCCTGAACCTGAAAAACCAAAAACTTGAAAATAAACAAGGCTTAGAGGGCAAAGCAGTCAAAATCACAACACAGTATAACAGTACATTCATGTGCATCTCAATAAATTAGAATATCATGGATAAGTAATTTATCTCCAATTAAAATAGTGAAACTTGTATATTATATAGATTAATTACACACAGACTGAACTATTTCATGCATTTATTTATTTTTATTGTAATGATTATGGCTTATATTTAATGAAAACCCCAAATTCGGTGAATCAAAAACTTAGAATATAGTGTAAAAAGTTCTCTATTGTAACCTAATGATGTTCTTGAGCCTTTAAATGGTCTCTAAGGTTCGGTTACACTGTCATGGAGGAGACTGCTGACCTCCATCATATTCTCATTTATTGAGATGCACCTGCACACGAGTATAAAAACACAGTTTATATCTTATCAAAGTGCAGAGTTAAAGATTAGAGGAGACGAAAGAATGATGGATGAAGCCTCAGCAAGAAGCAATAGATATAAAGAATAAAGCCAAATTTAATATAGAAGAAAAGGATAAAAATAGATGTTTAACTAGCCGAGACTCCTAGCACGCCTCGTTACAGCGCGTTAACACTGTCAACAACATGTGTGTCCAGTCTTTATCTTTGATCTTTGTTGATCTTCTGTCCTCTTCTCTGCCTCTAACCAGGAGAACCTCTGGTCGTCGACGCCATGAAGACCTTTGCTGAGCTAACGGACCAGGCCAGGTTGGTTTGATTTGGTTTGGTTTGGTTGTTTTCCATTTAGAGGAGCAACTTTCACAGAGTTCTGTCTCCTCCTGAATATACAGTTGTTATACGGAAGCCCTATGCGGTCATCACCTCCGTCTTCCTGTTTTCTCTTTTATCTCGTTATAATGAGATAAATAACTCAAGGTCTGAAGAAAACAAAACCTTGTTTTCCCGAGATGAAGAGATAATTAATTTGAGATCTCGAGAAAACAAAACCAACCTCTCTAGTAGCAGCCAACTGAGTACGAGTGTCAAGTGAGCTTTACAGACTGCTGTAAGAAAACAAAGAAACGCTTGCCTACATTAACCCTTTAGGGGTCGGGTGCATGACATCTGTCCGACTACCTATTTCTCCGACTTCCTATTTCTCCGACTTCCCATTTCTCCGACTTAAGTAACCCTAAACCTAACATAACTCAGATTAATGGGTAGTCAGAGAAATGAGCGTTCAGACTTTTGGGCAGTCGGACTGACGTATGCTCCCCTTACGGGTCTGAGCCTATTTTAGCCGTTTTTGAAGACTTTTGATTTGCCTTTATATAGTGCCACATAAAAAAGTCTTTACTGTACCCGTGTTTGCTATCTTTTTTTTTTTTCCGGCCCAACTTTACCTATATTATCGGACAATTATTTTTCCACTTTAAACTTCTTCATTAAAGGTACATTGTGTAGGAATTCCTCCCATCTAGCGTTGTGGTTGTATATCTCAAGCAACTCAATCGTATTTTTCATGCTGCATTCACATGAAATTGGGCAGACGGCAGACGGACGACAGCTGCTGCACGTAACGGCATAAACAAGCCTCTATGTAAACAAGTGGTCCTTCAGCACGAGGCAAAACAATACACGTGACAATAGTTTGTTAGCGATGGCCGTCTGCCCGACTGCAGGTGAATGCAGCATCAGTGTAACGCTCCATTCCTCCTCACTGCGTTACCGCGGTGACTTTTCACAGACGCCACCTCGACCTGAGCCGACAGCTCTGGTGTCTCCGCTGAGTTTCCGTGGTTATGGCGACACGACATGGCAGCCAGCACCGAGCTTACCCGCTCCATGGAGATATGAATGATATGAACGGCTAATTCAGAGCTGAAAGGAACACTTCAGTTTGTTGATGGAGGGGATTACTGGTTAATGAAAAACAGACTTTTGAACCAAATAATCGATTTTCCTGAAGAGATAACAGGAGAAGTTACACAATGTCCCTTTAACATATTGGGCCCCAAAAATCATGTAGAGTAGTATCAGCTGATTCCGCCACTTTTGACCATTTTGTAAAATGACGAAAAAATGGCGGATAAAGCTATGGAAATGTATGCAACGCCTGCCCATTACATCACCCACTACTGTCAAATGAAAACCATCTTCTATCTCTGGTTTTACATGGTCTGTCAACGTCAAACAAAAACTGTCAGAGAATTTCAAAACTGAACTTTTGAGTAAAGTTGACAGCGGCGCTCCAGGTGACCTCGCTTTGAAAACACCACATGACCATGACATGACTTCTGATGGAAATCTCTCAAATTGATTGTCTCGTTATCTCTGGGAAAACAAAGTTTGATTTTCTTAAGATCTTGAGTTATTTATCTCATGATAACGAGATAGATTGAGTTTTAAAATCCGTCCTACATCCTCTGGGTGGTCAGTGTAGATTAGAGATGAAACCTTTTCCTACCTCAGCTCTGATTGGAGGTGTTTTCCTTCAGGGCGGCTCTACGGGACGGAGACTGGAGCCGTTTGGCCCAGCTGATGGACCAGAACTTCGAGCTGAGGAGGTGAACTTATATTTTCTGATTTCATTGTACTGAATTCACATCACAGTTGCGCTCACAGCCAAAGTAACGACAACGCGCCCCACAGGTCTGTCTACACCGAAGACTGTCTGGGTCCGGGGAACCTCAGGATGGTTCAGCTGGCGAGGCAGGTGGGTGTTCAGACTGAAACCAACATGTTTTATCAACCAGGGGTTTGTTTTCTCTCCGTCTGCCCTCCTCGGTGTCAGTCTGTGTGTGTTTTCTGCTTACGTATTCATGAGGTCTCTGCTGTTTCTCACAGTTTGGCTCGGCGGTGAAGTTGCCGGGCAGCGGTGGAGCTGTGGTGGGTCTCTGTCTGGACCAGGAGCGACTGGTGAGGCTGGTTCTGGTCTTTATCCCACAGCAACGGCCCAGTCTGAGGCCGTGGGTCTGGAGATGAATGTTCAGCCAAGAAAGGCCAATTATTTATTTTTTCATTATCTCGTTATAACAAAGATCGTTTTCTCGTGATAACGTGTTAATTTATTTTGTTATAGCGATATAACGAAAGACTTTCTGTTGGTTTGGAGCGTGGGGTCGTAAACCTCAGTCCACTCTACTCGCTGGTGTGATTGTTGTCCACTCCAATAATATTTAATCGAGCTGTCATTCAACAATGACTTACCTACTGGTAAGTTAAACCTAACGTTAGTTTCTTTACTGGGCTAGGTTTATTTAAGGGGCTACAGGTAAAGTAGCACTATCGCAAATACAGCAGTAATAGCAATACAAAAAAAACTGAAATATGCAATAAATAGGTCCAGGGGAGCCATAACAATCTGTACACAAAATATAGCCAACAGTGTAGAGCCTGTGGAGCAAATGCAGAATTCCTTTTTGTTATGAGACAAGCCGGCACGGCACGTTATGTAAATGGATGGAGGATGTTTATATCTGATACGCTGCACCACCGGCCCCATCTAGTGGCCGAACAAAGAATTGGAATTTGCGATAGTGCTACTGTAAGGCCTGTACATACTCCGCAAGAACGGAGAAATGTGTTTGTTTTCATAAGGTACGTGGCAAGAACAAGAACAAAGTTAGTTCTGACCAGGACATTTAAGACTTCATGAGAAACTCAAGTGCAGAACTTCAGATTTCTGTCCAAACGGACACGATACAAGAAAAACGTTCTGCCCAGATGATGTGTCAAGAACAAGCTGCAAGAACTCCCAAACCAGGGCTGCAAGAAAAATAATGACAGAATTATTTTCTTGCAGCCCTGGCAGCGAGAACAAATGTCTCTGTTCTTGTAGAGTATAAAGGCCTTTAGCCTAAACAGATGAGAGGCAGACCTACTGCCACCTATCCGGCTGCTTCACCTGAGCTAATGTTAGCTACTTGCTGTCAGAATCGCGTTATATTTATTGAACAGGCACCTGTTGGCTGCAAACTCAGAGACAGCAATGTGTTCATGAGCTTTATTTGAGCAGCAAGTAGCTAACATTAGCTTAGCTGAAGCAGGCGGATAGATGGGAATTGGTCGAACGCTCATCTGTTCAGGCTAACCGGTCCGGTAGCCATTCTGTATTTCTTTCAAACTGTAATTTCCCAGCAATGGGATCAATAAAGTATCAATCAATCAATCAACAAACCCAACCCAGTGAACAAACTAACACTAAAGCAACTACAAAGAGCTCTCATATTGTGTTGATTTTGGCGACCCCTGTGGACAAAGGCGGTAGTGTTTTGCATTTCCCATGAGCTCTAGCGCATATTATCGTAAAGACGCTTTTCTGGCTTGCGCAAACATACTTGGATATAATGAGATAATGAAATAATAACTAGTTACCACGAGAAAACTGCAATAAAATAAATGAAAAATGAATACATGGACCTTCTCGGCCTCCGTATCTATGGGATCCCACAATGCAGCCTACTTTTAAAGTTAGAAAACAAAAAGAAACCGTGCAAGTGGTCAGAGAGCAGCTCTGCTCTTCTTAAAACTAGCAGTTTATGATGTAATCAAGAGAAACCGCCTGTAGTTTCTCAACTAAATCAAAGTTCGACTTTGTCCTTTTGACTTTCGTCTTGCAGGGATCTCTCTCTGGTGTCGGCTTTGTTTCCCACAGCATGTGAAACACTGTCTGTCTCTTGTTATTGGTTGTGTGTCTCCACAAAGGAGGCAACGGCTTGTTAGTGTCTTCCAGCCGGCCAGCGCCCTCAGTGAGACACGACTGTAACAGAACGGATCAAGAGGCATCAAAGAAAAAAACAGAAGGACAGAAAGAAAGAAAAGCAAAAAAATATATATTTTCATGATGATACATAATTTGTTTTCTTACAGGTGGGCTATCCTAATTCTATTCAACCTAAAGATTGAAATAAGTTCAGTTTAATCAGATTTTCCTCCACCCTGCCAATGATAACGCTTATTTATTATTTAGTGGCATATTAAATTGAATAAATCATTCTCTGCTTTTAAACCACTTCCCAGTCATGGTTTTTCAGAATCTACATGAAATATTGTACATAAATCCCAGAAAATAAGTACTATCTAGTGGCACCGCATTCATTTAAATTTCCACCTGGAGCACTTACTGCTCAATTTTATGGAGCATGATGATAATAATTTGCTCAGTGAACCCACACTGTCTCCAAAACTGCTGTAGTTTATTTAAAACATTTTTTTAATTGTCCCTTCGTTGTTCAGATATTTGCTGCTGTTGTGTTGATGCAGTGTGTTTTCTGCTCCACCAGGTGGAGATGAGACAGGCTTTCCAGGAGGCCGGCTGTGTCTTCTGTGTCATCGCTCCGTACAACCCATCTGCCAGCGCCGTCGGTGGCCAACACTAACCTCATACCGGCCCTCGGAGCCAACTCTCTGCACAGCGGGGCCCTCAGTTGGGGGGTGGGGGGGTCCATGTCATTTCATAGAGTTATTGAAATTTAAACCAAAAAAAGCCATTACAAACAATCAGGGTTTTTTATAATTGATGGATCAGGGTAGTGTGTAATAATTCACAACACAATAATGATGGAAAGTGAGTGAATCTGCAAGTTTAAAAAAAGTTTAATTGCCAATCACCATTATTATTATGAAGTATGGAGTCAAATGTGTTGGTATCAACAATGTTTACAATTTTCTAAGTGTAATACAGTTGTATAGATGTAATAGCATTAATATAATATTATATGATTTATGTGATTTTTGTACTCAAATAATTAAAGCTACTTTTATACGGGCGAGACGCTAGAGGCAATAACACTGTTTCTTCATGCACTGATCAATTTTGAGATTTTGGGCTATTTTTTCTTCCTTAACATGTATTCTTTCAGAAAAGTCAAAAGAAATGGTAGAAAAACCACATTAAGGTTTTTATTTTACTTCATTTTGTCTCTTTTGTTGGTAGATTTCTACTAAATTCGCCAAAAGTTAACAGCTACTGTGACATACTGTGCTGTGCCTGCATGTTGTCTGACCCATGTCATGTCAGGTATCATTGTAAAGCTCTCTCTCTCCTGAACTATGATGTAGGCTCCAAAAATTGTAATTTCCTCCGTATGCGCAACCAATCGTAAAAGTACGATTTACATTAAGGCCGTTTTCTCAAAATTAGTTTTTCCTCAGACTCTGAGCCAGAAATCTCCACTTCAGCAGCACTTACAGACACCAAACCTTCCAGTTTTATTCCTGTCTATACTCTGAAGGTTTTTAGAGAGGGGATTGTTGATATATCATTCACAGCATGATTTATACAACATTTTATTCCTAAAAACAGGGCGAAATTGGATTTTTTTAGGGCTGGTGACAGTATTTGATAAAAAGAGATATCCAAAATCCTCCTCTGTAAAAACTTCTGACTCTAATGTGTCAAAAAAATGAAACAAGAATTTTGAAAGGGGCTTTATCCATTTTTCAGATTTCAGTTCTGGAAATGTATGCAAATGAGCGCACATTTCATCAGATATTGCCTCATTTACATATTTAAACATAACATTTGACAAAACTTGTAATACAAAAAATATTTGTCTTAATGTCAGTGATAAACTTGGGAAGTTTCATGGTGATATCTGTTATTTAAATTTTTTACCCTATTCACCTGTAGTGTCTCTCCTTAACTCCACGTTATAATGGGGGAAGAATAATAAATAGATGTGACACACAGGCAGTAAACTCATGAGGTCAGACTTGATAAAATAACATGTAGATCTCATCTATTATGTCTTATTCTGTGCTGAGCTTCAGTATATAAAAAAAATAAAGAAAAAGCCAGTGAGCAGATCTAATTTGCTGCCTCCTCCAGTGGGCGGAGCAGCTCGGCTCTGCCTGGCCGCGCCGCGCTGCTCTCCGCTCGGCTCCGCCTCACTGTTGTTGCCGCTGCCCGTCATCCATCCACTCATGCGGAGCCGCTGAAGCTGATGGACTGAAGCCGGAGCTTGGTGCTGGTTTGGCGGCGTCGGTGGCGGCGTTGGTGTTGGCGGCGGCGGTGGTTGATAATAACGGACGAGTGTGTTGTTGGGGCTTTTGTAGCCGGACTGAGTGCTCGGTGACCCGGCCGGACCGGAACCGGACCGAAACCGGACCATGGCTGCCAAAGAAGACCTGTACAGTAAAATCCTCCCGCGGAGGCTCCGGCAGAACCGACCGGGCTCCGTGAAATGTGGCTCCAACCTTGACGTGCTGTTGTCCATGGGCTTCCCCAGACCAAGGGCGTGAGTATCCTGACCTCAACACACACTGTATATTATGTATGTGTGTGTGCGTAAATGTGTGTAAATGTGTGGATTAGACGTGTCAGAGGTCGGACGCATCATCCACTGCCTTTAACGGTGCACAGCACTCACGAGAACACAGCCAAATGTCATTAATAAAATAGATATAGGCCTATTTAATTCATGAAAATAAGACCAAATGCCAGTTTAAGCCGAGCAAACCGACAATTTCACTATTATATTTCACTTTTTCACGCTTTAGTTTAGTCAAAGTTGTAGCTTGTCTGGTTTTATATTGATAGTAAAACACTTTTATATTCACGTGGATGTTTAATCATTTCTTTTAACAGTCGTTTGGGACAAATGTGGTGAAAGCCATGTCATAGTATTATTATTTCAGCCATGGTGTCCCTGCCAGCAGCAGCAGATCATACATGTTGAGAGAAAACTGGAGTCAGGAGTCATGAAGTCATGACTCTGACTGTGTGTGTGTGTGTGTGTGTGTGTGTGCGTGTGTGTGCGTGTGCGTGTGTGAGGAGGAGGAGGGTGGGGGAATCACCCTGTGTCCTCTGCTGCTGCTGTTTCTGAATGGAGGGACTGTCTTTGACTTGGCCCGATCATTGAGTTCATATCTGTCCTGTCGGCTACAGCCTCTCACTGTAAACACAACACTACTGTCTAACTGTACATCAGCACCACCGCACAACCACCGTACACTTTACAACCAGGGTAAACTTAACCACAGTACACTTACTTTACACTCTGTTTACTCTTACTTTACATGTAATTTACGGCCCCTGTGTACTTTACAACCACTGTACACTCACTTTACAGCCACTTTACACATAGTTTACACTTACTTTGTGCTCAGTTTGCTTTTAGCATCAAAAGTCATTCAACCAGCATTTAAAAAAAAAAAATATTTATTTTTTAAAGGGGCAACGAGGAGTTTCTATTTGGTTATAAAAAAGTCTCACATTAATGTGGATGAATCTACGCTACCCACACTTGTTAATGGGCCCATTTTCGATAAATATATCGTTTTGTCTCTGTCGTTATTTTGTTATTTTAATTAATGTTGGAAATGCTGGGCCGACCAGCGTTGCCTTACTTTCGGTTTCGCGGACGCTGCCCGGCGGGTCATGATAACAACGCCGCCGAATCGCGTTTTATGGTCGGAACTACGACGGTATCTGATCGTCTTCAAACCTCCGACTTTCATTCTTGATGAATGAAAACATTCTCGGCAAGCTGTCCGTCTTGCACCGGTCCAAGAATTTCACAGTGCTCGCGGAGGCTCATGGTAAATGTAGTGTGAAAACACTTCGCTTTCCAAAACTCCTCGTTGTCCCTTTAAGTATATTTTTGAGGGCGTTTTGCCTTTAATTGACACGTTAGTAGAAATTGGGGAGGCAGAGAGGTGGGGAATGCAGCCAGGGTCAGCTGCAGAGAGGACTGTAGCCTCTGCACATGGGGCGCTCTACCCACTGACCCAAACGGCACCAATTTCCGTCCGGTGTCTCCTCCTCTGTGTCTCTAACCCTCCTCTCCTCCATGTGCATTTGTTTCCAACAACGAAGCCGGTGAGAAATCAATCCATGGAGCGGTGGATAACGTGATTTATCATCTACCATGTTACTATGTGTATATCTGTGTAGTCTTATCTGTCATCAACAAGAGATTACGGGTTACGGGGCGTGTTACGTTTGTGTGGCGGTGCCGCAGAGACGAGAGCTGGGACACCGGGTCGGAGGCTCTGATCTTACAAGGTTGGTTTTCAGCCAAGAGACGCTAGGTGGAAGGCAGGGGGTCATTCCTATGTTCCCACAGCCCTATGTTCCCTCAGCCCTATGTTCCCTCATTTCTAACTTTTGTTGTCACTGAAAATTAGGCCCTATGTTCCCTCAGCCCTTTGGTCCCACCATTGGTTGGGTTTAGGCAATGAAGAAAGGAGTTGGTTAAGTTTAGTAAAAAGACCAGGTAGAGGCTAGACAGGCCAGATAGATAGAGTCCAGATAGGTAGAGAGAGTCCAGAGAGAACATAGGGCTGAGGGAACATAGGGCTGTGGGAACATAGGCACGCTCCCGAAGGCAGAGAGCCTCCATTCTCCCTGGAACTAGGTACCAGTCATTGATTTAACCAGCACGAAGACTCTGGAGCTGGGCAAATGAGAATATGCACCGGCTCACTCTGGAGCTGGTTAATGACGGTACAAATGTAGGAGAGTTGCTCTTTAAATTTGAGCCTATTTAACATTTATTCAGCTAGGTAATTAACCTCCTTGAGATCCAAGGTCTATGGTGGCCCTGAGGGCTCAGTACACCACATCTTAACAAATCACTTGCAAAGACAAACAGAAAACATCTTCACACACAAAAACTCAAAAACACCTGCAAGTACACAAACGCACAGCAAAAAACCCCAAACTGAACAAAGCTAAAGGCTAATGCTAAGCTATAAGTAGCTATATGTTAGCAATAATATTAATCGAATCATCTGACATTGACGTTACGATAAACCAAACAGGTTGCCATCTACACAACATAAGAAACTTTAAACTAAAATGTGTCCCAGCCCGGTCCGTCACTTTTTTTGTGTCCTCTGGAAACACTTCCCTTGTGCTTTGACTTTTTACAACACGTTGAAACATTGATGAAGTTGTTTTTCTGATTGTTACGTTGTGTTTGTGTCCAAACCCTTTACGTTACAATATTAACAATAATTGACAAATCATATTAAGAGCTTAACAACAATATGGGCCGATGCTGTGGATATAGTCAATAGTTCAACACAGACTTTCTATATTGTTGAGATGGGATGTACAAATTGATAAAGGAGTACATAGCAACCAATGGACCTGGAGTTAATCAACAATACCCACAGTGAAATGGATTTCGGATGGATTTTCTTTAAAAAAAAAATATACCGGTATATGAAGAATTAACTGTGTGTTGGCCGTGCTGTTTCTATTCTGCAGTTTCTCCTCATTGATCACCTGCATATACACTGCACCGATATTGATATTTCTCCAGTTGATCGGTCAGAGTCTTATGTATTCTGTTCAGTTTGGCACTGACTGTCTTATTGATTACCCAGCACCTCTTCCTCTTCTTTTTTTCTTCCTCTTCTTTTTCTTCTTCTTCCTGCTTCTACTTCTTAATCTAAACAAACCTTAAATGTTAAAAAAAAACATTACTTCCTGTGCACCAGAGGATTTTCCGAGGAATGACCTCTCTGACTCCGGTTGGTCAAAACAGCAGATGGAAAACCTTTCATAACTCCTCTGTTGCAGAGCCAGTGTTGTGTCATATTAATGAGTGAAAGTGTCCAAACCTATTTTTGTCCATATAATTTGAAGTTGGGGTGTGGGGGTGGGAGGAGGAGGAGGGGGAAACCTCTCAGGACTTCTCTGTTTTCACTTCATTCACGCACCATTGGGAGTCCTTCCACCCCTTTCACCCAGACAGATGTCACACGTCGAGAGGGTTTGAGTGAGTGTGTGTCGGAGGAAGTGTGTGTTGTGGTTTGCTGAATGGACACAGCAGACGACGACGGGGCCCCCAGGCGAGCCGTCGCTGGCCTACAACACCCTCCCTCAGGGAAGCCACAACCTCTTTTATATCAGCCCACCACTGCCTGGCCCGGACACGACCTCTTATTAATTCCCTTTCTCTTGCTGTCTGTCTTTACTCCCTCCCTCCCTTTCTCTCCTCTATTCCTCTTCCTCTATTTTTCCTGTCTGGAGGTTGACCCACTAAATTTCCTGACCAACTTCAGGTGTCCTGGTTCTGCTGTAAAAGGATTATTTATGTGTAGAAAGATTAAATGTATCTGCTGCTGCTGCTGGCTGGTGCTGGTGCATTGTTTTGGTTTAGGGGCATCCCCCACACGGCTGCCACTAGGGCTGACCGATTAATCTTGTTTTCATTGTCATCGCAATATCAACATGCACGTTGATAAACACATTGCAAAAGGTCGCCTGAAATGTGATGAGTAAGTTTTATTTAGGCTACAGGCGACGAGCCTTCACACTCATACACCTCGTACCTTGAACCTGAGCTACACTGCTAGACAAAACGTAACAACAACAGCGGACTTCAGAGCTGCGCGATTCATCTTAAAGGTATAATATGTAGGAATTCCCCCCATCTAGCGGTGCGGTTGCATATCAGAACGTATTCTTGATGTTGCATTCACGTGAAATGGGGCAGACGTCAGACAGACAACAGACGCTGCATGTAACAGGATAAACAAGCGTCTATGTAAACAAGTGGTCCGCCAGCACGAGGCAAAACAATACAGGCGTGACAATATGTTGTCATGGCGATGTCGTATTGTTTACCTGACCCACGTTTTACCGTCTTTCTCTCATCGAGTAAAATGACATCCGGTTGGTTTGCCGACGGCCGTCTGCCTGACTGCACCTGAATGCAACATCAGTGCCTCCGTCCTTCCTCACACTACACAGTGGTGACAGTTTTAACAGGCCGAGCCCACAGCTCCGCTGAGTTTCCGTGGTTACCTATGGTCACGCTGCCACTCAACGTAAAAAATGTCGATGCAACATGGCCGCCTCGGTTCGGTGCGTCGCCCACTTATGTATTTGTAACGACTCATTCTAAGGTACGAGAAAGCTTTCATTTGTATGCGGGTGTGATTCCACTTCAGTGAAATACGTATTTATGAAATAATATTTGATTGTTGCTAATAAAAAGCCAAATAAGTTACAAACTGGGGCTTTAATTTCATCGTCATCACGATATCGACATGCATGATAAACACATTGTAAAGGTTGCCTGAAATGCAACGAGAAAGTTTTATTTACAGGCACACCGCATACCTGTAACCTGAGCAACACCACTAACGCAACGTAACGTAACGTAGTAACGTAACGTAAAGACACAGGAAACTGTATGGTTAATGTAACTGTTGGAGACAGTATTTCATGAGTTAATGAAGTGTTTAAAAATATTAATAAATAGACATATAAATTCATGATAATAAGAGAGTTAAAAATAGCTTACGTTTATAAATAAGTTGATAAAAATGATCCCAGTTGTGATATTTAAAAACCTTCATGTGAGGACATTTTATTTTGAAAGTGTGTGGTCACATGACCCCCTGGTCTGTTGTGAGGGTGAACTGTGGGATTGTGGGTCAGAAGTAAAAAGCGGGACCACAGAGAATGGAGGCAGGAAGTCATGAAGTCACTGGACAGAGATAAATACACTGCGTTCAAGAGGCGCAAACGGTAATTGTGTTTTGTTTCATATTTATTTTATTTGTGGTTGTGTACAAAATTCTTTGAGCATACAGTGGACACTTCATGCGTTTGTTTACGTTGAGTTAGCATTTAGCTACAATGGACTCATATGGACTCTCTGCTTCTATTTGTAGTTTTCACGGTGTTCTATGATTTTATCAACGTCGGTGGAGGAGGAGAATAAAAGCGAAAATCAAGACATCAGTATGAATCGTGGCCTTTTGTTGAACCGGTCTATAGCTACAGTTAATATGCAACAACATGAATATTTGCTTATTTATTGTAGGAGTCATATCCTCATTGCAATATTGAACAGTGGCATTGCACATCACACATTTTGCTGATATCAAGCAGGCCTAGTGTTCACAGTAGAGATTAGATACCCACTGGTTTTATACCGTATAACAGAGTTCAGTGAAATCGGTGCCAGAGGATGTGTGGCAGGAATATATACAGTTGTTTTTAGATTTGAGCTTGGGGTGCTGGTAGAACTTGAGCTGGATATTGAAGCTGAGTATTGACCAAACTGTGCTGGCACTGAACGCTTGGTTAAATAGACTTGAAAGATAAGAAAAGATATCTATATACTTGTTTGCTGTTGCCATTATTAACAGTTGACATTTCCATCATCTGGAAACCAGGAAATGACTTCAGGTCGGCCATGCATCAACTCTAGGGTGAATCACTCTGAAAACAAAAATCGATTGCTCACATTATTCTTCTCTCACCCCCGGGGGGGAAGAAAAAGGCTTCCAGCAAGTCACAGGGTGCATCTGTCTGACTTTGTAAATGACAGTCTTGTGCATGTCAGCTAACTCTTAATGTAACAATCAATAATACATGAAACAAAGAGTCATGCCTGTTTTTACTGCTTAAACGTACGTCTCTCTCGGCACTGAGAGATAACGGAGAGAGAGAGAGAGAGCATCATTGGGAACTAAAGAGAAAGCTCAGGACGAATCAGAGCCAAAGATGACAAGACATTACTCTTCAGAGACGTTTAAGCATTAGGACGTTAATCCTGGAGCGGATTTACAGAGAGATATTGGCATCCTATGCTATGCATCCTATCTGTAAATGTAAAGACATGCACTTAAAGATACAGATAAGGTTATGGAGACGGAAGCAGATACAACTTCATAGCACATTTATTCACATAAACTGAAAGAGAATGCATTGAAGGGGCTATTTGTAAGTTTTACTTAAAGCTGCATAGGCAGTGTTAGCATTAGCAGCTTGCTAAAGAGCTTCAGCCATTGTTGGGTTTACAATAAAAGGTTGTAATGCTTCTTCTTCAAGGCGGCCTTGAGGCTAAATCAACTTGGTATCGGAAAGGGACGAGACAGACTGACTTGGCTGGAGCTAGCTAGCTAGCATGCTAAAGAAGTGATAGAAATTGATTTAAATAATGAACACGTAACATTTCTTTACTGCAGCTGGATGCAGCTGCCTGTTCCTATTCAGAGTGGGCTCAGGATTATAGCCAAAGTATTTTCTGTTTTCTCCCTCTCCTTATTGTTGATTGACCATTGCCCACATTTAGCTAAAGGAGCTATTTAAAAGTATTATAGCTGCATAGCTAACATTAGCAGCAGTTGTTTAGTTACCAGAGGAAGAAGAAACATTACAAGTTCGGTTTTAAAATCTACTGTTATCACTTCCTTTCACTGATGAAAGTTAGCATGCTAACCGGCTAGAAGTAGTGATGTACAGAGGAGCTGAATTGAATTGAAATCTTTATTGTCCCCAAGGGGCACTAGGGTTTACAGCAGCCACTGTCACAAAACACATTAAAAACCTCCTTCCTGATGGCAAAAGCCTAAACTGTTGAGGATCCTGAGGGCCAGAATGGCTTTAGCCCTCCAAATAGCTACACCTGACCTATAGACCTGGCTAAGATCATTTAGATTTACACCGATGATCTTTCAGCACTGATTGACAACACTTCCAAGCCTGTTTTATTAACCAGGCTGAGATTGAGAATGTAAGTAAGTATAGATTCAACAAATGATGAGTAGCCTAAAACATTTTCATGAGTGAGCCCTCCATATAAAAAGTCCTCAGCTTCCTTAAATAAAACAATCTTTGGTTGACCTTTTTACAAATTCTGTCTGTATTGGCCTCAAATGTCAGTTTGTTGTCCAGAATATTTTCCAGATACTTATACTGACTGACTGTACTGGTGACCACTTTATGATAGTAGGTGCCATGGTAGGTGGATTCCTACGAAAAGTCAAACCACATGTCTTTGGTTTTAGCGACATTAAGTTGAAGGAATGAAATTTGACGTATGCTGAACCTCTTATCATTAGCAAAACGTACACATAAGTAGCTCATTGACCTTTAACTTACCCTCAGATGACCCCTCAGTTTTTACCATAGGCTACCCATGACCACTGGACAAAAATGTCCACCTATAATGAATATTTGTGATACATAATAGGGCTGGGTCTTGACTAAACATGAAAATCATTTTTGACATGGGTTTCAATTTTTTTTAACTCCTTCCTGGCCAGTTGTTTTAGCTGCAAAAACACATAATTTCTCATACTATGTTTTTATTTTATTTTATTTTTTATTCCTGTCTATATTCTGAAGGTTTTTACAGAGGGGATGTACACATTTAAACATAAAATTTGACAAAACTTGTAATACAAAAAAAGATTTGTCTTAATGTGAGTGATAAACTTGGGAAGTTTCATGGTGATATCTGTTAGTTAAAAATTACATTAAACATTAACATTAACATTTAAAAAAAACCCATAGGCGGAGGTGGACATTTTTGTCCAGCGAAGGGTCATGGATGTTGTAAAAATGCATTACGGGTCCAAAAAATGGACTTTCATTCTGAAACTCGGGACATCCAGAGTTTACCCAAAGATACACCTCCTTGCCAACAATCAGACCCCAGTGACCTTTCATTTGACCGTGGGGAGTTGGGAAAGTGTAAAAGGGATGGTGAATGAGTAGCAGGGCAGTGGAGATGGTGTTTAATGGTGTAAAATAGAGAGATGAGAAATAAAGTTGTCCAAGAGAGAGATAGACCCAGTGATGGAGTTAGAGGGAGGGAGGGAGTTTGGATGGCTGATCCTGGACTGACCAGGTGCAGCCAGTCTGCAGTAATGTTAACTCCACCGAAGGGAGACACAGAACACGAACAGCAGCCAAGGACAAGACACAACCCCGAGGCTGTGGTAGAGCCAGAGGGCCGTCACACTCAGCAGCTCGTTAGCAGCAGCAGCAGCAGTCGAATGTGAAGCTGCAGGAGTCCAGAGCTCAGTGCTCATATACCTAAACCCAGGGACGTAGGTTAGAAGCATAAAAGTATAGGCTAGTGTTGGTAAAATGCAAACTGTTACTGAGGCTGTTTGAGGGAAAAAAAACCTGTTCTGAACATTGAGCCTAAATACACCATAGGCTACTGCATATGGGTATTTAACATTATGTGTATGGTGCAGTTTTACAATTTTACAATGAACAGTAGCTTTATCCAGAAAAATAGACAACTAAGGGGTTATAAATATAAATATTTTAAATATAAATAATAATATAATATAAATTAACAAACGGAATTAATATGAATAAGAGGTTAAAGAAAAAAGTATTTTACATTCATTCTTTTTAAATCTCCAAAATAACCCATTGATGCCCACAGTTCTTATACTTAACTTGTAATATAGGCTGTTAGGTCAGTTTTAAACACTCCATATTGAATTATTAAGAAGAGTAAATGCCTCTAAACAAATACACAAACACACTGTACGTCCTGGCGTCTTGACAACACAAATCATTAGTCTCCACTCACAGTGTATTTTTCATTCCTTCTCCCTCCACTCTCCACCCACTGTCCCCTTTAGCTGTCTCATTAACGCCCGTTCAGTATTTGGACGTGTAAAGTTTTAGTATTAACTCAATAATTAAAGTTGGTTCTCTGTTTGAAAGTGTGTCATCTTCTCTCGTACCACCACCACCACCACCACCACCACAGTGGACGACATCCAAAAGATGTTTCATAACGCTCAACGAAAGTCTGCCTTATAGCACGTTATGTGTTGCATCGATGCACCAACTCAGTCTTAGTGTTGAACTGGTTTTAAAGTTGTGATTCTGCTTGTGGAGCCTTAATTTATAGGGCCACGTCGGTCGCTACAGCTGTTGTCAGTAAGGTTGAAGTTCTCCAGTTTCGTCAGATGGACACCCACTCACTTCCTGTCTAGATAACATGTTTGGGTTTTTTTTTCTATACTGGTCATAAAATTGTGCAAGGTCACACAGGGAGGTGCATTCAAACACAGTGCGACAGAGGAACACTTAACTGTAATCTATTTGCATGCTCGGTGCTCTCTCTGTGTTTGCACTTTGCAGTTTGCCTCGCTGTAGAGATGTGATGTATATGTTTCACAGCAGCTGTCAGCAGAGGAAATAGTGTTTTCTTTCTGCGCAGCTCAAGCTCAAGTGTTTCATATTTGCGGATCTGAAGGAGGGAAGGAAAATGTTTACGTTGTGTATGTGGGTAGAGAGAGAGTAGACTACAGCGTACGTATTCACAGTATATCCCATCAGCGATGGGAGGAACTGTGAAGTGCTGTTGAGTTGGTAACTCTCATGAATTATTGAGTCACTTCCTTGTTTTTTTTTTCTTTTCTTCTCTTTTTTTTTTTTCTTTGAAATGCAGATGAACATGAGCTCATTCTGAACATTTCCACTCTGCCTTCACAAATTGGTCTCAGCACTTTGAGACTATTTGAAGAGAGGACGATACAGCCATTATTACATTTGATGTGTCATCATTATACGTCTGCCTCAGCAGGGGGGAGGGGGGGGGATGGGATGGGGGCTCTAACAAGGTCATAGAAATGTCATTAGTCTCCTTCCTGAAACAGGAGAGGTGCATCATCACAGTCTGGATATAGCTGCCGTTTGGTCCAGCGGTGCAGCTCCACTGCAGCTCGCTGATCATATCATTAGTTCACTCGAAGCTCCGTCCGGAAGCAGGGAAACAGACAGCGCTATCAGATTATGAGGCCATTGTCTCTCCGCTCAAATGTCTGAAATTTTACAAAGGTTCACAAATTACCCACAGCTCCTCCTTCACACTGACCCTCAGTTTCCATCTCGCTCTCGCTCTCTCTCCCGTTCACAGATTACTTCATCATGCTGTATTATATTATTATTATTATGGGTTCTTCTCGTACCCAGAGGCTGAGTCAGTATCGGCTCGTGGTCTCGGGTCCTGATAGAGCGCTTCCAGTCCGTCAGCAGATAGATTTCTGATGGCTGATTGTTGTAAGGTCACAAGGTTCTTTAGATTTATCTGGTTTGGAGCTGATCGTTTGCACTGTATCGTTAAATCTTGCCTTTTTAACCCCTGAAATACTCAATATGCACTGTACACTGCAAAAACTCAAATATCTTACCAAGAATATTTGTCTTATTTCTAGTCAAAATGTCATTTTTAGTCAAAACTAATCTCATTATACTTAAAATAAGACTCATCACATTAAAAAGCAGCTTGTTTTTAGACACTTTTTTACTTCTTTCAAGGATATTTTCACTTGAAATAAGTAGAAAAAGAAGTTTTTCTTTCTTTTTACAAGCACAAAAAACTTGCTTTCACTGGCAGATTTTTCTACTTATTTCAAGAGAAGATTTGTTTGAAACAAGTGAAAATGATCTAAAAACAAGTTAATTTTTAGGTGATGAGTCTTATTTTAAGTGGAAAGAGATTAGTTTGGACTAGAAATGAGACATTTTGACAAGAAATAAGACAAATATTCTTGGAAAGATTTTGAGTTTTTGCAGTGTATCGTTAAATCTTGCCTTTTTAACCCCTGAAATACTCAATATAATAGTATTTAATAGGTTTTAAATCCCCAGAATATTAATAAATAATCATATACAGACCGCATTGAGTAATATTATTCATGTCTGGGTCGAAAACTCATCTGAAAAGTGTATTTTATAACTGGTAATCCTGAGATTCCCAAAATATTTTTAGATGTGGAAGCAGCTTCTCGAGGCAGCTGCTATTTTATTTTTATTTTTTTTATTTAAGTGTAGTGGGTTCAGGGTTCAGAGTCAGATGAACCTCATGTAAAAAAAAAAAAAAAAAGTGATTTGGATGTTTTTTGATCAACACTTGAACTTTTTGTGGTTTTGATAAAGAAAATATTGAGAATCAGAATCAGATTTTTGGGCCAAGTTTGTTGCATATATACAAGGAATTTGACTCCAGTGTCCCATAGCTCTCTGACATTCACATAAAAGAAGTAAAACAACAACTGAACAATAAGTTAAGAATAATAAGAATAAGAATGAAACATAACGTAAAAAGTTAAATAAAATAAGATAAATAAGTAAATTGGCCAGATTGTACTGTACAGTCACATGTAGTGGAAACAGTCAATGAGGTAGTGCCATGAAAATAAGTAGTAAATGCTGCAGATGTATGAGTTATGAATGATATGTACTGTACCGTTAGCAAAAAGTAGTATGCTTGAAGTTCAGTTTAATATGCTTGAGTATAAGTATAAGTATAGCAAGTATACTATGGACCATGTACTTGTAGCATACTAGAAAGTATAGGCTACTAATGTAATACTTCTTCAGACTAAATTGGAACATTTTAAGTTTATAAAAGTATACTTTATAGGTCATTTTAAGTTTACAAAAGTACACTTTCAAGTATACAACAAGTACACTCATCTATACTCCTAGTGTACTAAGTATATACTTCTAGTCCACACTTTAGTTTATTGAAGTATACTTTATAAGGTCATTTTAAGTTTACAAAAGTGCACTTTCAAGTATACTGCCTCAGTTTTAGTATAAAATGAGCATACTTGTAGTACACTTTAATAAACTCCTTTATTGCTAATGGTAGGCTACACTGTATGGTTTACAAGTCTATATATAGTATATTAATTATTTTGTATTGATTAGGCAGATGAATGAATGAACAGTTATTTGGAGCTGGATGCATCAAGACATGAAGCGCAGCAGAAGAGCCTGATGCTTTAATCTGCAGCTGTTTTCCGTCTCTTCACTGGACGTTCAAGTCACACACTTCACTCACTCTGTCGACTTTCCACTGCGCTTTGTTCCATTTTGTTTTTATCAACTTTTCCACTTAAGTCAAGCAAAAAAAAAACTTTAAAATTCTAATGTTTCCAGTATTTTAACATGCAAATTGAAGACGTTTATTGAAGCAGCTGGATGGAAACAACATACACACATACAGTATGACACACGTCGTCGTTACGTGTATCGTGTGTGTGTGTGTGTGTGTGTGTGTGTGTGTGTGTGTGTGTGTGTGTGTGTGTGTGTTTTCACCCAGGTGTGATGATGAAGTACAAGATGTTACGGCTCAGTGCCTGTGGTGTGGACGGATGCTGAGCTGCCGACAGATTTTTATTAGCAGCTCCATGTATGAGTCGAACCGCGCTGAGCTGCTCCCAGGACAGCTGAGCCAGCAGCAGCAGCAGCAGCAGGTTTCATTAAGGCCTGGAGGCTGCTGGGATTGACAGCTGTCCTGTGCCTCTCTCTCTCTATATCTCTCTCTCTCTGCAACACCCCCAATAATAACAACCACAGCAGCACAACCCACCACCACGCAGCGTCACACCGCCGCTTTCCTCTCAGCTCAGCGCTTTGATCAGAAACTGCATCACCGAAGGTTAACACCATAGATAAATAACCACGAGAACGTGCCAGTTGTGTCAAAACTGTTCACTGCTGACACGACATGACACGCAGCTGCTGGTTTGAAATTACATCAATGTAGAAAACGTATGAAAATTGTAATAAATGAGATCTTTATGTCCCTTGAGTGTCAGCAGTTCGAGTCAGACGGTCAAACCGTATCGCAGTAAAATGCTAAATAATCATAATGACTCTTTATGATGCCAGGATGTGGATGTGCCGTATGATAACCATGAAAAGCAGTTTGCAAATTCATACAGATCATGAGATCATATAGTTGAACTGGTGTTAGTCACACATTGTGTTAAAGCTCCATACAGTATAAAGGTAGATGTTTGTGTTAAAGCTCCATACGGTATAAAGGTAGATGTTTGTGTTAAAGCTCCATACAGTATAAAGGTAGATGTTTGTGTTAAAGCTCCATACAGTATAAAGGTAGATGTCCATGTGTAGTGTGATTATAAAGCAGCTCTAGGTTCTATATTAATACTGTGAAAGTATCAAAGCCTCAGTCCACAGAGAAATGCACACAGACTGTATTCAGAAACTGAGCCTTAAAACCAGCCGTCAGGACTTCCTGTCACTTTGTGATGTCACAACTAAGCCGCCACCCAAAGCTCTGCCCACCTTGCACTCTTTCACATTTGCAGGATTTGGTTTCTCTGAGTGTTTTATTCTGAAATCTGCTCAATTTTTTATTGTATCACTTTAGAAAACAGTCAGCCAATCAGAAGAGAGGCTCAGAGCCTCCTCCTCTCTTCTGATTGGCTGACACCGACCTGTTGTTACCAGCGCTCCAGAGAGGAGAAAATGGAAAACTTCTTCTCCTCAGAGTCAAACTTGGCTCTGGATGAGTCAGATTAAAGCGATTCACAGGCTGCAGCGTGCAGGGCACTGGGTTTCCTCAACTCTACCTACGTTTTAGAAATTTGTTAGAACGTAGAAATCTGCTTCGTGTGCACATCCCACATCATCAAAAGCAGCGATACTAATGTAAAGGAGGAAGAGCTGGAGCTGGTCCAGATATACAGCATTTTTCTACTGAGGCAGCAGCTGTAGCAGCATCATCTGCTGCAGTGTTACCGTCCAGATTGAAGAAATCATTGTAAAAAATCAATATGCAGAGAAGTAAACATGTCAAAATGAAATGTTAGCAGTGTGAGAAGTCGTGCATTTATAAAATTATACCAGAGGGGGAAGTTGTTGTACCAGTCAGCAGCATTTAAACTGAACTTTAACCGGAACAAGATAAACAGCTTCACCAGCTAAATAACGTTAGTTCATCTGGAGCTGTTCAATATCACTGTAAACTAATGTTTTCTCTCACCTGCTCAGGTGTGACATCATTACTGAGTCAAACACACTGAGTGGCTCATCACTTTATCTCGTTATACAACAATATTTTCGTTGTATAACCAACCTTCTTATTGTTATTACAACCAAACAAAAGAATCATTATTGCACATATTTTTCTATTATATACTGTATATTATATATTCTATATTATTATTATTATATTCTATTCTTCTCCATTCAACAGAACATGATATATGTACATACATTCAATTTGGATTTCTATATTAAGTATGGCCGAATTAATCTAAGCGAAATCTTCAATTGGCTCACTTCCTAATATTTTATAATTATTGAATACCTTAATTAAACATCTTTTTGAATCTAGTGACTGATGTGCATGTTTTTAATTCTTTATGACGGTTATTCCATAAGTTTACTCCGGTTACAGATATGCATTTGTAAAACAAAACAAAACAGTTTGTTTTGTAAAAGGATAGTTAATTAACTGTGAACATCTTAATAATGTGTCTGCACGCCTTTACACTGAAACAAAGGGAACAATTTTGAGTTTGTAGGTTATTATCTTATTATTTTACTGGTCCAGCCCACTTGCGATCAAATTGTGCTGTATGTGGCCCCCTGAACTAAAATAAGTTTGACACCCCTGGTATATATTTATATACTGCATATATATATATTTAACAAGAATGTGTGTGTTGCTATAGTTTGTAAACTGCAGCACTTTTCCAGATCAATAATCAACTGAACCGAGGGGATTATGTGTCTCTTATTCCCTCTAATTCTGACGCTGCCTTGGTTATTGACCGTGACCTTGAGTGCAGTTTAATTTCTCACTGCCAAGTTAAACCTGCTGGGATTTCCCCACCACCACCCAAAAAATAAATAAATAAATAAAATATATATATATATATATCTCTTTGTGCAGGTAGCTCCTGAGCGACTCTGACTCTGGCACTGGGCTGGTGTTCACGCAGCGACAGGGTTTCCCTTCAGCTGACTGATGACTCATTACACAACCTCTCCCGTTCATTCTCAGCTTTAATATGTCAAATATCAACCAGTAATATCACAGTCTCACTATGTCTCACACCAGGCACAAGGTTAACCCTCATTTGTGTAAATGAGTCACTGACACTATGTCTGATACAGACACACAAGACTGACATGTTGTGTCCCATATTAATATTATCAGTTTGTAGATGTGAATTATTATTGATCGGCCCTGACTGAGACTCGTAGTGTAACATAACCGTAAAACACCTTAAAGTCCCCCTCCCGCGACCCTTTTTGGTCATTTTAAAACCAGCTCATTAGCAATGCACCTCTGGAGGGTGGGCGGACACTGCGCTGCTCTGCACCCGCCCAGCCACCTCCTCGCACCCCACCCCCCGCTTGCTGATAGCTGGACATTGTACAATTACAGATTCAGCGCATTTAGCGTAAAACTACACACTGGGATTCGATCCCAGACTGGAACATAGTCCTTGCTCATGGTGCAAGCTGCTCTACCAGGTGAGCTACACCTGTTATACCCTGACAGCTACACTGAGCTGTGAAGCCTTTCACCTCTGAGCCAGATGCAGAGCGGGGCGGGAGCTTGTAGCACTAGTGCCCTCCCCTGGAGCTGTGACACCCTCAACTCCAGTCTCCCTGAAACGGCCAGTTTGCGTCTGCCATTGGTTCAGTTTGAAGGCAGAAAAACTCAGAAATGCAATTTTGCACTTCCTTTTCTGCTGATATGTCCTCTAACACAAGAAAAATGCCACAGGAACATGTGAAAAGCACGAAAAACACGATTTTCATGGGAGGGGGTCTTTAAAGAGGAACTAAGCAGGATTTCTCCCGTGGCTCTGCTACATTTTTACCTTCATTAAAAAGCTCCAGAGTAATTGTGATCATTAACTACATGACTTGTGACTTGTTACCAGTGAGAACGGAGACTCTCTGTCTTCACCTGGCGTCTCACGGCTGAAAACCAGCCTTGTAACATCAGTGTAGTGACTGGTCGCCGCCCCGGTGTCCCAGCTCTCGTCTCTGCAGCACCGCAACACAAATGCGCTCCGTAACCCGTAATCTTTTGTTTATGACGGTTAAGACTACACAAACACACGCGGCACGCGCCGTAACATCGTATATGTTATGTAACGTTATCCACTGCTCCATTTATTGATTTTTCGCCGGCTTTGTTGTAAACAAATGCACATGGGCGAGAGGAGCATGGGCGCATGGCGTCTGTCCGACTACCCATTTCTCCGACCATACATTTCTTTATTTTTGCGTCCATTAGTCCGACCTCCCACTTCTCCGACTTAAAGCAATACTTACCGATCTGGCATTTCACTCAGCACAGCACAAACATTTGAAAATCAACAGCTCCACCTCCCTCACAAGTCCCACCCACCTCTCCCTCCTGCAGCACCTCCACGAGCCCCCTCCCTCCCTGCTGCATGCGTTGGCATGGCAACGGTAAACAGAACAGGAACGCGAGTGAAACGGGAACAACACAAACAAACACAACACCGGAGTTTTAAACCGTATAAACGGACTCAGTGATGATGACTGATGAGTTTTATAATAAACTGTTGTTAGCCTACTGCTACTGGAGACGCAGGGGAAGTGATTGTTACAGATTACAGTTCTCAACGAGCCGGGCTGGCGGCCGGACCAGCGAACCAGATGCGCTGGTTCAGGCCGAAAATAAATCCAGACCGAGCCGAGTCGAGCCGCGCCGGTCCGGAGTTCAACCGGGTCCGGACCGTTTAGAACTCACAGAGCTAACAGTAGCCTAGCCGTTAGCACAGAGCTAACAGTAGCCTAGCCCGCTAGCCGTTAGCACTGGATGCTTTATAGACACATGTGACTTCCTGTGTTTACGTATTACTCGTGGCTGATCACTATCAACGTTACAATATCAGACATGAAACTCCGCGACCAGCTGCGGCTGCAGTTATTGGTCTTTTAAAAACTATTTATTTCCAAAAACCTTCTTTCTAGTGTGTGTTGTGACTCTAGTCTCCTCTGCTCATGTCCTGCTACTGCTCTGTCAATAAGCGTTCTTCCTGGTCGGGAGGGGGGAGAGGAGGAGAGGGGTGCACAAAGTGATTACATATTAAGTAGGTTCGGTCGCTCGTCAAATCTTATTAATCGGACCGAATAATATTATTGGTCAGACTTTTCTCAGAATTATATGAGAATGAAAAAATGATGAGTTTTTAACCCTGTTGGGTTTCTCTTACATTTTAATGTATCATCAGATTATTAATAGCATTTTAACTTAGACAAAGAAATGTGCAAAAGTTCCAGAAAGGTAAGTATTGCTTTAAGTAGCCCTAACCGTTAACCTTACCCTAAACCTAACCTTAACACTGTAGAATGGGTAGTCGGAGAAATGAGGCGTCTGGCTTTTGGGCCGTCGGACTGATGTATGCTCCCCGAGGAGCATAACCAAACAGCGGAAAAGCGAGCTGACTTGTATAGTTCCCCTTTAAGAGCAGTGAATAAAACCAAAATAGATTGAAATAAATAAATGAAATCAGTTGAAATACATAAATAATGAGCTTAACCTCAGTAAAAGGAGTAGAAAGTGCACTACACCTGGAAAAACAGGAAAAAGTCATCGTCTCATTATAATGTGATGACATTTTCCAGAATAGTTTCTGAGTCTTGTACGAACGAACCGAGGAACTGGTCTCCTGTCCTCTGGACTCAGACCTGTCTCACAGTTGTCTTGACTTGTTGTCTTTCTCTCGTGGCCATTTTTAAACGGATTTGTCCTTTAGCTGTTTTTTTTTTTTGACACTTTCTTTTTATTGTTTTTCTTTAGCATTGCATAAACATTATACAACAACAATACAAACAAATAAAAATAAAATAAAATAAAAATAAAATGTGAAAAAGAACATGTTGGATCACCATGCTTCTACAGTTTGATCATTTTTCAATGTCAATGTGATGGTCCTTGTCCTGTCGTTTTTATGTATTCAGTCCATTTCTCCCACTTCCGGCAGTATTGATCCTCTTGAGTCCTTATTTTATAAGTCAGTTGTTCCATAATATGTATTTCGTCCATAACCTTCAGCCAATCTTCCTGTGACGGTGGGTCTGTCTTGTACCATTTTCTTGTGATTGCCTTTTTACAGGCTACTAACATAATTTTCAATATGTATCTATCATCTTTCAACACAACATTTTCCGTAATGACACCAAGATATAATAATGTACAAGACTTGGATACATCATACCCAAAATTCTGCCTATAACCAAATTAACATCTTCCCAGAATTTTGTGATTTTAGGACAGAGCCAGAACACATGTGAATGGTTCACATTTACATCTCCACAGCTTCTCCAACATGGCTGTGGTAATTTAGTATGTTTATTCCTAATTTTGGGTGTTATAAAAAATCGAATTAAATTTTTCCAGCAATGTAATCTCCAAACACGTGATGATGTTGTTGACTGCTGTGTTTTCCATATATGTGACCATTCATCATCAGATATGTTCACACCCAGCTCGCTCTGCCACTTAATTTTAACATATGTCGTCGTATTCCCTCTTGCCTCCATTATATGCCCATAAATTGTAGAGATTATTCTGAATTTCTTTCCGTTGTAGGCTTCAGTTATGGTTTTGATTATTGAATTTTTGTCCAAATTTACACTGTTTTTTACTTCTTTATTGAAAAAGTTCCTTATCTGCAAATATCTGAAATGATCTTGGTTACTTAAATCATATTTTTGTTTAATCTCCTGGAAGCTCATGAAATTCCCATTTTTGATTGCTGTACATATCGCTGTTAATCCATTAGGAATCCATTGTTTAAATCTTTGGTCAAGAGAACCAGGGACAAAACCCTTGTCATAAGCTATCCACCGAAGCAGTCCGAGCTCTTTCTCTAGTTTATATTTTCGTACCAGATTAAACCATAATTTTAGCGTGAACTGAGTGACTGTATTCACCTGTTTAATTACACTCATTGCTTCTTCTCTGTCTCCAATAAGACTTTGAATTTCTCTTCCTTGTACCAATTTTTCTAAATTCTTCCATTTGGCTACATAATCTTTGTCACACCAACAAATTACATGTCTAATTTGTGCAGCATGAAAATATCCCTTGAGGTTTGGCAGTGCCAAACCCCCCTTATCCTTTCCAATCTGTAATGTTTCAAATTTGATTCTCGGTCTGTGACCATTCCATATAAACCTTGAAATGATTTTGTCCCACAGTCTGAATTGTTTTTCGGGTATCTCAATGGGTAGTGACTGAAAGAGGTAAAGAAGTCGGGGTAGAACACTCATTTTTATGGTCTCTATTCGTGAACCAATGTCTAATGGAAGGATAGCCCACCTGTCCAAATCGCTCTTAATTTCCTTATCCAGTTTGGCATAATTAACTTCATATAGATCATCAATGTTTTGTGTTAAAGTGACCCCAAGATATTTCATTTTTGTTGCTCTCCAGTTCAGATTATGTTTTTGTTGTATAATTTTGGATGGGGAGTAGTTGAAAGTTAGAATCTGTGTTTTGGTCAAGTTAAGCTTGTATCCAGAACAAAAGCCAAACATCTCTAGTTGGTTTATTAGTATGGGGATGCATGTGTCTGGGTCCTCTAAAAAACAGACCACATCATCAGCAAAAAGTCCAATGGTATGTTCCTCTCCCCCGACCTCTATTCCTTTAAGATCTCTATTTTGCCTGATTGCTTGTGCCAGGGGCTCTATGAAAATTGCAAACAAGGTTGGAGAGAGACAGCAGCCCTGTCTAGTAGATCGTCCTAAAGTTATGCTCTCAGTCAGACTGCCGTTTATTCTTATCCTTGCGGTCGGGTTTTGGTAAAGTGTTTTAATAGCCTACATCTGACTGCTTTGTCATTAAGTCCGAATTCCTCAAGTACCTGATATAAAAAAGTCCAATTTACGCTATCGAAAGCCTTTTCTGCGTCAAGGCTTATTAAGGCTGCACATTTTTCCTTTTTTAGAATATGGTTGATAATATGTAAAGTTCTCCTTATGTTATCTTGGGCTTGACGTCCCTTAATAAAGCCCGTCTGGTCTTCATCGATAATGTCACTGATAAAGTATTCATACCTTTTGGAAATGATTGAGGTACAATTTATAATCAACATTGAGTAGTGATATGGGTCTATAGTCTGAACAAGTCTCACTGTTGTTTTTCTTGGGGATCACTGATATTACAGCTTCTTTCCAGGAAGGGGGCATTTCACTGTATTCAAGTGTATGGTTGAATGATTTTTCGAGTAGAGGTACAAGCTGTACATTAAATTTTTTATACCATTCGGATGGTAGACCGTCACTGCCGGGAGATTTGTTTGTTTTTAGTTTGTTTATTGCTTTCTCTATCTCTGCTTTTGTGATGGGTGAAGTCAGATGGTCATTTTGATTTTGAGAGGGAGGCTGGCTATACAAGTCTCTATAATAGTTCATAAACTGAGTTGCAATCTCTTTGGGGTCATAAATTATTTGATTCGTGCTTGTATCCCTTATCTTGTGAATTGTCCGATCTGCTTGCTGTTTTTTTAATCGTTTTGCCAGTAATTTGGTTGCCCTTGGTCCCACTTCATAATAGGATTGTTTTAGAAATCTTGTCTTCTTTTCAATTTCTGTGGTTAGTAGATATTATTCCTAATTTCCTTAATTTTTGGAAGCAATGAGGGGTCCTGTGTAGTTTTGTGTTGCTGTTCAGTTATAAACAGCTTCTCCTTTTCCTTTTTATAGACCTCCTCTCTGTTTTTTTTAATTGCTGCCGTCTTAGCAACCAGTTTTCCCCTTATAACTGCTTTAAGAGCGTCCCATAAAATAACAGGGGTAACCTCTCCATTATCATTTTCATTTTGATAGGTTATGATGTCTTTCTTTAGTTCCTCCACACTTGACTTGTTATTTAGTATTACCACGTTTAGCCTCCATAACGTATTTTTCTCCTGCATTTTCAAATTGACTTCAAGATGAACCGCACAGTGATCAGATACATCTGCTTGTTGGATTTCACACTTCTTTACCCTATATAAATCAATCTTATTCATAAAGAAGTAGTCGATTCTAGCATAGCTGTTGTTAGGGGGTGAATAGTGTGTGTAGTCTCTCTTAGAAGGATGTAACTCCCTCCATGTATCAACTATCCCGAATTCTTTAAGTGTTCTCTTGACCATTCTCGTAACATGGTTGGTATGTTTATTCTTGTTTGTCGTGTCTAGATTACTATTCATCACAATATTAAAGTCACCACCACATATTAATACTCCATCCATTTCTAAAATCATGGTATCAAATAAGGTTTTAAAGAATTGTTTTGCACTATTAGGTGGAGCATATACGTTTACCAGTGTCACTATTTCGTTTTCCAGTTTTCCCTTCACAATAATAAATCTCCCTTCTTTATCACTAATTTTTTTGATACATTCAAATTTCACTGTGTTGGGGAAAAGTATGATCACACCTCTTCTACATCCATGGCGGAATGAACTATGAAATGAGTTGGTATAGCCAAACCTTTTAAGCTTTTCACTTTCCAGACTAGACAGGTGTGTTTCTTGTAGAAAAATAATCTGTGATTTATCCTTCTTTAATTTTGTCATCACCTTCTGACGTTTCACAGGATTATTTAAACCATTAATATTCAACGACAGTATTTTAGTATTATACTCTATCATTTCTAATGAGTTTGTGCGGCAATCCAACTCTGAACATAGAAAACATAATCGAGGAACAACAGTTGAACACTGAACAAAGTGGCTTCCAAAAAGGAGATGTACTTATCCATCCCTTGTGGTCCCTGTTGGTGGGAGGAGGGTTTAGTGCCTCACTGTGGTAGGGGCCCTCCCTAGTTGTGAGAAAAAACCCACAGATACTAGAATTGTCCAACATTTAGTGCTTGCTACAAAACACTCCCTCTTATCGGTTTTACTGATCTATAAACTTAAGTCGTGAGTCATTATATAATATGGCCCAGATGTGTGTGTACTAACACTCTATATTACAAAAGTAAATATCCTTTTGAAGTAGAAAATAATAATGATGTTTGGGTTCACCCGGCGACGTAGCCTGTATCTTTTCATCCATTGTGGTTCCCTTGGTCTGTGTCTCGTCTAAACTCCGTCAGCCTCTCCCTTGCACGCTGGGCTGCGCTGTCAGAAGTGCGGGTGGTGCGTTTCCATGGCATCGCTGCGTTCAGACGCTCCTCCGCGGCCGCTGCGACGTTCACTTTGGTCATCACCTTCACCCTGATTCCGCGTTGGTTCAGGTCCCGTGCTGCCTCCTCCGCTGTGCTGTATATCACCAGACCGGAGTCCCAGTGCACCCGCATCTTCGTGTAGGGCGTCTGGTACCGGATCCCCTTCTCCCTCAGAGCTGCTTTGATGGGTCCGTATGTCTTGCGCCTCTCCATGACGTCTGTCGCGTAGTCGTTATCAAAGTAAAGTCTTTTGCTGTTCATCTCAATCTTCTGTTGCCACGCTTTCCTTAGGACCAACTCTTTAACGTGAAACTCCAAAAAGTTAACAATTATTGATCTCGGGGAAGCGGCAGCAGCAGCTGGCTTTGGGATCAATGCTCTGTGTGCCCGCTGGACGCGGAGCTCGAGTCCCTCCGGCAGGGCCAGGTGGCGTTTAAACAACTCGTTAACAAACTCAATGACAGATCTTCCTTCTTTTTCTTCTGGCACCCCGTAAATTCTGATGTTATTTCTTCTTGAACGGCTCTCCAGATCGACAACTTTGTCCCGCATCTGCGTGTTTTCTTTCACCACCGCCAGTAGCGTTTCTTTCATCTCCAAGCAGGCCGACTCCACATCAGCTATTCGGGTTTGTGCCTCAGCTATGTTAGCATTTTGGCTCTGGAGCTCCTGCAAAACTTCACCTTTAAACTCCGCGAGGTCGTCTTTCAAAACTTTCTTGACGTCGTTTTTAAATTCGTCCAGGTCTCGTCTCATTCCTTGTTTAAAGTCTTTTAACTCTGTATGAAGCATTGTTAGAGCTTGAAGCAGAGCGTTCTGGTCAGTGCTAGCTTCACCTAGCATTGTTTCTCCGTTGTCGTCGTCGTCGTTTTCCTCGTGCTCAGTAGACTCGGTCACTTCTGGGTTTTGTTGTGAATCACTCTCATTCTTGTTCATCATCTGACTCCTTAGCTTTCTCCCTCCGTCCATACTTAAATTGAAACGGTATCAGCGCTATTTATATTGATAGGAGGTACTTTGTCCAAACCGACTTGCAGGAGCTCGCTGTTATGCGACCATCTTGTTGTAGCACCGCACCGGAAGTCCTTTAGCTGTTTTTTGATGCTGTTTTGACTTTTAAAAAAAAATGTGATTAGGTTTTTTTTTAAAGGAATAGTTCAACATTTTGGCAAATTGGCCCATTGCCATAATCCCTATAGTCATAGCAGTAGGTTCGTTACCTTTAATTGTCGGTGCAAGCTTCCAGGCTTCGTTCCCTCCTTGCACTGTTTTAACTTGTGCTAAATAAATAAATCAATTAAATCAAATCAAGCTATTTTTAGAACGGCGGAGCAGAGCCGTGAGCTGCTCAGAGCTACGCTACGGAGGCTCATGGGATTTGTTTCGGAGTTGTTTTAGAGGGAAATACAGAGACTGCTTGCTGAAAAACTGTCCCTGAAGGCAACGCGCATCAGCGGTTTTGCATGAATTTCCCTCTAAAACAACTCTGTCTGGTAACATTGTGTTATTATCTCATAGTGTGGTGAATGTGCAGGTCACGACTTGTCCACTAGAGCGTTTTGGAGTTGTTGGATTGTGTATTTGATGAGTTTGATGAGGGAAACCAAGAAATCCCATGAGCCTCCGTAGCGTAGCTCTGAACAGCTCACGGCTCTGCTCCACCGTTCTAAAAATAGCTTGCACCGACAATTAAAGGTAACAAACCTACTGCTATGACTATAGGGATTATGGCAATGGGCCAATTTGCCAAAATGTTGAACTATCCCTTTAACAATCGTGGCAAATCACTGATGTTTCTGTTGTATTTCAGTCTCAGTCTGACTCTTGGTGGTGTCGCTCTGTGTGACCTGTAGTCAGGGGGCGAGGACTCTGATCTGATGCTGATGATGCAGCCTCTTAAATATTTATCAGCTCGTCCGTAGGAAACACGGTTCAACAGGTTGTTTTCTCCATCATGATGTGCATTAAAGCAGCTGCTGCTGCCCAGCTGCCCTCCTCAGCCCCAGCAGCAGCAGCAGCAGCAGCAGCAGCAGCAGCAGCAGCATCCAGACCATCATTATTCAGACCCTGCTGCGTCGCCCCGGTTCATGAACCAACCCCGAGCTCTACCGCACACTTTAAAAATTAATTTCCTCTTTCTCAGTGTGTTTTTTTTTCCCCCACACACAGACACAGTGTAGATGTGTCTGATGGGAGGAGAGAGGACCCAGACTCAATATAGGGATGTCACAATTACTTGTTTTCACAATTAATTGTGGTATTAAACGCCACAATTAATTAATCGTAAAGATTCCTAAATACCGTCACTTCCCAAAAAAGATGTATCGGCAGATGTGCGCCAGAATCAAGGTAAATGCTCCGATACTGGTCCATTTAACTAACGTAACATTGAATTGGTAGGAATTTAAATGTTAGCGTGTCATTTTTAATAAAAAAAAAAAGCAAAACAAAACTAAACGATTAAAATCAACTCAAACATTTGGTATAGATTACAATTTATGACCTGAATATTTCAAACACTTCCCCTGGGGGGTTAATAACTGGTCATATATTAATAGATACTGTACTTGAAATATTTTGTGTAACAATGAGTAAATTATATTTTGACTATATTTGATTTTACACATTCATATGTTGTGAAATTAATTAATGCATAATTATCGTGATAATTGCAACACCGTGATTATTTCTCTTACAATAATCGTCGTACCAAGAAATTTATAATCGTGACATCGCTAGACTCAAACTAACAGTTCAGCATCCAGGTACAGAGAGTCAGAGAGTCAGACACACACACAGAGACACACACACACACAACTAATCTGTGAACACAGTTGCTGTTTTTATTTCTGCTGTTGTAAAGGAGGGCACTACAGGGTTGAACGGATCAGGAGCTAAAGTAGATTTGATGTGGCATTTAATCTCATGCCCAAGTTGGTGTGTGTGTGTGTGTGTATTTATGTGTGTGTGTGCATGCATGTGTGTTCATTCACATATTCCAGCCTGGACTCGCTGCATTCATGTTGCTGCTGCCTGGCTGTGTGTTCATGTGTCATCATTATCAGGGCTTTTTTTTTTTTTTTTTTTTTTTACCTGTGTGTGTTTTTATATCATCATCACACCGACCCTGTGAGGACTCACCGTCACCATGGAGACAGAAATGGTGCGGACTGGGTCTTTTAAAGGGTCAAGACGTATAGTTTCCAGGACCTGGTTCCTGGTTCCAGTCCGGTTCAGGTTCAGGTTTTGGGGGTCGGGGCGAGAATGCGTTAACGCCAATGAGCTGCTGTCCTCACGGGGATGTAGAACCCAACATGTCTGTGTGTGTGTGTGTGTGTGTGTGTGTGTGTGTGTGTGTGTGTGTGTGTGTGTGTGTGTGTGTGTGTGTGTGTGTGTGTGTGTGTGTGTGTGTGTGTGTGTGTGTGTGTGTGTGTGTGTGGACTCAGCCATCTGGTCGTGTGCTGCCTCTGCCAGCGCGGCGGCGGGCCGCGACTGGAGCGGCTCCAGCAGCTTCCTCTGGCTCCGGCCGTCTGCCCTCGCGCTCCCTTCTCTGGGATACGGCAGGAAGAAGCTCCTCCATCTTGGACCAGGCTTCCTGCTCCCACTGCCCCCCCCCACCCCCTCCTCCCTCATCCCTCCTGCTGCGCTCCAGTAATCCCACTTACATGAACTGGAGTGAAATGAATGTGGAAGGGAAAACAGATCTCAGAGTTAGACGTTTAATTAGCGGCCTGATTGGATGTTGTTGCTGCTGCTGCTGAAGCTCCTCACTATCTATGATTATGATTATATGCTACGATTTGATTAATCAACGATTATCGCGACATGTAGCCTCCAGATCTGTGCATGTAGGAGCCATGAATTTGGTTTTCTGTTAGTTAAAGGTACATTGTGTAGGAATTCCTCCCATCTAGCGTTGCTATTGCAAGCAACTCAATCGTATTTTTCATGCTGCATTCACGTGAAATTGGGCAGACGGCAGACGGACGACAGCCGCTGCGCGTAACGGCATAAACAAGCCTCTATGTAAACAAGTGGTCCGTCAGCGCGAGGCAAAACAACATGTTTTGTGAAAGTTTATTAACGATAAACATCTAAATAATTAACTAAAACAAAGAGAACAATTCAGAGTTCTTGTTATTTATAGGTTATCATGCTGTTATTTTACTGGTCCGGCCCATTTGGGATCAAATTGTGCTGTTTGTTTTTTGCCCCTGAACCATTAGTTTGACACCCCAGAATTAAAGGTACATTGTGTAGGAATTCCTCCCATCTAGCGTTGCGGTTGTATATCGCAAGCAACTCAATCGTATTTTTCATGCTGCATTCACGTGAAATTGGGCAGACGGCAGACGGACGACAGCCAGAACGGCATAAACAAGCCTCAGTGTAAACAAGTGGTCCGTCAGCACGAGGCAAAACAATACACGTGACAATATGTTGTCATGGCGATGTCGTATTGTTTACCTGACCCACGTTTTACCGGCTTTCTCTCAACCTCTGTGACTAAAATGACATCTGGTTTGTTACCGACGGCCGTCTGCCCGACTGCAGCTCTTTTGGCTGAAGTTGCTACAGTGCATCTTAACTAATCTAAATTTTGTGTGTGTAAACGAGACTTTTATCTGTCTTTTTATAGGCTATCCTGTTTTGCCTTTTATTTCATGTGACAAACTAATTTCCCTCCTTGGGGATCAATAAAGTTTAATTGAATTGAACGATTATTATGATTACAGCGATTTTCGATGCATCTTCTGGTTTAAGGAAAGAAGGAAAACTGTTCTCATCTATCTAACCAACCTGTTTTAGCTGATTAGGTTAAGGTTTTTTTAATGATATTATATTATCGTAGTTGAATGATAATAGTCATAAACTGACAATTACGTTCATTAACATTAGTACATCATACCGTTTAACCAGTGTTAATTTACCTGGTCATTGTACTGTACCTACTCTCTCAACTCTCAACTTTATTTAAATAGCACTTTAAAACAACCCTAGTTGAAAACAAAGTGCTGTACATAGAGACATACAACAATTAAAGGATATAAAATAATACAATTTTAAAAATGTGTCAGTGACAGTGACAGTGACAAGGCTTGTCTCTCAGCCTGAGACGCATCAAGCTCCTGTCGTCTTCCTGTCATTTAGTTGTTATGAAAAATAATCGTTTTTGAACATTTATGAATCGTTATTGAATCGTTAGGTGTCGCATTGCAATTAATCTATTAATCGATCTATTGTCCAACCCCTATTAATGATGATGAGTCATCTTCACCACCTGCTGTTTGACAAATACAGCAGATAAAGAGTCATTGTGAGGAAACATACAAAGAAACAAGAACAAGTATCTGCTGTTTCCTGAGACTGACGCACGGTGACTGAGCTGATGTGGCGATAACGCTCATAACGCTTTTTAATGGTTCATGGTATCTAATCTGTAGCTGCATGTGAAAGCCCAGTAACGACAGAGTTCGGCCGTTAGACAAAAGATCCTTGTTAGTTTTCCAATAATGTTCAGAAGATATTGATAATTTTGTGACACAAATACTGGAAAAGACTTGAAGAAACTATGAATGAATATGTGTTTAATTAAAGTTATAGTAGTTATTATTAACCAAGGCCACAGAGTAGCTCATCATGAGCTTTTAATATTGAGAAATATAATCGTTTTGCAGGAAAAGGCTGAAACATACCTGCAAAAATCCACTTTTAATTATTTTACATGTACAGTAGTACATCAACGTCTTTGAATCAAGCCAAAATTGAGACCGAACTGATATGGTTGTTTATTCTCACAAGATAAAAATGTTTTCTAAGATGATACATATGTCATGAGTATATTTAGTCAGTGTGCAGATAAGTTGTGGTATATCGCCACAACATATTGATACCAGAAGACGCTGTGGGCTGGAGGAAGGTGAGAAGATGTGAAAGCTGTGATAGAGAAACCCAGTGAAAATGTCATTATAATCTACAATTTGCAACATATAGAAAAATGTCTTTATTAAAGATAATGCACATTTAATTGAAAAAATGCTCAAAATTTCAATATAGGACAAGTAAAATGACCTACAAGTGCATTATTGATTGTATTACATTAGTATGTGCAGCATTTAAGATGGGTAAATGATCAGGAAATAACGAGGCAATAATCAAAGTATTCAGTCATTTTGTAGCTGAAACACAACATTATGTTCCAGTTGCACTACAATAAATGAAGAAATGCACCACTTCATGCTACTACACATCCCATTATCTCCACTGTATTGTTACAGAAGATGCATCATAGTCATATATATTATATTTATAGTGTCTAAACTGTGGAGGAAGTAGCGTGTGACGTTTCTACCTTCAGTCGTTCCATGATTCACCCGCTCTTTAAATGTGCTGAGATATTCTGAACAGTTGCATGTGAAATGTTCTGCATTATTATTCAGTTGTGCTGTGACCCTGATGTGTCACATGTAGCATGTCGCAGTTCATCTGTGTGATGAGAACAATCGCGTTTATCTCAGCCGCGGTTCATTGGACGATGTTTTAATCTCAGCAGCAGCAGCAGCTCACAGTCAGACGTCTGTCAAAGTGACTGTGGCTACAATTTTTACTCTGCAAACATTTTTTCCAAGAATATTTGTCTTATTTCTTGTCAAAATGTCTTATTTCTAGTCAAAACTAATCTCTTTCCACTTGAAATGAGACTCATCACCTAAAAATTAACTTGTTTTTAGATAATTTTCACTTGTTTCAAACTAATTTTCACTTGAAATTAGTAGAAAAATCTGCCAGTGAAAGCAAGTTTTTTTGTGCTTGTAATAAGAAAGAAAAACTTGCCCCACTATCAGATTTTTCTACTAATTTCAAGTGAAAATCTGCTTGAAAGAAGTAAAAAAGTGTCTAAAAACAAGCTACTTTTTAATGTGATGAGTCTTATTTTAAGTATAATGAGATTTGTTTTGACTAGAAATGACATTTTGACTAGAAATAAGACAAATATTCTTGTTTAGATATTTGAGTTTTTGCAGTGTAGTTTGTTTGAAGACAAATGTGATGTTTACTGAAGAAGAAGTGACTGTGGCTACAATTTTTACTTTGAAGACAAATAGAAGAAAAATGACTTCTCTTCACAGATTTACTGTTGTGCACTAACATGAAGGAACCATCATTTCACTGGTTCATCGGTGGGAACAATAATCTGCTCTGTTGTCTGTGATTGTGTTGGAGCTTCTCTTCCACCGTGCACTCGTTTTATTAACAGTTCACATAATGTGTGCGTGTGTTTGTGTGTGTGTGTGATGCTCCTGCGGTCGAGTCTCTCTCTGTTTTCTTCTTCAAACTCTTCGTGACAACAGTTGTCACACGACCACAACCTGTTCAGTTAGTTGGCCGTTGTTCAGTTTATTAATCTACGACGTGATGCCACAGGAGCAGAATTTAAACATGCATTAGCAATTTTTATTTTATTTAATATGAACTAGATTTTATACTAAATATCATATCTAATAGCATCACTTGTATTTTCTTCTATTCTTTCTTATATAGTTTTATGCTCATACAATTAATCCATTAGAATTAAAGGATGCAGTTTTACAGATTGAAAAACAATAACACATCATAGCACTATTTTGATGAGTTTATTATAGTTTATAAAACGGAAAGGTGAAATCCGGCAATCTGATTGGTTGTTAGCCGCTATTATTCTAAAACCTTATCACAGCGCAGGCTATCACTCCGCGTCAGGCACGTATGACTGGTATGAATGGAAGTTGTTGTCATGTATCCATGACAACGGACTGTTGCCGTCCGTAGCAAAAGACAGCTGATGTTTTTACGATGTTAAAAAACGGACTAAAGTAGTTGAATTCACATGTTTAAGGTTAACTTTCACCTCCGGGGAGGGTTAACAATGGTAGAGGGGACTGAGCAGTGACTTTCACCTGAAAAAATGCGGAGGAAAAGACGAGCTGCAGAGCTAACTTGGAGCTAACGTCTGGAGAGCTGGGACTATTTTTTCACAGTGAGGCTATTTTATTGGATAATATGTATTTCTGGTTGAATAAAACTACATGAAATTGATTGCTTATCCCTCTTCTATATTGCCTTTATTCGTAACCGTTTTATAAAAGCAATATATCACGACAGGCCGTGGTATATGCTCATTATACCACTCCAAGGGGGTTGTCGTCCCTCCGCTTCGCGTCGGGCCGAACAACGCCCCTTAGCCGTGGTATTCATTAGATTCACATGACGTCACTGTGTTTCTGCGCCGCCATATTTGTGTCCGAATCAGGGCAATCTGGGCACAGATCACAGCATGTCACGTTACCAGAACAAGTGGAGTAGTAGGAGGAAATCAGCAAGAGACCCAAAATTGACGTTATTTGAAAGATGCCAGGATTATATTGTGCTGTTGACTGTGATAGCAGTCGCCAAAGAAACCCCGGACTGCAGTTTTATTCCATCCCAAAAGACGTAAAGTTATAGGCGGAATAAATGGTTGACTGCAGGCATCTATCAGTGGCAGCATGGGCTGTGACAAGTCTCACAAAAAGAGGGGATTCACTTTTTTTTAATAACATGGATACATTGAATTCTGCAGTTTGATTTCTTTCTTATTAATTACTCGCTGATTCTGCATTTAGGGTCTTTTATTTCTGTATAACAGACCGTTGCTAAGTAAAACGGGCCGTTGCTAGGGACGCCGCCCTGATCAGCGGAGCAGGGCAGAAGAACTATCAAGGATTTTTACCTTGTGTTTCATTTTTACCAGCTTCAGACTAATTGTGATGTTAGAGAAATGACTTGTAGCTTGTTAGAGGGAGAGTGGAGGCTCTCTGCCTCCCTCACCGCTGCTGGAATCAAACCTGCGATCAGAGCGGACAGAGCGGACGGGCCAGCGCAGTGTCACAGCTGTGACCAGCTGTGTCTGTGCCACCGCGAGTCCGTGACACAAACGTGTCCCGTATCGTAATCTCTTATGACAGACAGGACTATATAAATGCGCACATCGTAACATTTACATGATAATCTACTGATTGATTATCAGAAGCCAATTGAAAACAACTACACACGAGTCGACCGAGAGGAGGGTGAGGAGCAAACAGCGGAGAAATTACCGGACTAAGGACTTTGATCAACATTACGTCTCTAATTAATTAATTAATTCATAAACTGTGTAATAAGTGGGATGATATAGAGTTTGTCTGTTGTTATAGAGATATAAACCCAGACAGGATGTATGAAACCCTGTCATTTTGTCAAGAAACTGTCATTTCCATCCTGCGGTTTGCATGCTGTCATATGAGGAGAACTGTCAAATCGGACACAAATATGGCGGCAGTCCCTTCGACGTGACGTCACTGCAACCCATGAATAATGAGCATATACCACGGCCTGTCGTGATATATTGCTTAAATAAACATCACAGAGGCTCCGTTCACTGTTAAATACAGAATATGAGCTGTTCAGTCAATGAAATTTCTTTTTTCTTTTTCTTTTTTCTTTTTTACATTTTATTTCATTATATATTCATTCATCCAGACCCCTTACCCGCACCCTTGTCCCAGGGGGTAACATTAATTATGGAAATAGATCTATGGACAGGGGAAAAGGAAATAGAAAATAATAAAAATAAAATAATAATAATAAAAATAAAATACAATAATAATAATAATAATAATAATAATAATAATAATAATAATAATAATAATAATAATAATAATAATAATAGAAAATAAAATAAAATAAAGATAATAATAAGATAAAATAAAATGAAACACACAACAACAGCAGTACATAGCAAACACATGAGGTTTTTCTCACTTGGTTATAATAGTGATAGTTTTTTTTTTTTTTTTTTTTAATTTTTTATATATATTAGTCAATGCCAAATTTGGAAAAAGGCTGGTACTGAAATACAGTATACTATTTACATGCCCCATATTGAATTCATATCCTGGATAATATCATGTTACATTTAAACCCAATGAGAACAGTCACCAACATTGAAACTCAACACTGAGCCTCTTTTATCTTATTAATTTAAATGATATGGAAATAGAATATAAATTATTAACCCGCCTCCGTTGGACACCGTTTACTGTTCATGAACCCATTATCCTTCACAGTACCACATCAGGTGGAAACTAAACTCACGAAGGTCTTGGTTCATTCAGCAGTGAGTCGTTTTATCTCAGGACTTTGAGTTGAGACCCAAACGGAGCGAACAGCAGAGTGAATATTGTGTCTGCTGGATATTATATTAAAAGTATCTACAGCGATGACAGAGCTGGAGCTGGAGCTGTGGTTTTGTTGATGAGCACCAAATGACTGTTAGGTCAATATCAAGCTTTTAACAGTGGAATATGAATGAGACGCTCTTGTGTTAGTGTCTATGTGTGTGTGTGAACTAGTTTATCTGTGTGTGGATAATTGGAAGCGAATCAGTGAGTGAATGAGTTGTCTGAACACTGAACAGTCTCTGTGGGTTTGTGTGGCTGGAGCGTCTTTCTGTCGTCTCTCTCTCTCCGGTAAGGACCAATTAGGATTAATGAGCTGGGAGGACAAAACAACACAGAAATGAGTTGTGGAGAAAGATGCTTATTGTTTCCCTGAAGACGCCAACAAAAGGCTCGGGAAAAAAAACAAAAAACCCACAGTTCATTCTGCACCACCACAGCGAATAGCAGACAGGCCTGAAATCTCCTCAGCATTACTGAGCAGATTAGAGATTTAGCTTTACAAACATTTCCTGAAGGCAGCACCGGCCCAGAAGCACAAGTCCTCCATCAAGGAGCTTAAAATGTTCAATCTTGTTCAGTTTTTGTCAAGAGTTTTTGTCAGGAGTTAACTCCCAGAGTCTTTGATACCAATTTTGTTTGGACCCAGCCATTAGCCATATTCACAGCATCGCCATCTTTGCTAAACGTCATCACTCGGGGTGGGAAGACTCAACGCCGCCGCCACATAACAACCGTTGAGCTATTTAACGTTCCGGTGTTCACCACCATCGTTCATATTGGCTAAAGCTTGTTAGCATCTTCCGTGAAATGTATCTCGGGTGTGCGTTGACTATCCACAGTTTTACTGCTTTCCTATCTTATTTATTACATTAGCGAGAGTGTCATATCAACATTGACGTTACCATTACAGTTAGCAGTTGCAGCTAACGTCGGCTAACAGAATTCAAATCTCCCATGCTGAGTGATGATGTAAGGAAAGATGGCGACGCTGTGAATATGGTCAATTGTTAGCTGTAGCTGTTAGCTCTGAGGAATATCTTGAAATTCAAAATAATGTCAAGGTAACTTTGAATAGATGAGCAAACTAGCTAGCTACTGCCGCTTCCTACACCGACTGTTCACTTTGATGTTGAGTAGGCTAACGATCCACATGTAGGCTACAACTGGGACTAGCTAGGTAGCCATATGTTGCTAGCAAGCAAATATTTCTAATTTAAAGCTACAGTAAGCCACCTTTCTAATATTTTATAGTCGCGCTGGACGATATGACTTTAAAAAGGAACTCTGCTCCATGTGTACCTTAAAGCAGAAGTAAGCGATCCGGTCGTTTTGGCTAATGCTGCGTTCCAGGCAGGCTTTTGAAACCGTAAATTACAGCTTCACCTCAAGTCTTACGACTTTGTAGCGTTCCAGGCAACCCACTCGTGTTTTTCCGACCTGTTTTACCTGTGAAAGTCACTATAACGGCCACTCGTAACTTCCGCCCCGTGAACTCGTACCAGATCGAACTGGTACGACTTCACAGGTCGGAAAAACACGAGTTACGGGCTGCCTTGAACGCACCATAACGTCTTGTCAGCCGATGGAGTTGGCAGCCCCCGCCCTCGTCATGGATCTATTGGCCCTCGTCCCTACGTCACCACATTCACGGCGTCCCTTGGCTGCACACACAGCCCTGCATGCCGTTCTCTCTCCTCATTGGATAAAACTTGTAGGATACGAGAAAAGTTTTCTCCTCGGCTCAGAGCAGAGTGACTGAGAGACAGAGGTGGCAAAAGTACTCATATTCTGTACTTAAGTAGAAGTACAGATACATGTGTAAAAAAATACTCTGGTAAAAGTAGAAGTACTGATTCAACTCCTTTACTCAAGTAAAAGTAAGAAAGTACAGGCTCTGAAATGTACTTTCAAAGTAAAAGTAAAAAGTAAAAATGATTTTTTTTGCCTTTAATGAAACCTACATAATTTGATAATTTTGTTAAACAAAAAAAGTTCAGACTGAATAATCAAGATTGAACTGACCAGAGGCAGTGTTTCCCAACGTCTGGGCCGCCACAGACTCTAAAAAATAATAATAATATTTTTTAAACATCATCTCGTCATCTCTGCCAGTCAGTCCACCAGCCGTCTCTCTCGTGTGCGGTCGCACCGCATGTACACACAGACACGGGCACATGGACAGGTTGCGCTTTGCGCTGATTGTACAGTGTTCAACCCCCCCCCCCCCCCCCGTCGGATAGTCCGACCACCATCGCTTCCTTCCTCCATGCTGCTGCCTCCATGTCGCTGCTACAGTACAAGTTGGTAACTCGGTTCTCTCTCTACCGCCCCCCCTCCCTCCTCCGTCCCTCTTCTTCTCCCTCTTTCCCTCTCTAGTTCGTCACGTCTTTTACCGGTGCTTTTACGTCGTGTCAAAAAAAAAAGTAACGAGCCTGTTTTTACAATGTAGGGGAGAGTGGGGTAATGTGAGACACCGGGTAATGTGAGACACCCCCTATATCTAGAAAACGGAACACATTTATGGTCATCTGACCATTATGTTTTCAAGCCCCTTCCATTTCCCCATGGTCATGAAGGAGAGGACCTCATGATGCTGTGGAAAGCATGTTTTTTTCACAAAAATATGATTTTTGCATGTAAAAGTAAATTTTCTTGCTGTCAACTTAATCAACTGTTGTGCCAAAGCAAATTGATTCACGTAAAAAAAACTTATATGATATATGATGATGAACTACCAACACATAAAACCATGTGATGATGCTGGCTGAAAATTAACCTGAATTTCTAAGAGAGGTCGTTTTTTCTAAAATGGGGGTGTTGGGGTAAAGTGAGACAAATGCTGCAGGGTAAAGTGAGACCATGGATGTATTATAATAAATCCATGAGTGAGCACACCACACACAAGGATTTACACTAGAATCTCGTCCCCCAAGCCAGAAATCTCGCGTGATCAAACATGATGTAGCCACACTGCTTTGTTATGCTATGTGCTCTCAGTCAGCTCACTTCTTTATTGGTTACATTCAATTTTAGTCACATTCCACTTTGTCGGCTCCCCCACACACAAGAGGACTTTTGATCAAAATGGTCACGATTGTCGGGGCCTACAATCTGACCCCCAGACTATCTAAATGGTTCTATCTGTCATTTGAATGTTAATTAAAACATTCTGTGTTGTATTTGATTTTGTTCTTGAGTCACTTTGTGTTTAGAAAAAAAAAAAGTGCTTAATTGACCAATCCCCGTGACTCTGTTACTAGTCCGACATTAGTTTTGGGAAGTGTGGTTGACAAGCTAGCTGTCAGGACTCTAGCTGTTACAACATGTGTTGTTATGGTAGTTTCAGAGTGGAAGAAGTAAGTGGATCAGTTTACCCCATTGATTTCTCTGGTTTGTCTCAGTTTACCCCTGAGCTGGGGTAAAGTGAGACACGAGACCACTTTTTTTAAAACAATCATATTTTCACTGGCCTTCGTCCTGAATACATTCTGATAATTTCCATTGCTAGGAAACATCCTGAATTAATGGGAAATGTGTAAATTTTACTGATAAATCATTTTAGCTCGCTTAGAGGGGAGCAAATGTAAAAAGTGTCTCACTTTACCCCACTCTCCCCTAAGGAGTAGAAAGTACATATTTTTGCGTATAAATGTAAGGAGTAAAAGTAAAAAGTCGTCAGAAAAATAAATACTCAAGTAAAGTACAGATACCTGAAAAATCTACTTAAGTACAGTAACGAAGTATTTGTACTTCGTTACTTGCCACCTCTGCTGAGAGACCAGTGTTTCGGTCCAAACACTCTATGTAAGTGATTGCTGTCGGAAGATATAACTATTTAAGACTTATATTAACACAAACATATCGCTTACTTCTGCTTTAATGAACCAGCTCCAGAGTCCTAGTTCTGGTTAAATCAATGACTAGTAACTAGTTCCAGGGAGAATGGAGGCTCTCTGCCTTCCACCTAGCATCTCTTGGCTGAAAACCAACCTTGTGAGATCAGAGCCTCCGACCCAGCTCTCGTCTCTGCGGCACCGCCACACAAACGTAACACACCCCGTAACCCGTAATCTCTTGTTTATGACAGATAAGACTACACAGATATACACATGGTAACATGGTAGATGAAATATCCACCGCTCCATGGACTGATTTCTCACCGGCTTTGTTGAAAACAAATGCACATGGTCAGGAGCAGGTGCCCCCAACCAAAGATTAAACTAAACATAAACAAAAGTCACTTTTAGGGGCTTAAAAACTCCAGAATGGTTTTAACTCCAGGCCTCACGCTCAGTGTTTGTACCCGTGTCATCAACATTGTCAGGTTAGGTTTGAGTAAACGTGGGCTGATGTTGGTTGCACTTAATTTATTTTTGTTCAGTTAAAATATGCAAAACAAACCGTCTCAACCTTGTAACCCATCAGACGGTAAAGGTCAGAGTCTCCTGATTAGTGCATTATAATGCTACAAACATACTTAGAAAAATGGCGTGCATAAAGATTTTTAGATTAATCTCAACTTGAAAATTTGTTGTGCAGGTCGTTGCTGCCACTTTAAAGTTCGAAAATAAAATAAAACGAGGGGTTTGGATCTGCTCCATTTTGATTTTCTGATTTGAAATTTGAAATGAAATGAAAGAATAGGCTAATATGAAATACTCATTTCCACAGGTCACACATCAGATATATTAATGTTGACATTAGCTCCTCTGTGATTGGCTGACAGGTGCAGAGGGGGGCGGTGACCGTTGACAGCACCACTTTAATGAAAGGGATCTGTAATAAAAAGATGATAAAAACAATCCTTAAAGCCCCAGTGTGTAACTTATTTGGCTTTTTATTAGCAACAATCAAACATTGCTTTCATAAATACGTATTTCACTGAAGTGGAATCACGCCCGCATCCAAATGAAAGCTTTCTGGTACCTTAGAATGAGTTGTTACAAGTCGTTACAAATACATAAGTGGGCGACGCACCGAACCGAGGCGGCCATGTTGCATCGCCATTTTGGCAGCGTGACCGTAGGTAACCACGGAAACTCAGCGGAGCTGTCGGCTCGGCCTGTTAAAACTGTCACCACTGTGAAGTGTGAGCATGGATGTATTTGTGAGGAAGGACGGAGGCACTGGTGTTGCATTCAGGTGCAGTCAGGCAGACGGCCGTCGGCAAACCAACCGGATGTCATTTTACTCCACCAGAGAAAGACGGTAAAAACGTGGGTCAGGTAAACAATACGACATCACCATGACAACATATTGTCACACCTGTATTGTTTTGCCTCGTGCTGGCGGACCACTTGTTTACAGAGACGCTTGTTTATCCTGTTACATGCAGCGTCTGTTGTCTGTCTGACGTCTGCCCCATTTCACGTGAATGCAACATCAAGAATATGTTTAGATATGCAACCGCACCGCTAGACGGGGGGAATTCCTACATATTATACCTTTAAGAGATGAACAAATGACATGTCTATAATTAACTGTTAATAGGATGAAACAAACATAATATAATTTGTTGCATCGTTTGGATTATTGTCACATGATTTTAACAGAATTAGAGGATCAACCCCGACAGTGGCTCTTTAGGTTCATAAGCAAATGTCCCATTTATGTAAAGTGTGAAACGTCTGCAGCTCAATCATCCATACAGACGTTTGTGAATGTGAATGCATCCGTGACTATCACTTATTCATGACGCTGCGTGGTTTCCTCCATTCACAGAGTGTGTTTCCATGTAGCTTTGACAAACGCTGTCAAGGAGGCCACGCACTTTTATTTCTGGAGAAGATGCTTCTTCTTTATATTTAAAAAAAAATTGTCACGACTTGGCAGAAAAAACACAATCTGAACCAGCAGCTTAAATCCAAAGATATTTTTCATAGGAATTGATGCTGATTGTTCAGTAACCAGTCTGTGTGTGTGTGTGTGTGTGTGTGTCTGTGCGTGTGTGCTTTTGTGTCGCTGGTCTTGACTTTCTGGAACAATGTACAGTAAAACAGGAAAAAGATTATCAGTTCTATTATTGTGAGGACGGAAGTGTGTATCCCCCATCCACCACACGCAGCACAATGCTGGCTCAGGATAGAAACAAGAGTCTCTGAGAACAAACACACAAACACACACACACACACACACTCCTGCTAATACAACACAGAGCTACTAAAGCAGCTTAGGGAGCAACCTTGAAAAAAACAAAACAACAACAACTCCCATTCACCGTGCTGTCGAGCATCAAACACACTGCACACACACTCTCCAGCTCCTACTTTCTGCTGTTTTAAGCAGCACGTCAGGCTGAAAACATCCCACAATTCAGTGAGAGGAGGCTCGTCACCGTTTGGCACAGTTTTTTTTATTTAAACATTACCACTAATTTGTGTTTTTTTTATATCCAGTAATTAGCACGTTGGTTGGTTTTCCATTTTTAGGTCAGTTTTTGGTTTGAGGTTTGGGGTTAAGGTTACATGAATAGATGTGTAGAGGAAGGGGGCTTTCACACCACACCTACCTCGTCTGGGCAGTGTGAAAGATTTTTTTTTTGATGGTTCAGATGTACAGTATTAAGCTTTAACAGGAAGTTTCCCACCGGTGGTTAGCCTACACACACGCTAGCGTACACACAGTATAGCTCGCATAGGTAGGGACGTCACGGTGACTGGCCTGCTGGAGAGAATGTGGAGAGGTATTTGCTGATCATGCCCATATTTTTTGGTCTTGCCCCAGAGAAGTGGCAAAAATGATTATAAAGGTTCTATGTTTTAATATGAATGTATTATTCACAACTCTCTATCTTGGGAATATGCCAGATGGGTTGAGGAAAGCTGATATGTACCTACATAGGTTCTTGCTGGCTGCAAGTAAAAAGGCCATCACAAAATGTTGACTCCAGAAAAATGCCCCCACTACAGATTCTATTGTTGATATTGTAAAACAACTACATCAACATATCTAGGTGAAAAACGGTGGCAGAAATGGCAGGCCTATTTGGCTAATGAGTGAGACTGTATGCACATGATACTTTGTCTTTTGGATTTACTGATCACCCCCGGACCTTGAATATGGGTAATTGTTCAATGTTTTGTATTTGTGTTTTGTTTTACCTTCCTGTACTAAAAGATGAAATTGATCTATAAATAAGAAGTTTAAAAAAACAACAACATTCACTTATCGTTACGGATACGAAAAAATGAACATGTCTGGAAAACTTTCTTGCTGGATAGTTTTGCAGTTTGTGTGATGATGAACATGACTGACACAGCGTGAGATCGGCCACTTTATTTATAGTCGACAGACAGAAGAAAAGGAGAAGACGTCACGATTATAGATTTTCTTGATACGATTATTGTCAGAGAAATAATAACGGTATTACGATTATTATGTATTCATTATTTTTTAACAACACTATGAATGTCAAAATATAATCGCATTACTAATTATATACAGAAAATATTCAAAGTATCTATCATTATATGACCAATTGTTAATCCCCGAGGGGAATATATTTTAGTCATTAATTGTCATCTATACCAATTGACATAAGTTTATGACTACATTACGTTCTTGCTGGCAACAAGCCTCGTTCATTTGAATCCTAACTAGGCTCCATATTGGACTTTGACGACATCACAGGATAATTATCGTTATTCATTCATTTTTCTTAGATCTCTACTTTGCTAACAAGCTATTTTTAAGGAGAGCTTTGGTGACTTTGCGACTACTGTACGTCATACGGATGCCTGTTTACAAACCAATCAATGTCAAGTGTAGGGAGACTGATGAGGACAGGACGTCAGTCTGTCATAAACCAGAACCAACCGGATCAGATGCAGACAACTGGAGCAGAAACACCTTGAACCTGGTTCAGACCCAAATTCTTCTGGTTCTGTTGAGCTCAGTGTTTATGTTGTGAAACTCCCTCGTGACCTGGGATGGTTTCTAAAGCAGGAAGCTGCGAGGGGAAAGGAACTAATTCCCTGTGAGATCAGGCTGAAGAAAAGACAAAAAAAACCTTGAGTTCAGTCCACAGGGAGAGGGAAGCAAAGTGGCTCGTATTTATGAATCAGGCTTTTCTTCTCTATACGAAGCAGGTTCCTGCTGCAGGAGACCACAACTACAGAGATAGTCATGTGGCCAACACTTTGCAGGATTTGGTTTCATTTTCTAATTAGACATTAGAGATTTGTAAGTTGTAAAATATATATATATATATATATATATATATATATATATATATATATATATATATATATATATATATATATATATATATATATATATATATACAGTATATATATATATATATATATATATATATATATATATATATATATATATATATATATATATATATATATAAATTTGTATCCTCATTAGTCGAAGCAAAGCATTACATCGTCATAGTTCAATACAGTTATATAAATGCAAAATCTAGATGGAAAACAATAAAAAGTTACAAATTAAACAGCAGCTTTCACAGAGACTGAAGCTTAATTGATAAAATTTGGTAAAAAACTGAATTAAAATTTAACCATTATGCATCATACTGTATAGTTAATTAACAAGACATGTCCTGTTTGTAGATCAGCTTGTGTTCCCTCCCATTAGATATAAATACATTTACTTTCATGAATGGTTTAGTGAATATTTAACAGTTGTTTTTATGGATATATTATATATATACTTTTATCGAGGTTGCGAACAGTATAATCTCATTTGGTGCGATTAATATTGTCAAATATTGTCCGAAGCCTAATTATTGTATGTATCATTAACAAACAGGTCGTTGTAATAGTTTACTCTTGTTAAATACTGCATATACTTGTAGTATACAGTACATACACACCTGCAGCCCTGCAACATGTTAGAGTCGGGAAGGTTTAGGAAACAGTGTGTGAGATGGTTGTGTGTTTTCTCTGTGTGTGTGTCCTGTGGTCTCACCTCGGTGGACGCTGGCGACCTGCTGCACGGACGGATTCACATGTATATGTGCCTGTTTATATTTTGATATCTCTGAGCATGTGTGTGTATGTGTGTGTGCGGTAGTGTGCATGCACTTCTCTTTGCAAATGTGTGTGTGTGTTGCTAGATTTGTAAACAGGAAGTGTGAGGATGCTGCAGTCAGAGGACAAAGAGCCATGGGATTTCCCACAGTGACAGAACGGCTCAGCTGAACGAGGCTTCCCGTGAGTGGGTGGTGTGTGTGTGTATGTGTGTGCGTGTGTGTGCATGTGTGTGTGTGCGTGTGTGTTTCCTTTAACATGGGTGGGCCCATTTATGGTCTGTGTAAATCCTGGACAGCTGATAAGCAGCATGAGAGCAACAGAGACCAATTATCACTGTGAAATATGTTTGTGTTTCATCTGATCAGAAGCCGCCACATGTAGAGTTTGATTAGTTTGATCAATTACACAAGAACACTGCAAAAACCAAGAATATTTGTCTTATTTCTTGTCAAAATGTCTCATTTCTAGTCAAAACTAATCTATTTCCACTCAAAATGAGACTCATCACTTGTTTTTAGATCATTTTCCCTTGTTTCAAACAAATTCTCACTTGAAATAAGTAGAAAAATCTGCCAGTTGTTTGTGCTTGTACTATTAAGGAAGAAACACTTGATCCACTATCAGATTTTTCTACTTATTTCAAGTGAAATATGCTTGAAAGAAGTAAAAAGTGTCTAAAATAAGACTCATCACATAAAAAGTAGCTTGTTTTTAAAGTATAATGAGATTTGTTTTGCCTAGAAATTAGACATTTTGACTAGAAATAAGACACATTTTTGCAGTGAAGGAATAAGATCGTGGCTCTGGCTCTGGACTGAGAGATCAAGCAGCAGCAGCAGAGTGTCAGCTGGTCTGGAGTCAGTGCAGTTGCCTGTTTCCACATGTGCTGCATTAATCTGTGGGAGCAGGCGAAACAAATTAATGTTGGAGCAGTTGTCAGACAATGCAGGGAGGGGCTCTGAGCTCACAGCATCCAGAATTAGCCGCCAACCAACCAACCAGCCAACCAGCCGTCCTCTCGCTCCGTCAAGACAACTGGTGCTGGCAGCTGGTCACAAGTCTGTTCTTCTGTCAGCTCTTCCTCTCCAAGGAACAACAATATCACATGTATGAGTCTGAGCTGCAGGCCTCGGCCTGGACACCGAGGCTGTGGATAGTGGATACCTCACTACTCTCTTCTCTTTTGTTAAACGATAACTAAATAGATGAATACCTTAAAGGGATAGTTCAACATTATGGCAACACTGCAAAAACACAAAACCTTACCAAGAATATTTGTCTTATTTCTAGTCAAAATGTCATTTCTAGTCAAAACAAATCTCATTATACCTAAAATAAGTGTATTTATACATATACATACATAGTTATGTATGTTTTCAGACACTTATTTCAAGCCTATTTTCACTTGAAATAAGTAGAAAAATCTGACAGTGGAGCAAGTTTTTCTTTCTTATTATAAGCACAAAAAAACTTCCTTTCACTGGCAGATTTTTCTACTTAGTTCAAGTGAAAATTAGTTTGAAACAAGTGAAAATTATCTAAAAACAAGTTTATTTTTAGGTGATGAGTCTTATTTTAAGTGGAAAGAGATTAGTTTTGACTAGAAATGAGACATTTTGACAAGAAATAAGACAAATATTCTTGAGTTTTTGCAGTGAAATTGGCCCATTGCCATAATCCCTATAGTCATAGCAGTAGGTTCGTTACCTTTAATTGTCGGTGCAAGTTATTTTTAGAACGGCGGAGCAGAGCCGTGAGCTGCTCAGAGCTACGCTACGGAGGCTTATGGGATTTCTTGGTTTCCCTCATCAAACTCATTAAATACACAATCCAACAACTCCACAACGCTCTGGTGGACAAGTTGTGACCTGCACATTCACCACACTATGAGATAATAACAGAACGTTACCAGACAGAGTTGTTTTAGAGGTAAATTCATGCAAAACCGCTGATGCACGTTGCCTTCAGGGACAGTTTTTCAGCAAGCAGTCTCTGCATTTACCTTGAAAACAACTCTGTCAGCGTGTCTTTATTATCCCCAATGGGGCAATTTGTTGTGCAGCCAGCAGAGAGAAGAAGAAACCACATCATACATACATAAAAACAACATGAAAACTCACCAAACAGTGGACATAATAAATACAGCATGAGAGTGTGATACAAAATACAGCATACACATGATACAATAAAATAAAAGGCAGCACAAGGATAAAAAGAGGAGCTAGTTAGAAGACTCACATGGTAGTGTTTAAAAGACTAGTAACAGTGGGAATAAAAGAGTTCTTGTATCTGTTGGTCTTACATCTCTTGGACACAAATCTACGGCCAGATGGAAGGATATACAGTATATCTTATGATATTTCCCAAGGAATCCTTTTAAAACACACCTGATCTCCTCGAGGACTTCTCTAATCCATAATATATGTGAAGTAAAATAAGGAAACACAGGTGATAAGAGCAGCAGCGTCTGGGGAGGAAGGAGATGCTCCAAATAATTCAGTCACAGCGTTCGGCTCTACTCATTTATATTGAATACCTTAATATCGTATATGTTAATGTGATTCTGTGTGTGTGTGTGTGTGTGTGTGCAGGGCCGGCTCTAGCCATTTTGGTGCCCTAGGCGAGATTACTCTCAGGCACCCCCCCCAACAATGATCATAATGATCATAACGATAACATAGCAGTGTATCTCTATGTCCCCTCTGACCCTGAGATACACAATTTGCACAACAATCAGTAAAATTGCATTGAGTAAATCCTGGGTGAAGACATGAAAAAATGAGTCTCTTCACAATCATGAGAACAAACTGTTGTGGTGCTTGAAATGGGTATACGAAAGTCTGGGCTTCACAAAAGCAGGAATATACTGTATGATATAAGGCGATAAGTGTAGAAAAAAAATTGTGAAATTGCTTTTTGAGCATAAATGTTAGGCCTAACTGTCATTCTCACCAAATGTCTCAAATGTGGGATAACAGAAGCTAAATATTGACTTCACATTACATTTCAAACTTCATGAGATGTGTGTAGCCCGAAATGAGAAATTGTCTCCAAATATCAACTAAATAGACAAAAAACACACAAAATTTACAATATTTAGCCTATATAATGTACCCTATATGTGTTGTCATTGTGGTACTGTTTGAGAGGTAAAAAAAACAAAAAACTAGTTTGATAGCTCAGCAGGTCTGAATACAGAGCTGGATCTGATCTGGAGCTGTGGCCCACTGGCCCTGCTGTGTGAGCAGGCTGAAGTCTCAACTCTCTCTTCTTTTTTCATAATCTTCCTCATCAAATTAGTCAGAACTTTAAACCTCTGAAGCACCGTGATCATCCTCACTGCCTCTCTCTCTCTCTCTCTCTCTCTCTCTCTCTCTCTCTCTCTCTCTCTCTCTCTCTCTCTCTCTCTCTCTCTATCCCTCTGAACGACTCTGCTGTTTCGAAGCGCTTCACAGTTGTTGTTTTGATTGACAGGTCGTCAAGGGCGTGCGGCCGTGCGTATTTGAAAGAGGAGAGCCTCCCAATCACAGTAGTTGAACCGCATTTCTACTGCGTAAATGACCGAAATATGAAAAAAAAAACAAAAACATATCGAGACGGTCGCGCAAACGCGCCGGCATTTGTGCCACACATCTAATTAAAAATGTGGCGTTTCTAACAAGAAAACGGCTTGAGAGCATTCCTGCTGCAGACAGGTATCTGCTGTGTGTGTGTGTGACTATACACAATTTAGGAACATGTCATTGTTTATTTATTTGTTTTGGGTTTTTTTTTTTACACAGAAAACACTAAGTGAGGGGGCGCCAGCGGACATAAATCATTATTATTATCTTTTTTTTTTTTTTTCCCCTTGACTGGCGGCGCCCCTCCAGCAGTTGGCGCTCTAGGCGACCGCCTATATCGCCTATGCCTAGAGCCGGCCCTGTGTGTGTGGATCCTCTCCGACTGAAACTAGTCCATATCAACACATCACAAATTGACATTTCACTCAGATTACACACTCGACTCGTCGTATGTAAATTTCTAAAGTCTTCTTCTCTCCAGCGTGGTACAGGAAGGTTTTACTCACCATCAGATGTGTCAGCTTCTAAAAAGCTGCAAATCTACTGTGTTTACTGTTCTGACAGGAGATTAATATGGTAATTATTACATCACCATCTCCTAAGACAACATGTCCTGTTACTAATTAGCAACTTAAAAGTAAAAACCTGAAGGAAGACGTTTTAAAACCCTATTTACCATCTCTGTTTGGACCATGTCAACAGTTTGACTCAACTCACACATACATCACATAATCCGTTGTGTATCTGCATATTTATGATGTTTCTTGCACATTGTGCAGCCCTAACCCCATGTTAACATGTTGTCTTCATTTATTCTGCTAATTGACATAAAGGAAACTGTAGAAATTAGGAGTTTTACATGAAAATGAGTGTAGTAGCCTATGTGAGCACACAGAGCAGCTGAAACTACCCAGAATTAAAAGTGAACTAAAATTTCAGTACTTATTAATTATCTTTTAGACATGTGGTGTTTTTCTTTTTTACTCCCGAGGCCTTTATGACACATCTCTAATTCAGAAAATGACACGAAATGTCAGTTAGTGTTTATTTCCTGCGATGGATTTGGAACTTTCTGGGGGCTACATACGTGAAGTAAGAAGTGGAAAATTAATTACTGAGGATGTGGGCACAAAATTCAGAAAAGTAAAGTTAACCCCAGGTCTTTGTTGTGTTGATTGAAGAGGGTTTATTGGCTCATTAAACAGTGAGTAATGTTGCTCCGTGATGGCAACAGAAGAGCAGACGCAGGATGTCTGATGTCTGATTGAATAATCAATGGAAATAACATTTCATGTAGATGTAGTGGTGGATTAATCATTTAAGCTACTTAAATATTAAAGAAAAAGCCCATCACAAGTTGCCCAGTGATGTGTCCTCCTCACATCAGAAAGTTACAAGAAGTAAAGAAAAGCAAAACTGAAGAGAAGAGAAGCTGCTGCTGCAAATCTTTGATCAGTTTTACTTAAATTATCTAAATTATTGATTAATTATCAAGCTGCTTAGGTCAAGAGAGAATCTCATGTTAAAGTTTCCTCTGATGTGTGAATTAATAGTTCAACAACACAGGAAGGTTTTTTTTTCTTTTTTTAAAGATGACTGATACTGAATCTGAGCTGAGCAGAAATGACAGTGAAACTCACATGATCAAGTTGTTGTTGTTATTTATGCATCAGTATAAGTGGTGGTTATTAAACTGTAGGACAGGGCTCCGCTCCAGACCCCAAATGAGGCAAATTTTGCACCTAAATTTGAGATGGTGCAACTGAATTACAGAGACTGCTTGATGAAAAACTGTCCCTGAAGGCAACGCGCATCAGCGGTTTTGCATGAATTTCCCTCTAAAACAACTCTGTCTCGTAATGTTCCTTTATTATCTCATAGCGTGGTGAATGTGCAGGTCACAACTTGTCCACCAGAGCGTTTTGGAGTTGTTGGATTGTGTATTTGATGAGTTTGATGAGGGAAACCAAGAAATCCCATGAGTCTCCGTAGCGTAGCTCTGAGCAGCTCACGGCTCTGCTCCGCCGTTCTAAAAATAGCTTGCACCGACAATTAAAGGTAACGAACCTACTGCTATGATAGGGATTATGGCAATGGGCCAATTTGCCAAAATGTTGAACTATCCCTTTAAGCTTTAGCTTGCATTAGCATCTACTGTAGATAGTGAGGTTAGCAAGAGTGTTCATGTGTTAGGAGATAGGTGAATAATCAGCATACTGGACACCTATTTACCATTTCACTGTGTTTCTAACATCTCTGTTAGATGGTGTGTGTCGAGTGAATAACAAGAAAAGTCCAGCTAAAATGATCTATCACGTCCACTGTTGCTTCTGCATCTTATAAAAACACAGAGTCATGCATCAGATTGAGCTTCTTGCCTCTGACCTGTTGTGTTTCCCTTTGATGATTATTATGGCTGCATTGTTTTATAAAGCAGGGCTCAGTGCAGAGGTCAGCTGACTGAGCAGCTCAGGCTCCTTCTCCTCTGTAATGCTGCAGGCTGCACATCCCACACAGACCATCATATAGACTGTATACGTATAGAGTGTCATGCAAAAGTTTGGGCACCCCTGGTTTAAAACTTCTGTTAATGTGAACAGTTCAGCAAGTGATAGATGCAATGATCTCCAAAAGACATAAAGTTACAGGTGACACATTCCCTTCACATTTTAAACAATATAATAACAATACAATTTTATTTTCATCTTTTACATTTCCAAACAGACAGAAAAGGAGAAGGTTTGGGCCCCCTGCATAGTTAGTACCTGTTAGGGCTGTCAGATCGAACTTCGCTATTCGAACAGAATTTGAATGTTGTCAAAATGAGAACATTCGGTGGAAACTGATGTTGATTAAACAAACAATTTAGTTGTTGTTGTGCACAAGGTAAAGCAGCAGCTTCAAATATACGAACAGAGTTTTTTTAATTGCCCGTTCATTCGGTTGCCACGGTGCGCCTACAGTACGTGTCCCCACACTACACGCACACTTTTTTTTTTTTTTTATTGATCGACCCGCAGACCACTTGTGTGCCGATCACGGATCAACTGTGATCTGTTGCACCACTACTTATTATATTTCGATTTCCCTTCTTGAAGTTTTATATTAAGTTGGTAAAACTTAAGTGTGTTGCAAATGTTACATAACAGATTTGGTTGGAATGTCCTTTAGTGGACGCAGGACGTAATAATAAGCTGGTATAGGTGGATATAATATAAAAAAAACACATTAAAAATTTGAATATGATGTGAATATTTAGCATAAGATGGGTTAGAAATGAGAATCTGATTTGGGGGGAAGATTGACAGCCCTAATACCTACAGTAGTAGCCCCCCCTTTGGAAACTATCACAGTGTGTAAATAGTAAATATCTTGTCTGATACCTTGAGCTCAAGTCTCCTGGGATTCTCATTTGTTTTCCTTTTTCACTCTGAAACTGTAGAAAACTAAAATAAAACACTAATATTGATTAAAATGTTGAAAAAGCGTGTTTTTAATGTTTAACTTTATGTCTTTTGGAGATCATTTCAGCTTCCGCTTGATGAACAGAAACTTTGACCAAGCATTTGCACGACACTGTACGACGTATATGTGGTTATATTGTTGTGAAACTGGTGGCAGCCGGTTCTGGACCAGGTTTTACAGATTTGACACTGATAATATTCAGTCAGTTTTTCTAGAAAAAAACCCCCCTGCTAAAACCAGAACACAGATGAATTTCCAGCCTCTGCGCCCACTTCCTCAGGCTTCAGTGTAAAGTTCAGACCATTGTTCACTCTGATGCCTCCTGTGCTTATTTATATATATTGTTTATTATGAGTAGCTATTGTCCTCCTCATGGGCCCGTGCTGGAGTGTAGTGTGCTCAGTCGAAGTTTTAAAGTTAAATGCAGTGTGTGTGTGTGCGTGTGTGTGTGTGATATATGGGCCTGAGTCGTGTTGCGTTGCGTTGCGTGGGCGTGTTGCTCGCTGCCTTGTCTGTTTCTCTTCCTGTCTCTCTGTTGAGTCGAGTGTTAACAGAGGATCTCTCTATGGTTGGAAAACTTGCTTTCACATCTCTGTGGGCGAGAACAAGCAAGCAAGTGGTTTTCTCACAATAAATGTCTTTAAGATGATAGATCGACTCTCTATGTGTTAATTAGGTGGCGAAAACACACACACACACGTACACACACACACACAGCTATTTCATGTCACAGTGCACATATTCACAAATTATTGCTCTAAGCCAGAAAGTGAATTTACTGTAACTTCAGCGCCTGCAGCAGCAGCTTCAACCTCCACACTCTGAGTTTTAAGCTCCGAGGCCTGTTTTCAGTTACCGTCGTCCATTATTTTCTTTTCGTGACGAGGAAAAAGAAAAAACATCATCATCATCTCGGGACGTTTTCCTACAAAGAGCTTTTCATTCAGTCGTGTTCTCAACCCTCTCGCAGGTGGAGGGAGGAGAAACAGCTGCAGCAGAGGTTTTATTGTCCGGACGCAGGGAGCGGTGACCAGCAGAGACATTTATGATACTTATAAAGACACAACCAACAGTTATATTTGACCATTTATTATCATGAATGAATCTTTTTTTTTGGACTTTATTTATTTGCACATATGAAATAGAACAAATACATTTACTTATCTCTCTTAATAGGGAGGAAGATACGAAAAAAATGTGCAGGTGAGGTTGGAAACCCGAAAGGCAAATAATTTAAACAAAGTAAAGAAATAATATTAACATACCTTAATCCTAAAGTGTGAACAAGTTTTGAAATATTTTAATTTAGATTGATGGATCAAGCAATGCAGCTGTACTGATATTATTCATTAATGTACATTTATTATTCTATTATTTACAGTATATTTTATGATTGAATGATTGATTTTGATTTAATATTTATTTATCTAATTCAATTTTATATTTCTATTAAATGTATTCTTTACATAGTGAGTGCAATTGTATAAATAATGTGAATATAGGACATAAACAAATGATTCATCTAATAAAATTGTGTTTAGAGACATGACTTATGTTAGAAAATGAAACAGATTTTAAATATAGTTTTAATCGTAAAGTGAAATATAAGAATATATTGAGCTCGTTTTGCCCAAAAACAAAAATATTAATCATAATTCACTTCATTTTTTTTAGCTAATGAACTCACACACATGCATCTAGCATAAACTGAGCCTCTGTGATGCTAACACAGAAAACAAACTGATTATAATCGACTGTAAATGAAGATGTTAAAGCATGTTTTCTGTTGAAACCCTGGTGATATTTTCTGCTCTGCTGTTTCATCAAAGCTAAAACTCGATGTTCTTTGATGGTTCGTCCGTGTTCGTCACTGCAGTCGCTCTGTCATTTTCTGCTCCATAATTTGTGGCCGAGCTGCAGAAACTGGTGTTATCTTTGGGAAACAGGATGTGAGCAGCAGTTTCGCCAGCTAACTAAAAATGTACAAGTCAAAAACTAGCAGGAGAAGGAGACGACACTTAATAAGTGGCCGTTTTTTTTATATTTTTATTTTAAATAGTGTTATTGAAACGTGTTTTTCTGAGTCTGAACAAACTGAGGCTGATTCACATGTAGAAGAAAATCACAGAGCGGAGGACGTTTCAGCTGACAGCTTGATTTTCTGCTGTGACGGCAGAAGGTTGAAACCACTGACTTCTCCTCCTGGACATTAAAGTGAGCAGAGGGTGGAGGGTTTATAATGTGTGTGTGTGTGTGTGTGTGTGTGTGTGTGTGTGTGTGTGTGTGTGTGTGTGTGTGTGTGTGTGTGTGTGTGTGTGTCGTCATGAGGACTGAGGGAGTGGTGAGTCTCGGGCCTCGTGGGGTTTTGCAGCGAGTTCCACTTTGATCAGTGAAACCTCAGGCCTCGGCCGCTCCACCGTCGCCTTTCTGATCACATTAGTGTTTGATTTCTGTCGTGAGTCAAACTGAAATTAGTTTGCCCCCCCCCCCACGCTACGGTGGCCTGGAGGTGCAAACCAACATTACAAAATCCAAAACACTTTTACAAAGCTTGAGACAAATTTACATTTTAGAAAACATTTTTACATATCATAAAACAAAATGACATTACCATAACACATTTACAAGTCCTGAAACAAATTTACAAGTAACATATCAACCGGAAAGGGAATGTACCAACTACCGGAAGTGATAACGGGAGCAGCCAATACGAGTTGTTGTTGTTCATGGTGACCCAAGATGGCTCCCGTTGTCACTTCCAGTTCAACCCCAGAGTTGGTACATTCCCTTTCCGGTTGATGTTATTTGTAAATTTGTCGCGGTGTTTGTAAAAGTGTTTTGTTTCTTGTTAATTTGTTTTCTGAAATGTAAATTTGTTTCAGGACTTGTAAATGTGTTAAAGGACAACGAGGAGTTTTGGAAAAGCGAAGCGTTTTCACACTACATTTATGAGCCTCTGCGCGCACCGTAAAATTCTTTGACCGGTGCAAGACAGACTCATGTTTTCATTCATCAAGAATGGCTCGACCAGCATTTCTGCCACCACTAATAATAACAAAATAACGATAGAGACAAAACGATATATTTATCGAAAATGGGCCCATTAACAAGTGTGGGTAGCGGAGATTCATCCACATTAATATGAGACTTTTTTATAACCAAATAGAAACTCCTCGTTGTCCCTTTAAATGGTAATGTAATTTTGTTTTATAATATGTAAAAATCAAAAATGTTTTCTAAAATGTAAATTTGTCTCAAGCTTTGTAAAAGTGTTTCAGATTTTGAAATGTTGGTTTGCACCTCCAGGCCACCGTAACCCCTCCCCCCTCCCTATTGCGTTTACCCGAGGCCTGTGATCGGCGTGTTTGACTCAGCTCAGGGTTTGCCTTATGAAACAACTGCCCACAGTGATGGAAACCCTTTTACAACTGAAGGACACACAGGTTGTAGAGGGGGAATCCCAGCCAGCACACCAGTCTTGGGGTTTCTTCTTCTTTTTCTTTCTTTTCTTTCTCTTTTCCGTCTTGTGGTTACTGTAAAGTTAGTGTTGTTTTCACGCAACACAAGCAGCAGGTACAGGAGCAGCTCAAAGAGTGAAACCCGTGGAGCAAAGATCATGAAGTCACGCTATATACGATCGATCATGTGTCATGAAGAGTTACGCTTCAACAGAGGGAAACTACTCCGAGGGAGTCGAAATAACAAAGGAGAAACCTTTTCATTCAGTCGTGTTTCTTTTACATCATTTCTAACCTCAAATGAACCAAAGTTGCATCAAACAAGAAAAAGAACAGATGGGAACAACTACACACTACAAAGTAAGAAGTGGTTGTTGTTATTGCACCTTTAATTCTTAGATGATTTATTTATTAAGATGAGTTATGCAACGCCTCCCCGTCCCTGTGAGCCGAGGTACGGCCTCATTTAGATTCATCAACTCTAAAAAAAACTTCACTTCTGTTTGTGTCTCAAACAAAAACAGCTCAACTGGTGACTTGTCTTTGACTCGGTCTAGACCCGGCGTCTCTTCAGCTTCAGCTTCAGAACAATAAAGCTGAAGGCCGTGGACGGATCGGGACCATGAGGTGACTGAAAGTCTTGCAGGTCTCAATAGATAGATAGAAACTGTGAGTGCAGCAGCTGCCGTCGTCGTCTGACTGACGGTTTTAGTTTTTCACCGGACGTGACAGGTGCCGCTCGTCGTCGTCGTCGTGACTCATCCGCTCGTCGTCGTAACTCTGATCCAAACAGTTCTGATTCAGTTTTTACTTCATGTTTCATGTCTCACTCTCGTCTCTTTCTCTGAGTCTGGAGTCAGAACTCATGTGGACGTATGTTTTTCCCAGCCACATGTAGCTAAACTTTACTTTACTTTATTGGTTTATTTGGATGGGACAGTGCACATTAATGAACATATAAAAACATGTAAATGTGCCGGATTATAGCAGCAATGCTAATTTCCATCCGGAGTCCCATAACATAAAAACAGTACAGTGACAATAAACATAGTAATATAAATTACGTAATAATGCAGACAACAAGGACATAACAAGACGACTATAACGAAATAAAACATTGACATTTTGACAACACTTCCATGGGTAGGGGGACCATAAGAGTTTCTGAGAGATAAAGTGCAAAAGTGCTGGGCCAAAGTGACAAGTGCTAAAGTGCAGGAGTGCATGGGTACCAAGTTGTATTGCACGGTGCCCTAAAGTGCACATCAGTTTAAAGTGCCAGGTGTATTGCATGAAACACACCTTTACCGTTTGCCCTCGCCCTCGACTGACAGGAGTCGGCACATGTTCTCCTCAGAGCCGAGCTCGAACTTCCTGTGACGTTGGTGTTGGTGTGACTCACCCACCTGCTGCTCACAGCTTCAACCACAGCTCTGTGACTCCTGGATGTCACGTTTGTTTTCTAATCGTATTCGCACGTTAAGGATTTTTCCTCAACAATCGCCTGACGTCCTTTGCGGTGCTTCGGCTCGTCGTTGTGTTGTGTTTATTTTCTGACTTTATGTTTGCCCAGAGGCTTAAATTTCTCAAGAACTGTACTTCATGAGATGTTACAGCTGCTTATACAGACTGACTGACGCATTGACCGCCTCAACCTCTTGCTATGCTTGTTAGGATTTCCAGTCTCTAGCGCCTATAATAATAAATAAAACAAATTTTAATTTGATGACTACAGGCAGTAAAGTGATTCTTTAAAGCCAGCAGTGTAAACTTTCTGATGATATTATGATAAAGAACATTCATCCACTACAATATTTAGGCTTTTTTATGTTATTTGATATTTTTTTAATTTTAATTGTATCACTACTTTTAACGATTTTTGTACTGTACACCTCGACACCACATCAAATTCCTTTCTTATATCTTTCAAAATTATTTTATTGAGTTTTCCTTGGATGCCTTTCAACAGCCAATGTCAGGGCACAAGGGATTCGATCCAACGCTTCAAGAAATAAATAAATAAAATAAATAAATCTGTAAATATCAAAGTAAAAACAATGCCAAGATCAAACAGAATCAAATCATACCAAAACGATGCAATAGAATAACCATATGAAAGAAATAGAAAAAAAAGAAAAAGAAATAAAAGTAAAACAAATCTTTTCTTATTTCTGAAGAAAAAAAGAGGTTTATGATTCATTACTTGTGTTTCACACTCTGTTTTACTAGTTTGGTTCTATGTTACTCGAAACTTTAATTTTGGGGGGAAAAAAACCTCAGTGGTTTTGGTAGCTTGGCTACTTTCTTTTCTTTCTTTCATTCTTTCTTTCTTTCTTTCTTTCTTCCTTTCTCTTTCTGTCTTTCTTTTTTAGCAACGGAGCATCTTTGCATGGAAGTAGCACATACAGTACATTGCTAATGTGGATATAAGCTAGTTAGCTGGACTACGATTAAGCTACAATACATTTGAATCCAGCCCTTCCTTCAGTGTTGCCAACTTGGCGACTTTGTCGCTAAATCTGGCGACTTTCCAACCCCTCGTGGTGACTTATTTTGTCAAAAGCGACTAGCGACAAATCTAGCGACTTTTTCCCGTGATATTACAAACGTTTCTGTACCTGAAATCACGTTATCACAGCTGTTTTCAACGAGCAGCGGCGCTGCCGCGGGCACCCACAGGTATTCAGCCTACACACAGTAGTGTCACGGAGCTGCCTCCGCTGCATTCAGAGACGCACTACTCCACGCCACAGACATAAAGAGCGCCGCTGGCCGCTGCCGCTGCCCCCGCTGAGATAATGACGTCATTTAGCGACTTTTAGCGACTTTTACGACAGCCAATAGCGACTTTGCTTACTGAGGAGTTGGCAACACTGCCTTCCTTACACAGGTAGACACAGTCATTACACAATAAATGTCCAGTGAACAGCTGTGTTGTAGAAATCAGACACTGATCACACACACGTTAAACTGCAATTAGCATAACATTGATAAGGCCGTGTTTGGCTAGTTCTACATAATAACAGCCTACAAACACACAGGCCTCTCCTCCTGTCACAGTGGATGTTCAGTGAAAGGGGTTTGGTGAATTGTGTTGTAGAAATCAGACAGTGATCGCACAAATACATTTATTTTATGTAGCCTAATATCTAGTTAGCTGAACATGCTAACATTTGCAAACATGTTTTAATCCTTCCACGGGCCTCTCCTGGACAGTCACTGCTCATTGAAAGTGATTCATTCAAAGGTTGTGCTGTAACACTCAGACTCACATTACAACATGTATTAACATGAAAGTGCTTTGTGCGTATGAAGCTAGTTATCTGGGCATGCAAACATTTACACACACCTTTAATCCTTACACAGGCCTCTGCTTGACTGTCACTGTTCATTAACAGTGATTCATTGAAGGATTGTGTTGTAGAAATCAGACACTGATCAGTAAATTCAACATTTATTTCCATGTGAATGTCATGGAGTAAGCTCATTACTGTAGCTGGGCGTGCTAGCAGGTTGTTGCCTCATTTACACTTTATAAAGTTCATCTGAAGTCACTTCTGACACAGCAGCTTTTTCCATCTGTTCCTTTTCTTCTGAGCTTCCAGATGTGACTAATAAAGACCAAAGTGTGGTGTACTAACACCAGGGCTACTTCATGAATAAAGATGAGGGATCCTTCCGCCATTGCACAACATGAACTGTGTTGTGGTTGCCGTTGTAGATGTACGTTTGATTGTAGTAGGCTATAACTGGGGGCTCTGTTGCTGACTAACAATGATGACAAATTAGATGACATGTGCATCACAGGAGCCACTTCTGCTTTCCAGTTCTCATGTGGTTGTGAAAGAGTGACGAGCGTCGGTCAGAGATCTGATCATCATTAACGATAAACCTTCCCTGTGTCATCTCTGCTACCATCGCTTTGCTGTTTGTGTGTTGGCTTGTGTGTTTGTGTGTTTGTGTTTGTGTGTTGTTGAGGCGGTTTCAAGGCCCTTCCTCAATCGGCTTCCTTCAGCTGCCACTTCTCGCTCTCTCTTCCTTCTTTCTGATTCTCTCACACTCATGTGCGATGGTATGTAGGTCTACACCTGTGGGACACGGCAGCTTCATAAAAGCCGAGCAGCCGCGAACTCACCAGAGAGCAGAGCGCTGCGTCTCTGCTGTGGTCAGCAGCACTGCTGCTCGCTGAGCTCATTGTGGTGAAGTTTGCACATACAAAAGTGTGTGGGCGTTTTCTTTCTTGATAAATATGATTTGTTTTCTGTAGCTCACGAATTGGTTCCCACCTTAGACTAGATAAGGGTCTTCTCAGTCAGCGCCACGAAATGATGTAAATATCCCCACCACGCGACTTTCTTCGTCTCGTTCCTGTTCGCATTGGTATTTTAATTTAAAAATGTGTGCAGGTGACAATGTTAAGTTGTCTGTAATCATGCTGGTCTTAAAAACCCACCTTGTCATCCCTGCGATGTAATCCACTCAAAGGATTTCAGTAAAGAGGTTTTATGTCTTAATCATATTTCACAGTCTGAGGAGAATAAACCCATAAATCCAACAGCTTAAAGGCCCCAAATGTCCTGTAGAACAAAGGTAGATGTTTGTGTTAAAGCTCCATACGGTACAGGTAGATGTTTGTGTTAAAGCTCCATTAAGGTAGATGTTTGTGTTAAAGCTCCATACAGTATAAAGGTAGATGTTTGTGTTAAAGCTCCATACGGTATACAGGTAGATGTTTGTATTAAAGCTCCATACAGTATAAAGGTAGATGTTTGTGTTAAAGCTCCATACAGTATAAAGGTAGATGTTTGTGTTAAAGCTCCATACAGTATAAAGGTAGATGTTTGTGTTAAAGCTCCATACAGTATAAAGGTAGATGTTTGTATTAAAGCTCCATACAGTATAAAGGTAGATGTTTGTGTTAAAGCTCCATACAGTATAAAGGCAGATGTTTGTATTAAAGCTCCTTCAAAATAAAGGTAGATGTTTGTGTTAAAGCTCCATACAGTATAAAGGTAGATGTCCATGTGTAGTGTGATTATAAAGCAGCTCTAGGTTCTATATTAATACTGTGAAAGTATCAAAGCCTCAGTCCACAGAGAAATGCACACAGCCTGTATTCAGAAACTGAGCCTTAAAACCAGCCGTCAGGACTTCCTGTCACTTTGTGATGTCACAACAAAGCCCCGCCCCCTCACCACCTGGACCCACCATCCAACAACAACTTTGCAGGTTTTAGTTTCTCTGAGTGTTTTATTCTGAAATCTGCTCTATTTTTTTATTGAACCACTTTAGAAAACAGTCAGCCAATCAGAAGAGAGGCTCAGAGCCTCCTCCTCTCTTCTGATTGGCTGACACCGACCTGTTGTTACTAGCGCTCCAGAGAGAAGCTAAAAGAGAGAGGAGATGGAAAACTACACTGAGATGGTTTTTTGGTTCCAATAGATCAAACTTACTTCAAATAAAACAAAAAAGAAGAATAAAACATGGAGCTTTAATGGAAATTACCGTCTGGTTCCCCCTCACACAAGCCAGTTTCACTTTGCATATCATGTGGTTAACTCTATTTCCTAAATATTAACGAGCTTTAATGGTGCTCACACGTACAGTACTGTACAGTGGGCTGATTATTGACACATCATTGGTTTTAAATCCAAGCTCAGCAGCAGCAGCAGCAGCAGGAGGAGGAGGAAGAAGCTTCAAACACATGAAATGATCCAACCTAATACATACAGTCAGCATTAACACACACACTCCCACAGGAACGACATCTGATGGCGTGCTGAGGAGGCTGCTCGCTCCCCAGAGACGAAAACCACATTAGCATGTTCGAGTTTCTTATCTTCTGAGTGGCGGCTAATTAGATTCTGTGGCTCTTATATGAATAATCTGATTCTTCGCCGTTACGTCTCCTCCTCCTCCGTCCTCGTCTCCTTGTCTCCTCGCCGCAGCCTCCAGGTTCTGCTGTGAATGATGTTAGGGACGGGGACGTGAGTGAGTGAACGATTAAATCTCTGTTCTCCCGTGCGCCTCCGGCTCTTTTAATCTCTGTTAATTCTTGTCTATCAGCTGCTGCTAATGAAAATCAGACATCTGTTTTTGGTTTTTTTTCCACCGTTCGGCTGCAACCTTGTTTGTTTTCTGTCCAAGCAGGATTTTAAATATCTCCGTTGCAATCGCTCATATGAAGTCTGCTTGAATGAACACTCAGAACACAGTCACCCTGCTCTCTAATTAAAGGGATAGTTCAACATTTTGGCAAATCGGCCCATTGCCATAATCCCTATAGTCATAGCAGTAGGTTCGTTACCCTTTTGTCGGTGCAAGCTGTTTTTAGAACGGCGGAGCAGAGCCGTGAGCTGCTCAGAGCTACGCTACGGAGGCTAATGGGATTTCTTGGTTTCCCTCATCAAACTCATCAAATACACAATCCAACAACTCCCAAACGCTCTGGTGGACAAGTTGTGACCTGCACATTCACCACGCTATGAGATAATAACAGAACGTTGTTTTAGAGGTAAATACAGAGACTGCTTGATGAAAAACTGTCCCTGAAGGCAACGCGCATCAGTGGTTTTGCATGAATTTCCCTCTAAAACAACTCTGTCTGGTAACGTTCTGTTATTATCTCAAAGCGTGGTGAATGTGCAGGTCACAACTTGTCCACCAGAGCGTTGTGGAGTTGTTGGATGAGGGAAACCAAGAAATCCCATTAGTCTCCGTAGCGTAGCTCTGAGCAGCTCACGGCTCTGCTCCGCCGTTCTAAAAATAGCTTGCACCGACAATCAAAGGTAACGAACCTACTGCTATGACTATAGGGATAATGGCAATGGGCCAATTTGCCAAAAATGTTGAACTATCTCTTTAATATGCACCGTGAGCTTGGGAGGAATCACCCTCCGTGGCCTGTTCACACTTGTTATAATAAGTCTCTTCCTATGAAAGCAGTCGTCCCACTCATGCTGTTTGTCATCGTTCACCACTTTGCAGGAGCTAATGAGGAACTGTCGCCTCCTCTTGACTTGTTATGATCCATATTGTTCTGCCCCCACACACCGTGTCCTCTCTGTTTTACTCACCGTTCATTTACAATCACTCACTGACCTTTCTGATCTGAAGGTGCCAGTAGAAACAAGTGAACAACGTGTACTGTACTTAAAGGAAAGTGTTGTTACCTGAGAGGAGAACGGGGCCTTTCGCTGGAAAAGAAAACTAAACTACTTTTTTATCACGAATGGAGAGAGAGAGAGAGAGAGAGAGAGAGAGTGCTGTTAAGTTTGCCGGAGGAAAAGCTGCAGTTGCTGTTGCATAAATCAAAAGTTTTATCAGCTGGAGCAGATTGAGTCATTTCACCCCGGGGATAAAGTGTTTGTCAGTGAACGCACCGTTCATCAGACTGACATCATCGTCGCACTTTAGGCCATTTGTGCACGGGTTTAAAATGAAAATATATTTTACTCAGACATGAACTCATCCTTGTTAGATTCCTTACAATACATAATATGAATAAAAGTATACACAAAATGCATATTAATACAGGTTAACTCATGCATTTGATTGATGTATTCTGATTTACTGGGATGTTAAATAGCAAGGAGCCATTTAATATCCTAATAATTACATGTTATAGCTGAAATGTTTCATTTTAAATGTTTTTATCGAGCCAAAGATACTTCTAGTTAGTTAATTGGTTAGATAGTAATACATACAATAAAGGAGAAAGGACTTGTTTTGACAAACATTCATGAATATAAAACAGAGGATAACAACTCAAACAAACTATTTGCAGAAACTAACTGAAAGTGGCTAATAATATTGATTAAGCTGGTATCCCTGATTGATTGCAACGGTCAGATTAAAGCTGCACCAACCTATGTTTTCATATGAGCTAAGAATTAAGAGACAACGTGAAGTGACACAAACTGAGCGAGTTTGAACATTTTAAACTGGTTTTGGTTTGACAGAGCTCAGATTTTGGTTTGAATGAATAATAAATGAGCTCAGTGTTAATGCAGTTAGTGACTCTCTGCAGAGTGAATATTGGACTTAAAGGTATAATATGTAGGAATTTCCACCATCTAGCGGTGCGGTTGCATATCTGAACGTATTCTTGATGTTGCATTCACGTGAAATGGGGCAGACGTCAGACAGACAACAGACGCTGCATGTAACAGGATAAACAAGCGTCTATGTAAACAAGTGGTCCGCCAGCACGAGGCAAAACAATACAGGCGTGACAATATGTTGTCATGGTGATGTGGTATTGTTTTACCGTCTTTCTCTGGTGGAGTAAAATGACATCCGGTTGGTTTGCCGACGGCCGTCTGCCTGACTGCACCTATATGCAACACCAGTGCCTCCGTCCTTCCTCACACTACACAGTGGTGACAGTTTTAACAGGCCGAGCCCACAGCTCCGCTGAGTTTCCGTGGTTACCTATGGTCACGCTGCCACTGAACGTAAAAAATGGCGATGCAACATGGCCGCCTCGGTTCGGTGCGTCGGCCACTTATGTATTTGTAACGACTTGTAACAACTCATTCTAAGGTACCAGAAAGCTTTCATTTGTATGCGGCTGTGATTCCACTTCAGTGAAATACGTATTTATGAAAGACATATTTGATTTTTGATAATAAAAAGCCAAATAAGTTACATACTGGGGCTTTAAATGCATCATGTGGACACAAACACTAATGTTACACTCAACAAACACTCAACAGGGTGTTAATACACCGTTCAACTGCCACGGTCAAATTAACCGTCAGTAATTGTTTCCTCCGTCGTTTTCCAAACATCCATGACTCATAAAAACTTCTACAGGAAACAGGTTTCATAGTAAAAAAAAAAGAAAGAAAAACACATTTCCATCTGACATCACAGTGTGTTTCTGTGTGAGCTGCTGAATCTTTATTTCTTCTTTTGAGGCCGTCGACATCCAGAGCAGACCTGAATAATTCACCACTTTTCTTCTTTCCAGTGACACTGAATCTGACTTTTTCTGTTCAGTCAACAACTTTGAACCTTTTCCCATATTTTCCCCGTCCTCCTCCTCCTCCTCCTCCTCCTCCCCTTTAAATCCCTCACTTTCACTTGCATCTCTGGCTGTTTTCCACAGTCAGAGTTTCCACATAGGTGTGGGAGCTGAACAGTTCTCCTTTTATTTGCCGTCCGCTGCCGGGGAAAAAAAAAAAAAAAAAAATGCAGAGGACACAAACTCCTGTTCAGGAGGATGACGTCTCTGAGTTTCACTGACTGTGACACTGTGACACTGTGAAACTGTGAAACTGTGGCCGTGCACGTTTGATAATAAGCAGCAGGTCATGAGGTCATAGTTTAAACCTGATCAGTCTCAGTGCTGTGCAGGTTTTAATCTGAGATTTCTTCTCTGTTGCAGACTGAAAGCTCTGGTATCAACGGGAGGTCGCAGCGTGCAGGCAGCATGTGACTGGTGAGTTTAAACTACATACAAACACACTACATTAAACATACACACAACACAGGAGCAGAGGAAACAGTGTGTTACACTGCCCTCTGCTGTACAGGACGGTCAGAGCCTCTTCACCTGCAGAACCAGCTTCTGAACACTGAGCGTTAAACACAACTGTTCTCTGCAGCTTATTATATATACAGGTCCATATCACAAATCATACAATATAAATAGTAAAAAATAAAAGAAAGTACAAAAATACAAGAAGAGTGTGCATTTTATAAAATATACAGGCTATTGCAGGCTAGTGAATCGGTAGCAGCTTTTCAATGGGCTTAGTAGGGCTTCAATTATGTGATTCTCTGATTTGTCTAGGCGACACATAAAACTAAACATCAGCTGTCTTAAAGGGATAGTTCACTCAAAATTGAAATTTGTTTCAATTTCACTTGTTTGTAGCGGAAGCTCCCAGTGTCTCAGTTCACGGCTTTGCCTGTGTCAGTGCAAATCGCACGAGATTCCGGCAGAGCAACACTGGGAGCTTCCGCTACAAACAAGCTTAGAACATATACTTATTTAATTTTTTTCTTAACAATTTCTCATGTCGGGGCTTCAATACAAGAGGGACATTACAGACGAGCACTATGGAGGTATTTGGATGTTTTTTGGTGTGTCTTTTTGGACGAAGAAAAGTGAGCCCCGTTCTCAACCGTCATATGGACATGCAGTGCTTGCAAACTTCTCCCAGCCCTTAGTCGACATGAGGGTGAGTAGATAATGAGTGAAATTTGAATTTTGAGTGAACTATCCCTTTAAAGGTTCATGAGGCAAGAAATTCACATGCGCTTTAAGTTTTTTACTGCTAATGGGCGATGAAGCGTTAAAAACCAAAAAGAATGAGCCCACTCGCGTATCTCTCCGTTGCCTTGAACAGGCTGTGTGCTGCATAATGCGCTGCAATTCTGGGTCCGAATTTCCCGCGCTGTCCGCGGATGTGACGTCAAATGACGCTGCATGCGCGTCCTCGACAGCTTCGGCTTTCCTCCGCTTGCGCCCAGCGGTCGGCGGATGTCTTGCAGCCTGAACAGTCATGTGAGCAGCGAGTAGAGAAATAACTTCACTTTCTTACATTTTAATATTTTTTCATGCGAGAAAGTGACGGTTTAGATTCCCAATCTGTTGTCAGTTTATCCAAATAACGTCTGTAAGTACTAGATTTGCTCCGACATTTTTCGGAGGAGTGCAGAGCCACACACACGCAGCAGCAGCAGCTCGTCACAGAGGCTGCAGCCGGGGAGCTGAGCTCATCGGCCGGGCAAACTTTGTCCTCCTCCCAGGAAAGAAAACCAGCCAAGTAACTTCCCCACAGGTTTTTAGAGGTTTTCTGCCGGCTGGTTGAATTGTTTTGAGGAGATAAATGCTGGTCTCATTGATGAAATCTAACAGTGGCACTGTGGCAGTCGCATTAGTTCATTTGAATGAAAAGTGAAGCTTCAGGTGTGTGTGAGCAGCGCAGCCTTGGGGCTCTGTACGTACAAAAATCACCATATTTAGGCTACTTCAATAAATAAATAAATAGTTTTACAATGAGCCGATTGATTCATCCGTGGTCAGTTTATCCAAACAACGCCTGTAAGGAAATTCTCCGACGTGTTCGGAGCAGTGCAGAGCCACTAGAGCAGCCGAGCGGCACCAGCCGTTCACAGAGGAGGCGGCGGCCGGTGTGCTGCTGACCTGATGCCCGGGCGGTCAACCTCCCGGTGTCGCGGTAAATTGAGCACTGTACAATGAGCGCGGCACGGCGCATTTACTGTTTATTAACAGCCAAGCGCGGTGTGTGTAGCCGACGTGTGTGCGTGCGTGCGTGCGTGCGTGTGTGTGTGTGTCTGTGTCTGTGTTGTGAGACAGCAGGTAGAGGGGCTGACTGGCAGAGATGAGAGATAGTGAAAGCTGTTCTTTTTTTCTGTGAGAGACTGCTGCGGCGGACACAAACCAAACTGTGGCGGCTGATTAGTGGAAAACACTGGTATAGTAACGTTACGCCGTTTCCATCAGCTGCACTGCTGTGGAGAGTTGACGCGCGCTCCCGCACCAGCTTGGCTGATATGGCTGCAGTAACCCTGACGGCCGCTACGGCCGTTGTATCGCTAGTGAGTTTTATTCCTCGATCTTGCCTCAAGCTCCTTTAAGAGTGCCTCACAAGTTGGCACTCTATTAGACACAAACGAATGACTGGCACTATGCCACCTAGGGACACAGAGCAGTAGCCTCATTGCATCGTTGTCTGCTACATCGGGCACTGTATAGAGGTGTTGTGTAAGTTCTGAACAGAGAACACTTCACAGAATCAGAACACATAGAAAAATTCCTACTAAGCATGTTATTGATAAATCACACACAAAATTAGTTTTTAATTGTCTTTTATTCAGGTTCAGGTTCGGTTTATTTCTTGTCCCCAATAAGGGGCAATTTGGGTTGCAGCTCAAAGGATCACATAAAGGTAAAAACATAAAACATAGAAACATATAGTGACAGTCGTCTGAATTTCTGCTCTCAGATTCACTCAATTTTATTTATTTTATACGTCCGTCTGTTAATTGTGTTTAAATACATATTAACATCATGTCACTGTTGTATTTTACTGTGTTTCCATGACGATGAAGCGCTTTGAATTGTCTTGTGTCTGATCGGTGCTACTATAATCTTGCTGCCCTAACCTTCATCCAACTAAATTTAAAGTCAATGTTTATACCTTAAATAATAATAATGAGGAGAATATCAACTTTACAGACAGAAACAAATAACAGATAAAAGTCCACCTTGAGTACTTTAGCCAGGAATACACGGTCGTCTTGGATTTTTGCCCCCAGATTCTTTGAATTTAATTCATTTTATACGTTTGTCTTTCTTGCTTTTATCTGTTCTGACTGTTCTTTGCGCAGCACTTTGGTCGAGCCAAGCTGCGTTCAAACGAGCTGCAGCAGCAACGTTGACTTATCTGGGCTATTTGAAGCGATTGGAGCAGAAAACACGAAGGTTTTCTTCTCCCATCTCTGTCGGCACATTAGGGTCAAACAGCAAATACGTGTCGACTGAACTCAGATCACAACTGTTAAATCAAGTATATGAAACAAAATAAGAGTTTCCCTCGTGCCTGTGGGTTTTCTCTGTTGGGGCTTCTCCCACAGACTCACACGCAGATTAATGAACTGTAGCTATGAATGAGTTTTAAACAAACTGGGACTAATGTGAACATGAATATTCGTCCTATAATTAACAACCAGTTGGGGGTTGGAGTTGGGGGATATGATGATGTGTTTGTTTGTGGTCTTAGATGTATTGTTTTGTATATATGTGTTCATGGCGCCTGGAGTCTCTGGTCTGTCCAGTACGAATTTCTCCCAAGGGAGACAATAAAGACAAACTAACTAACTAACTAACCTCCAGCTTGAACCCTGAGGAACATAAAATAGAAATGAACATGTTCCACTGATGTAGTGGATGTTAATAATGTTCAGTCCTCTCTATGGGATCAAGAACAATAAAGTTGGTTTGAATTGTCTGTGTGTGATGAAAACTTAACTGATTCATTCATTCACATTCAGACCAAATCACCATAATCAGGATGCAGTAAAAGAAGCTTCCTCCTCACGTCAGAGATTAAAAAATCTATTTAGTTTGATCGATATTCACCTCAGCTTTGTCCTGACTGAGGCGAGAGTGTTGAATATTTAAGGTGGACTCTGGTTTATGAAGTTCATCTGACAGAGAGGATCCACCACAGGGTGAATGAGCATCAACAGGTGAAATAAAAATGGGCCCAACACAGAACCCTGAGGTTCTCCATCGACCACAGTGAGATCATTTATGGCCGTTTTCCACCAGCACTACTTGACTCGACTTGACTTGTTCTTTTACTTTTAAGTTTTTTTTTTACGTTTTTTTTTGGTATCGTCTCAGGTTCCAAGCGAGCTGAGACGATACTAAGGGAGTTTTCACACCAGGCTTGTTTAGTTCACTTGAAACTGCCTCTTTCCTTGGTGCTGACCTTTTGTGTCGGTGTGAATACAAACCAGCGGACTCTGAGCCGAGTCCCACCTCTTCAGCTGGGACTCGGTTCACTTGTTTGGTCCGCACCAGAGTCCGACATACTGTAAACCCTGGTGCGATTAGTTTGTGGTGTGAATGCACACACAGACACCGAACCTTTTCCGAACAAAATACAAATTCCAAGAACTTTTTTTTGGATCCAATAGGTTTCAGTTGTTGAATAAGAGGATAACATGAGCACTGCTGGTATCCCTCAAACCACTGGTGCTCATGTATTGGGTTCACACACCCTGAGAAAGGTGCAAGTCGACACGCGTAGGTGTTTACATGACTCTTGCCCATTAAGATAAAGGCTTTTTAATTTTTTTTAAACCAACCTGAGTGCCTGGGCTTTGATCTTTTATGCCTTCAGGCTTCAGGTGTTGCCAGAAAATGAGGAAATTTGCAACATGGCGGCCAAAACGAGCTACGGGTCCCTGCACCCTGCTGTTGTTATAGTAGAGTAGGCTGGAAATACCAAATAAAAAAAATAAGATTATCTATAGAATTATTGCTACGAATGTAACATTTTTAACACTAACCACTCTCCATTATGTACATTTTGCAATGAAGAAGTGGAGGATCAGCTACATTTATTTTTTTATTGTACATAGTCAGATTGTGGTTAGACATTCAAAAGTGGCTAAGACCCAAAAAGATAAATTTTTAATTTACACCACTAAATATTTTGTTGGGAGTACTGGATGCAAAATGCCCGCAGATTGTAAACACGATCATTCTTTTTGGGAAAATATTTATATTTAAGACCCAAACAAAAACATTTTTGAACTTGGTTTATTTTATTCACCTATTTCTTTTGGAAAAAATGATCGCAACAAATCAAGATAAGGTGGAAATTCATAACAAAAAATGGGAAAAACTTACGTTTGAGTAAATGTATATTAAGTAGTTACTGTTAATTTAATTTTAGTAGTGTTACCCTTTTTTTTTGTTATTTGCTTTTTTTTCTTTCTTTTTTTTTACTTTTCTGTCCTGTTTCGGTCCTGTTTTATTATATCGTCAGGTTTGCTCTGTCCTTTGTTTTCTGTTTGTCTGTTTTGGTCAGTGTATTGTCAGTTTGTGTATGCTATTTTATTCCATGATTAAACCATGTGGATGTATTCAGCAACTCTAAGCCCCGCCCCCTTCTTATCCTAGAGCCAATAAGATCTTAATAAATCTTGGATGAAGGCCAAGGAGTCTGTCCACTCAGACTCAGTGTTGTCACTGCTGCTGCTGCTGCAGGCGCAGAACGACATCAACAGCAAACAAACAAACAAACAAATAGAAAAAAAAAAAACAGGCAGAAAAGTTTCATGTCCCAGAATCTGAGTCCTGCTCCAATTAAAAAGCAGCTGCGGGGCTCCGACGTCGCACGGCTCGGCTCGTTTACATTCAGGCCCGTTTCTTTCTTTTCAGGTTGTCTCTGAGCCACAAGGGCAGAACTCGGCTTTAAACATTAACGAGGAGAGAATAAAAGCTCCGTGTTCGTCTCCTTCTCTCTGTCTCCGTCTCCTCAGGCTCTTCTCCCACGTGGACGACCCGTTCCTGGACGACCCTCTGCCCCGGGAGTTCGTCCTGTACCTGCGGCCCAGCGGACCTCTGCAGAACCAGCTCTCACACTTCTGGCAGCAGAGCCGGGTCACGTGCGGCAAAAACAAAGCCCACAACATCTTCCCGCACATCACTCTGTGCCAGTTCTTCATGGTGAGCTTCAGGTTTCATCGCGGCCGAAGGTTAAAGGGATAGTTCACCCAAAATTCTAATTTCAATCATTATCTACTCACCCTCATGTGGACTAAGGGCTGGGAAAAGTTTCAGAGTCCTCCGTGCCTTCTCTGAGTTACAGTGGGGCTCCGTGCAGCACTGCATACATATGACGGTAGCAAACGGGGCTCACTTTTCTTCGTCCAAAAAGACACACCAAAAAACATTCAAATACCTCCATAGTGCTTGTCTGTAATGTCCCTCTTGTATTGAAGCCCCAACATTGTTCAGAAAAAAATTAAATAAGTCTATATTTTAAGCTTGTTTGTAGCGGAAGCTCCCAGCCCTGCTCTTCCTGTTCCGTCCAAATCTTGCGCGATTTGCATTGACACCCAGTTCACGGCTCCGCAAATCGCGCAAGATTCCGGCAGAGCAACACTGGGAGCTTCCGCTGGGTGAACTATCCCTTTAAAGGTCATTAAAGGTCCTGAAGACGAGACCCAGACGGAGCAAATATCAGCTGGAGTCTGTGATGATTTTGACATTTTCACATAAAGTTCAGGACCGAGGGACAGTTT